>NC_089504.1:55171872-55477566 GCF_036850995.1 Saccopteryx leptura
TCTACATGCTTATCATTTTCTAGAAACTCAGCATCCTAACACTGGGATTTTTAAAGATGCGGTACGGATCACTCATCTTATAAATGAAGGAACTGAGACAGGGAGGTGATGTGATCTGCCCAATGCCCCACAGCTAAGCTTGTCAACATTCAATATCTTTTGCTTTTCTGTCAATCACAAAAAGTTGTGAACATTAACTAAGTACAGATTTTTGTATGTAAATCATACTTCAATTAAATGGTTTTAAAAATGTTATCTTGATCCAATCATAACACTTCCATGGTCTCCTGGACCTCCCACATGAACACAAAGTAGGCTCACGCTGGACTGTGTTAGCATCCTGGCCTACGTGTATTCCCAGAGCAGTGGGGTGTACACGGCTATAGGGACAGGTGGTAGGAGGACCCAGGCACACATCCGTGGGGCTGCATCCGGCAAAAGTGAAATGACGTATTGACATGAAGGCTCCTAGAGACAGGAATATTTGGGAGAAAAGAAGCATTTGGGTATTATCCAGATGCCCAGGCCTAGAAAACATTGAAAGTGCTTATATTCTGCATCTGAAGAGGGTTTTAGGTGTGACATTTGCAGCCTTCTGTCACTTAAGATGTGACATTTGAAACTAAAGTAGATACAGTTCTGTAGTGCATAGAGAGGAGAAAACTTACAGGGTTTGGGTGAAAACAAAATATTCAGTAAAAAGCAATTAAAAGTACTAATAGGAAAATAAACACGCAAACTAATAGCTATAATTGATTGAGAGCCTATTATGCCCTTTACATAAACTATTACCCAAACTTTCATTACAACCCACAAATCTTGGTTCTTCAATTGATGTTACACTGAGTCCCTGACAAGATGGGTCAGGCAGCAAAAGGGCTCGGACATCACATCACAGAGGGCAATTGAGAAGAAAACATTGAAGGGGACGTTTCCTGGTAAGCAGTGCTCTGAAGGTTAGAAGGATGAAGACCATGAAAAGCGATTAGATATGGTGTTGAGGACATTTTCAGTGTCTTTTTAGTTTTATTTTCCTCCTGCCATGTTACCATGAAATCTGACCTTACTTGGCTAACTGAATTTAATTACTCAGACTAAACCGAGCCTACAGTAAGTGTACTATTTTCTGGAAGTAAATGATTCATCTGTATGAGGTAAAGGGAATTTTCCAGGAAGACAAGTTGCTATTTAGCAAATGCCTTCAGTTTATCAGGGCAGTTGTAATCATTTACTGACACATATTAGCTCATTCTTTCATGAGGCCAATCTATAAAGTCTATAAACACCCTTTATAAACTGGCTCCTGTTTCTTTCCCCTCTCACACCCCTCCTTCCTGCCTAAAGCTGTATGTTACAAGTTGTCTGCAGAAAGGCCCATGAAAGTAATCAACCACTGCAATAGGGGGTGACTGAGGAATGTGTCCCTGTAGTCAGACTAGCTCTGAACTGCTTTTTGTCATATGAAAGTTTATAGCCATACATATCAATAGTTGTAAACCTTTATCATTATTTACCTTCAAGTGTTTCAGCCATTCCTGTTTTTTTGGTTTTCTCTTGTCTATGAAAGTTCTGGGTTTCTGATGACACTCATTCTATTAGACCATGTACAGATAACATTTTCCATACCCAGGTACAGGTTAATAATTGCACATTTTCCCAAAGTGTATTCCACAGTCCTAGATCAGCACCATCCAACAGAAATAGACTGCAAACCATACATGCAATTTATAATTTTCTAGTTGCAGGGCCTGACCAGTTAGTTCAGTCGGTTAGAGCGTTGTTCTGAAACACCAAGATTCCGAGTTCGATCCCCGTCAGGACACATACAGGAAGCAACCAATGAATGCCTCTCTCCCTCTCTCTTCCTCATTCTGTCCCTCTAAAATCAATTAAAAAAAATCAACCTATGAATGCATACATAAGTGGAACAACAAATCGGTGTTTCTCTCTTTCCCTCCTCTTCCTTACTCTCTCTCTAAAATCAATAAATAAATTTTTAAAATTAAAATTTTCTAGAGCTACATTAAAAAATTTTTAAACAGGTAAAATAAATTTTTATAATATATTTTATTTAACCCAATATATCCAAATACTATCCTTTCAACATTAAATCAATATTTTAAAATTATTAAAGAAATATTTTACATTTATTTGTACTAAGTTTTAAAAACCCACAATGTCTTTTACACTTGCAGCACATCTCAATTCAATTCAGACTAGTTACATCTTGTGTGCTGAGTAGCCACACATGACTAGATGCCTCAATACTGGACGGTACAGGTCTAAATACCGAATGAAGGTATTAAATGATATCAGACTTTTAGCTGAGCCCCTATTAAGATCCTTTCCCGGCCTGACCTGTGCTGGCGCAGTGGATGGGGCGTCGACCTGGAAATGCTGAGGTCTCTGGTTCAGATCCCTGGGCTTGCCTGGTCAGGGCACATGTGGGAGTTGATGCTTCCAGCTCCTCCCCCCTTCTCTCTCTCTCTCTCCTCTCTAAAAATGAATTTTAAAAAAAGGAAAAAAAAAAAGATCCTTTCCCTTCTCATCTTTTTACTATCACTGCCACCCCAATTATAAACGTAGTTCTTTCTCAGGCTAATCTTTCCAACCAAGTAGGACACATGTCTTGGATATTTCTGAAACCCTTCTCCCACCTGCCACTCTCCCTCGGCTTCCCTTCATTTCACAAATGGGAAAAACAGTGCTCAGAGATGGTGGTGATTGACCCAAGCCCACATAATGGTTAGGATCTAAATTCAGTCGCACGGATGACCAGGCAAAAACATTTTTTTTTAAGATTTTACTTACTGATTTTACAAAGGTGGGGAAGAGTGAGACGTGTCAACTCATAGTTGTTTCACTTTAGTTGTTGATTGCTTGCTTGTTATATATGCCTAGAACAGAAAAGCCCAGGGTTTCAAACTGACAACCTCAGCATTCCAGGTCGAGGATCTATCCACAAGCCACCACAAGCCAGGCAGGCTAGACCTCTTCTGACTTCTCTAAGCACTCAACTATTTCCCTTCGCTCTATGTCTGCCTTAGGGCACAGTTACTCTTCCTTTTCAGTTCTCCATGAGGATGAGTTGTTCTTACCTACTCTTCTTCTTGGACTCTAAATTTAGAGGCCAAAACTAAACTGCTCGTCCAAGCATGACACATGGATTTAGGGATTTCTCAAAGGTAGCTCAGACCTGACAACTTCTCCTTTTAGTTCTTTAAACATAAATCTAATAAACTCTCCACCTAAGAAGGGGGGAGAGGTTACTCACTGGCTGACTTCACGACTAAGAATTCTGCTACATACATCCATTTAGTATACTCAGAAGACTGCAAGGTTAGATTCCAAAATGTTATTATAGTAATCACTTCAGGTGCCACTAACAATTTGTTATGGTTGTCCATTTATGGTTTGAGATTCTTCTACAGTGAATATATTTGTGCAAACATATAATACAAGTCTATAATAAATTAATGTATCTGGTACCTTTCATGGAGAAATAGTCTGATTATCCAGTCTTGGCTTAATTTTACCAGATCTACAAAAAATAGAAGCTTTAAAAAAAAAAAGCATTTCAGGTAATCACCTAAATATTTTCCAGGAGACATAATGCAGTCTGAGACCCTACTGTATAAAAATCACTCATCAGTATAGAATGACCTAACAGTAATTCAGGTTAAGCACCTCAAGTAAGAGTATTCCACTTAGATTTTTATCAGTGCAGAACATGAAAACACTTAACCCTTTCAGCAATGCCAAGGGTAACTGTTGACCTCTCAACCACCAAAAAAAAAAAAAAAAAAAAAAAAAAAAAAAAAAAAAAAAAACAGAGAGAGAAGAGGAGAGAAACAAGATAGGCTATAGTCAGCGCCTAATATTACCAGCCAAAGAAATTAAGAAAAAGAACATTTTATGCATTTTTTAAAAATATTCTTTTGTCATCCTGGCTGGATAGCTCATCATCTTGAAGTGCAGAGTTTGCCAGTTTGATCCCCAGTCAAGTAACATACAAGAGCAGACTGGTGTTCCTGTCTCTCTTTTTTTCTCTCTCTTTCTCTCCTCTCACTAAAATCAATAAATAAAAATTTTAATATATATTCTTTTGTCTTGATTACTTTAAAACCTTTTCATTGATCAAGTAAGATTCCCAGAGATATCACTCTGTCCTGAATGATTTGTACTTTAGCTTTCAACATACAATGTAAAGGTGGAGAAAGAAGAAAAACTTTTATTTTCTTAAGACTTTCATGTGCACATTCCATGCCACAGGAAAACAAAACTTGTATTTTTTTAAGCAGATAGCAGTTATAATTTTTAGTATTTGGTATAAATGTACTATATTGGTACAAACTTGGTACACAATGCACAGCTATTTACAAATATCTATATTATTGTTTCAGTTAAATCAAATTCCATAACATTTTAGGTCCACTAGTAGAGTTTACAATATAAAGGAATAAAGGAGTAAATACTTTTGTAATTCAAGTTGAAAAGACCAGGTTTATGGTTTTGTGTGTTTAGATGTACATGTTAATTTTTCTTAATTTGAGAAATACTTATTGTTTGGAAGATGCAAAAAGGATACCAATAATCACCCTTACCGGCAATGGGATCAATACTTGGGTTCCTCAGAAAACTTAAGAAGTAGATTTTGTTTTTTCTGTCTCTAGGAGTAACAGGGAATTGAGATACTGAATGACTTGCAAGTAAATATAAAAACTGTTCTTGAAAAAAACCTTGAAGATCACCCCATCTACCTCTACTTTCACTTTAGAAAAACAGCAAATCTCTTGATTTCATGCAGAGTTCTTGCTCCCTTGGCAGTATTCTCCAGTTTGTTTGGTGATGGAGCCCCTCATAGTTACTGCTTTATGTAAGAAACCTATTAAAATGATGATATATTTATGTCTGCCCTGGGAACCAGAATTTTTGTTATCAGAAAATATGATATTATATACACATTACATTCAACTTCAGCTCTATTCAGGGCAGAAAAAGTTTGTTAAACTTAACGTAATGAATCATTTCAGAGATTTTTCTATTAACATTTGTATGTTAACTATTCATTCCACTTACTATGCTCATCAGCAAACAAATGTAGTAGACATCAAATGTTTAAGGAAAATTTAATGAGAGGTGAACTTAAATGTAGAAATTTCAACTTCACTATCTTTTTTTAAAATTAAGATGAAACTACACAAATATCAAATCATTACACTTGAAACTAGTATGATGTTAAGTGTCAATTATTTCTAATTTTTTTTTTGTATTTTTCTGAAGTGAGAAGTAGGGAGGCAGAGAGACAGACTTCCGCATGCGCCCAACTGGGATTCACCTGGAAAGTCCACTAGGGGGCAATGATCTGCCCATCTAAGGCCATTGCTCCACTACAACCGGAGCCATTCTAGCACTTGACACAGAGGCCATGGAGCCATCCTCAGCACCCTGGACAACTTTGCTCCTATGGAGCCTTGGCTGCAGGAGGGGAAGAGAGAGACAGAGAGGAAGGAGAGGGAGAGGGGTGATGAAGCAGAAGGACACTTCTCCTGTGTTCCCTGGCCGGGAATTGAACCTGGGACATCCACACTCCAGGCCAACAGTCTACCACTGAGCCAAATGGCCAGGGCTATTTCAATTTTTTAAAAAGAAGAAAACAACATCATTTTATGTAGGCTGTAGTGGTGCATCTATGCCCCTGGGAGCCTAATTGTTTTTTGTTTTTTAGGATTCTAAGTTTGTTCTTATTTAATATAGCAAAGATGAAGCATTTGAATAACTATTTTTGTTTTGTTTTCAACCCATGGTGCTAAAATCATGTGGTTACTGTGTGTACTTTATGTTCTTTAGAAGATACTTTTAAATGAAAATGTTTTGAGACTATAAGTCCTCATGTAATGTATTTGGGCAATTATCACAAAACAAATTTTGTAAAGTACTCAATTACATAGCAATTGAATGTGAGCATTAAGTATTAAAAAGACTATTTAAGAGTAGATAGGTTAACCCTTATTGATTTCAAAAGTTAAGTATTCTGTATGAGAATTATCCATGATATAGTTCTGACTGGGGAAAAGCTGCATATTTCATTGTGTAAGTAAAATAAAGAAAAAGAAAGCTCTGGAATAAAATAAAAGTTATGAACATGGTTTACTCCAGGTGGTATTTAAACTTTCAGTTATAATTTTATAGACTTCCATATTATTTAACCATTTTTCCTGATCAAGCATATTAACTACATAATTTGCAAATCACAACTTATTTTGGTTCTTTTTTGGGGGTATTTTTTTGAAGTGAGAAGCAGGGAGGCAGAGAGACAGACTCCTGCATGCCCGACCAGGATCCACCCAGCATGCCCACTAGGAGGCAATGCTTTGTCCGTCTGGGCACTGCTGGAGCCATTCTAGTGCCTGAGGCAGAGGCCATGGAGCCATCCTCAGAGTCTGTGCCAACTTTGCTCCAATGGAGCCTTGGCTGCGGGAGGGGAAGAAAGAGATGGAGAGAAAGGAGAGGGGTTGGCTCAGTGGTAGAGCATCAGCCCTGTGTGTGGATGTCCTGGGTTTGATTCATGGTCAGGGCACACAGGAGAAGCACTCATCTGCTTCTCCACCCTTCTTCCTCTCTTTTCTCTTTTACTCTCTCTCCCCCTCTTCCAGGTGTGACTGGATTGGTTTGAGCACATTGGCCCCAGGTGCTGAGGATGGCACTATGGAGCCTCGACTTCAGTCACTAAAAATAGCTTGGTTGAGATCATGGCCCCAGATGGGGTTGCTGGGGAGTTGCCCAGTGAAAACCAGTTGGGGGTGCATGCAGGAGTCTGTCTATCTCGCTTCATCTCACTTGGAAAATAAGAAAAAATAAAAATATATATAAATTGAATCTTCACTTTTACATGGTAGGTACTCAATAAATACTAATGAGAGTGAATATTGGATTATCTTTTCTTTTTTTGCCTACAAAAATAGAAATTTTAAATATTTAGCCTATTCAGTCAGTGAATAAATAATGGTGAAAAAAACCACAGCTGAACATAAAGTCCCAGGATAGCGATCACTATGAATCCTATAGGCAGCACCTACAATATCAAATGTCACAATTAAAAATAAATATAACTTTGGGAATAAGCCATGGAGCCTCTGAACACTCCCAACTAACCTCCCTAGTTTTCAAATCTATAAAGAAATAGATTTTCAAAGTCTCTACCAGATGAAAGATGCTGGATCTAAGCCAAGTAACTCATTGCAACAAAAAGAGTATTGGCTAAATAAATTTTCTTTCCATTTCTGCTGAGGAACAAACAAGAGCTAAGCTAAATTTGTAATATTACAAATTTTTATTCAGCATGTAACCAAATAATTTCTTAAAGAAAGATACATTTTCAAGACAAGTCTTTCTCACACAGTCCTTCAAAGGTAAGTCAGAAGAGGCTTTGTGTGGCATGATGTGGTCCAGTTCTGCTTAGAAGTAGGTGGAAGAGACAACTGGTACTCCAAGACTGACAATGCATTATGTGATAAATACATTCAAGTGTATCCATGCTGATTTTTCCTTCTGCAATCCAACATTTTTAAGTCAGAGCGTGTGTCATTTTATCAAGCTTGAGCCAGACTACACGTAACCATTTCCATTACTATCAATACTAATTATTAAAAATGGAAAGGACAGTGGAGACATGACCTCTCAAAAGCATTATACAATTGGGCAAATTTTCCCAGGAGGGTTCCTTGGGAAACTAAAATGTGCTGGATTTTCTACCATTTCTCAGAAGAAAAAGTATGAAGTGAATTCATATGATATTCTAGTCCTGGTTTATTGATATAACACTAGGTTGACCTCTACAATAATACTTATTAGAATGTCATAATAATGATCATAGATATAATAACTATTTACAAACATAATTACAGGTTGAACCAATGCATCCTCCAGGCAAATAAAGGTTTTGGAGTAGCCTGATCCTGTCTACCACCTGATACCACATGCATTTCCACATGTTCAGTTGTTCAAATAGTTTGGAAACTTGGTTTTGAAAAGGGAATTTTAGAATCTAAAATTATTTTCCCCCATTTAAAAAAATATATATTTAAGAGAACCCATTTGAGAGTTACCCACTGACTCACGTAGCAAGTATTTCTTTAAGTATCTCCTGAGTGCCTAGCACAGGGGCACAGAAACAGAAAAACAAACATGGTGGGATGACTTATTTAAACCAGCTCACACAGAAAACACATTCATAAATATGATACATTACATTTCGGTGAAATATCTTACTTTCAAAAGGGACTTTCTGCCTCTGATTTAGCAGAAGGTGCAGTTCTGCACACACGTAAAGCTTCATAAGTGTAATATATATATATATATATATATGCCTCTGAGGGAGAAGTATTATTATAATTATAATGATAATAACTGTCTCTTTAGTACCATTATTGAGCCTGTGTTTAATATTAATTCTAATCCACAAAACAACTTTGTAAATAGGTATTATAAATTAGGGGATATTTCAAAATGAATATGAAGTGATAAAATATCCCCTAATTTTTGCGAGCAGTGTATTTTCATTCTACAAATGATTTATGAAGAGAATCTCTTCCGAGTATAAGATCATGATATTCTAAACAATTTGCAGTTCCACGGCAATAGCCACAGCCCATTCAAAGAGATGAAATTATAGCAACTGTTTACTGAGCATCTACTCTGCCCTTGCACTGTTCCTGGCCGTTTATATTTATTGTTTCATTGAATGCTCACAACAACTCGGCAGGACAGATAATAACGTCCCCAAATTACAGATGTAGAAACAGACTCAAGAGACACCAACTAATAATGGTCCTAAAATCACACAGCCAACGAACAGCCACCTAACAGGATTACCAACCTGAAATACTCAAATACTTACTTTCTCCTCTCTAAATTTTCCCCATCTACCACTAACATCCACTTCTCCAGGCCTTTATTCATGTTCTGCCCTCTGCCTAGAACCATGATGGTGAACCTTTTTAGAATAACAGCCCACTTTTGCAGTGCTGGTCAACTTGGTCCCTCTTCCCCCCCCCCCCCACTAGTGGGCATTCCAGCTTTCAAGGTGGGCCAATCACAGAGCCATTTGGTTGCTCCATTTGGTTGCTGGAAGGCCCACTAGTGAAGGGGGGGGGGGGCAGGAGCAACCAGGTTGACCGGCACTGCAAAAGTGGGCGGTTTTTATAAAAAGGTTCGCCCACATAGACCTAGAACAATCTACCCTGTCTGACTCCCACTTGGTCTTCAAGGTCAAGTGCAGATGCTACTTTTAGTCCCAACCAACCCAAGCAAAATTTGCAATCATAGCACATGCTTTGGCTGATAGGTTAGCACTTATCACACAGTATTGTAATTATCTGTATGTCTTTCTCTCTCATGGAGATTAAGAACAACTTGAAAGCAAAAATTGTTTCTTTTTCACATTTGAGTTCTCAACACATTAATACACAGCTTGGCACAAGTTGATCCTCTAATTAGTGACAGACCTAATAACTCATGCCAGCATACTGTAAATTAAAAGAACATTTTAAAAAGTGACAAAACCATTCCGCCTGCTTTTATCTGTGAGACACATTTTTTTTTGCTTGATTTTATTTGCCTGTTTGAAAGACCCTCAGAAGAGAAAATTCGACCACCTCTCCATGCGCTCTATTTGCATTTCCTTCTAACAGGTCATTGTAGCTTCATTCACGCATGTTTCTGCCCTCTGAGAAAATTTTGCCTCCTTGTATTTTAGAAAATACAAAATGGAACTTTCGCAAAATCTGTCTTAATTTTTCCTGTTTCCTGATTAACTAAGCTGTACATGACACAAAATTTCTCTCTGAATTCTTGTCAATAGGTCTTTTCTTTGTAAGAAAAGTGATGACCACAAGGGAGTGCATATGGAGAAAGGAGCAAATGAAGAAAATGGCACGTAGTTTGGCTCTGCAATAAGAAAAATGCAATTGCACTAATTTGTATCGTCAAATTAATTACCAATGCTTTATTTTTCTGGACGGAGATAGATAAATGCTTTAATACCTCTTCAACAGAATGGAAAACTAAGATAGTGAAATAGCAAATTATTTGGCCCAAACTTTATTATGCTAGAATTTGGAATTAAATCCAATAGTTCTTAACTTCCAGCCTTCCCTCAAACCAAAGGTCAAGTTTTTCAAAAAATGGATTGCAGCTATATGATTTTCTTTATCAAGATAATCAAGCCATCACTTTAAATTAATATACAATTATTCTAAAAGCTTATATGCAAAACAGGCTAATAAAAAGATCTGGCTTTTTTGTTGTTTTTTTTAAGTAGATACTGAATAGGAATATTCACAGATAATTGGCAGTGCTGTCTGAACAAAGAGTTACAGCTTTGTGGTGTAAAAACATAGGCTGCATGTTCAAATTAGCTCAAGAAATTTCCCATATCTGAGAGGACAGGCTGGCTGCCAACCCTTTAAGAGAGAAAAACACACCCTTTTAAAGCATGAATCATTACATATCACATAAAATAGGCACACACACACACAAACACACAGGCATTTTAAAAAATTGCTCAAGACTTTCCAAAACATCCCTTCACCACATATAAGATACATATTTTATCAACCAAGATCAGGTTGTACTTTTCCCATCCATGTGTCAGAAAGGGTAAGCTATTTACTAATAGCATTGCTACATGAGAAGGCTCAAGATGTGCTGTAAACAGAGGTGCCAAACAGACAGAGCAGATGACTCAGAACTGATTTTAGAGTACACACTTGAAGGTTGAACTTGGTGCCTGCAGCTGGTTATTTGTCAATGCTGTTTTAAAAACAAATTGGTTGATCTTTATGTCTATGACCAGTTATTTTCTAAATCCTATACCTGAAATTCAAACTTCTTAGAGAAAGAAGACCTGATCCATAGTGGTTAGGCATAGGTAGAGTAAGATGACCATTTTTTGGAAGTGTGGATTGAAAGTTTGTACAAAGACAGTGGTGAGCAGAAACACGACACAAAACCTGAGGCAAGATGACTGCCAGGACTGAGAGTGGGCATGTCATAAATGAGTGCAGGGAGTGTCCTTGGTCTTTTTATTGTCAACACTGAATAGTGCTGAAACATTATGATCAAATGGGTAGTTTACAACTGAAATGAAACTAAAATAGTTCCTAAATCTATAAAGACAGAAAAATCCAGATGTCTCAGCATGCTTCTCTAAAAGTGAGTTTAAAGCCCGCAATAAAATATTTAAAAAAAAACTGTTTTGATTTATAAGAGTAATTGATTAATTTGCTTTTTAACTACCTTGGGCCAACAACCGGTCATATTTATTTCTCTACGTTAGCTAGAAATTCAAAAAGAGCAACTAAGTTGGACAAAGAAATTTTCTCTCTTTTATAAATTTTTTTATTTAATCATAAATGTTATAATAACTGTCCAAGAGTCTCAGAGTTTAATCTATCATGTTTTTGGAAGTTAATTCAACAGGGTAGAATTTAGAGTTTCAAATTTCTTTCATTTTAATATTGCAATATTTGTCTAGTTTACACTATTTTTATTAAAGGATATTTTTTAATAGAAAAGGAAATTGGCATGCCTTTTGCCAACTAAATCTACCTTTAAAAAAACTAATATAAACATAATGAGTACAAACAAAGATGCATTAAAAATGGATACCATCCTGATGAAAAAGCAACTTTTCTCTTATAGTTTACCAGTGAATTCAAAATGCACTTACACTGATAATTAAAATGAACTATAAGCGTCATGCTCTCACTGTTAAAAAGTACTGGGATAAAGTAATGAGAATATCTTATATTAAAAATTATGCTTCCACCTAAATACACTGCCACAACCCTGAAGTGAGTGGGTGATGAGAATATTGCTTACTTAGGTTGATGTTCAGGAGCAGCCATAACGCTGGGTTTTTGTAGAGATGTGGAGATGTTCTTTTGTTGATTTATTTGTTTGGGTTGATAATAATGGGGGTGGTTGTTGATGAAAGCCATTGCATATTATTATTTAATAATACAAATGCCTTTAAAATGTGATAAAGTCAGAAAAAAAAGGTCAACTTACAACTATAAATTTAACATTTCTCAGTGTCACAGTTCTAAATAACAATGCAAAATTGAGATTTTTGCTGTGAAAACAAAGATTCCTTGACTTTATTTCTATCCTTCTCAATGTTCTCACAAGTTATGTGAAAAGTTATACAGAGATAAGATTTCTGAAAACATTTTATTCAATGCATAAAATTTTAAAAATAAATTTATAGGACAACGCTAAATACTCAAAAATTAAAATTTCTCAAACTAAGTTAACTCAGCCCATATTTTTATTGAATATTTATAATCTGGGTGTCCAGTCATATAGATATTTTGACAATATAAAAATTAAATATAAAGTGATAATTTTTCTGGATTATAAAATTAGTAAGTATACATGAGTCTAAAATGAAAAATGCAAAACAGAAAACAATATATTTACAGTTTGTTTTGGTTTTTATTTCTAAATAATGTGTCCATCAATTTGGCAGTTTTCTTACTAACTTTCTATAACAGCAGAGGAGAATTTAGCTTGTTACATGACTCCTCTATACCTCTTAGTTTTGAGCAGTGTTGGCACTATTTTTAGGTTCTCTACTGGTTATTTTTATAATTTAAATAATGTCCTTACTCCACTAATCTATTATTTAAATCTGCGTGTCTGTGTGAAATGTATTGCACAGCCCTGCATGAGCTACCCAGATTCAGCATAGCAGTGCCAGCCCCAGGAAGCTCCCTACATGCCTTTCTAAGACACAACCCACTCCCTTGTCTTTATTTTTTAATTTAACATTTTCAGTGTTTGTTTTTGAAAACTACATTCATACTGCTAATAGAACAATACATCTTTTTTTTTTTCCTGAAGCTGGAAACGGGGAGGCAGTCAGACAGACTCCCCCATGCACCCGGCCGGGATCCACCCGGCACGCCCAACAGGGGTCTATGCTCTGCCCATCCGGGGCTTCGCTCTGTCTCGACCAGAGCCACTCTAGCGCCTGGGGCAGAGGCCAAGGAGCCATCCCCAGCGCCCGGGCCATCTTTTGCTTCACTGGAGCCTCGGCTGCGGGAGGAGAAGAGAGAGACAGAGAGGAAGGAGAGGGGGAGGGGTGGAGAAGCAGATGGGCGCCTCTCCTGTGTGCCCTGCTGGGAATTGAACCCGGGACCTCTGCGTGCCAGGCTGACGCTCTACCACTGAGCCAACTGGCCAGGGCCTAGAATAATACATCTTTGAAAATTAATATTTTTAAATGGGCTATCCCAGCAGTTCTCCAGGCCAGCCCACCATGTTGGCAGAAGATGCCAGGTTGGTTCCCAAGTGGGTGCTGTCAACATCTGGGTGCTGGATGAGGGTGAAGAGTCCAAACATCAGCTGTGTTTAAGAGCCCGGGTCTGCTCGGTCCTCCCAAGGAGTGAGGGGAAGGGACCTGGGTGGAAGTCTCATGTAGGCCTCGTTTCTATATGTCCTATCCTGGTGACCAGCCTGCTGTCAATGAAGGAAATTATGTTTGTCCAGGGCTGGATGTTTCTAAAGCCACATCTGGCTGTGAGAACTGAGGTTGTTAGGGTGGAGATTGAAGTTCACAGTTTGACAGTCTTTTCTAGACTCTTCTCAGGAATGGAAGCTGAGTATACTGGCCTATATAATCCTGAAGTCTGTCCTCATGCTTCTTTTGTTTTTGTTTTTTAAATAGTAAGTTATACATTACACACATAGCCCAGTTCAGTATCAAAATCTCAGAAAATTTCCCCTATCTTGAAGGATTTTTAAAAAATTAGTAATAAAATTCATCACTCCCTTCCTTTAAATGCAACTTTCTCCTGACTTTTGTGATATTCATTTCCTTGCTTTTCTTTATATGTTTACCATCCAAGAATTTATCACTCAATGCTATAATTTTGCTGTTTCTGAATTTTATGTAAGTTGAATCATGCAGGATAATATTCTATTCCATCAGCCTTTTCTAGCTCAGTATTATGTTTGTAAGATTCATTCAGATTGTAGCAGTTTGTACATTCAGTTGTATAGTTCATTCTCATTGCTATAAAGAATTCCTTTGTAGAACTATACCATTTATTAATCCATTCTCCTGACACTGAGAATAGTTAGGTTGTTCCTGCGTGTAAGCTTATCACTGAAACTGTTATAAACTTTCTTTATCTATCTCCTGGTTCACATGGGCTCATATTTCCATTGGATATATACTTAAGAGAGGAAGTGCTGGGTCATGAGATATGGTATCTTTAATTTTGGTAGGTAAGGCAAACTGCTTTCCAAATTGGTTGAACTAGTTTCCCCACCAGCAGCTTTATGAAAGCCCCAGATGCTACACATTTTGGCAATCCTTGCTATTTTCAGTCTTTTAAATTTCAGCCATTGTGATGGGTATGTAGCAGCATCACTTTGCGGTTTTAATTTGCATTTTTCTGCTGACTAATAAGATTGAGCACCTTATTATATACGTGTTGACCAACCAGCTATACTCTATTTTGAAATGGCTGTTGAGTCTACTTGCCTATTTTTCTATTAAATTTTATTTTCTTAGTAAGTGGCATGAGTTCTTCACATATTCTGGATATAGGCACTTTGTTAATTATACATGTTCCAAATATCTCCAAATCTATGGCTTGCCTTTTTATTATTTTTAATATTTTAATTTTTCTGTAAGCAAATTTACCAATCCTTACCTTTAAGGTTGGTATTTGTTCATTTCAATGTGTTTAGAAATCATTTCCTCATATTGAGATCATGAATCTATTCTTTTATATTATCTTCTAATGTCTTAATGTTTTACCTTTTGTTGTTAAAGAGTCTACAAATTACCTAGAATTGACATTTTTGTTTATACCATGAGTGGGTTAAGTTGTTTGCTTATTTGATTCCAGACAGAACATTCTCTTTTCCACCTCACTGCATTTTTTTAAGAGAACAAGTGAGGGAGAGAGAGAAACATCGATTTGTTGTTCCATTTCTAATGCATTCATTGATTGATTCTTGTATGTGCCCTGACCAAGGATTGAACCCACAACCTTGGCATATTGGGATGATGCTCTAACCAATTGAGCTATCCGGCCATAGTCTGCATTGCATTTTTGTCATCATTATTTAATTTTTTTTTTCAATTTTTAATAGATTCTCTTGATTCCTTATTTTGTTAAATGAGAGTGTTTCTACTCTTACTATTTATTCCTTCTGCCAACATGTCAGCTAGAGCTTTACTTTAACAACATCAAATCAGAGTGTTTATGTTCTGTTCTTAATCATGATTTACTCTTGCTTTGTGTATAGGTTTATTTTAAAAGCTGATAACAAATAAACAAATTTTACATTATTATGACAATTCATAACATTATTCATCACGGAGACAGAAAATGCTAATAATTATTTTCTCTTACCTACATTTCAAAGGAAAATATAGTAGTGCTAGGGTTAAATATTCTTTCTTACATTTTACCAATTACCAAAAAGCAATCATGTTTTAAATCATTTAATATTTGGAACATGACATTCTGTTAAAGTATTTTGATCTACCTAGAGTTTCTGGTTATTCTTTTTTACATTGTTAAGTTTCATAGGCTTTTCCCAATACATCCTTATATCTTGCAACTTCTCATTAACAGCAGGTATTATCTGTAGTAGATTCCATTTGTTTCCTTGAAAACATTTTTCTGTAAGCCTGTTAATCTCTGTTCTAGTGTAGAACAGTTTCCTCCCTTGGCCTACTGCACAACTGTCATCCTTGGATGCTATTTCATTATTCCCTTAAATGAGATTTGGTTGTGTATCCTTGAGAAGCAGTAAACTAACTGCAAGGCTGGAGGGAACATACCCCACACAAGATCACTCTAACTTTTGACACCAATTGCAAGTTGGAAGGGTTCTCTAAACCTTGCCCTAGTAAGGACCACAGAACTCTTTGAAATCTATTATACTCATGTTCAAGATTTATTGCAGCAAAAGATACAGACTGAAGTCAGCCAAGGAAAGCAGTATACAGAGCAAAGTCTAAGGAAGTACTCAATTCAGAGTTTTCATTGTCCTCTCTCCATAGTGAGGACACATTCTTTTTTTCAGTCTTTTGCAAACCAGGGAAGCTCATCAGAGCCTTGGTTTTCAGAGTTTTTACTGGGGCTCCACTACTTACACATGACGGTTTGCCCACATGACTAAGTATAGTCTTTAGCTTCTTAAGGTGTGACTCAAAGCCCCCAGCCTGAATCACATTGTTTCTATCTGGCTGGCCCAAAGACCCCAGGCAAACAAAGAGACTCCTGCATGACATTCCAGATGTTTAAAGATTACATCCCAGAAGCTGAAGTAAAGGCCAGATCTCTTGTGGGGCAAGATTAAATTCTTTATTATGTATTCCTACTTTTTTTGCTTTCTTGGTTTTCACCCTCTTTTTATTGAAGAACATCTTCAGGTAAACATGTATGGATGTCAATTCTCACTTTAAATATTTAGTGTTCTGAGATTTCACCATAATGCCCTAAAATATTGGCCTTTTTTATTTTTACTACTTTTTTCCTTTATCATATGGACACTTTTATGATGATCTCCCTTTAGCTCTGGAAATGTTATTTTTTTAACAATTTCCTTTCCTCTATCATGAGTGTTTTGTCTTTAGAACTCCTACTTGTTGGTTATTGGACACATAGGACTGATACTCCAGTTCTGAATCCAAAGCTTCCTCATGTTTCTACAAGGCAACTTGGTGACTTCTATTCTTGTAGTTCCCTTCTCTCATATTCTAGAGTGCCATTTCCTCCTCCTCCTCTCTGCTCTTATAAATCTCCTAAAGCATCGCTTTTCCTCTTCTCATCTGCCCATGACCACCTACAATTCTCTCCATTTTTATAAGCTATATCTTTTTTATCGTTCTAGCATCATTTTAAATTAGTCCTGTGACACGTAAGTCTGCTCACCTTGACATTTTAAACTAGAAGCTACCCTTATGAATTTGAAAGGTATTTTAAACATATGTGACATTTCTTGTCACATTATGTTTCCTGTAACTACATCAGTGGCATCAGACCCAGCATGAAAGGATTCCCTGAGCCTAAGTTACACAATTTGGGACAAGAATATCTTAGGGAAAGTATACTCACAGAGCCTTATATAACAATCTTTTCCTTTACTGTATTATATATACAAGATATCAAATTATGATATATTGAAAAGAAAATATAACCAACAAAGTGACTTTGCTTTAAAAATACTTTTTCAAAACTATTCCTGTCTAAACAGAAATGCAAAACATAAGGTGTGTACCTTTGCCGCTATGGTAGAGAAGAAAGAAGCATGGCTTTGGCATCAAAAGACCTGGGTTTGAGGCTTGGTTCTGCCTTTGTTGTCTCCATAACTTTGATTGAGCTACTTAACTTTTCTGCATCACAAGTTCCTCATCTATAAAACAACGTGATAACATGTGTCTCAGCACTGTTGTGGGATGGAAAACTAACAAACATGAAAGAACTTTATAGATTACAAAGTAAATAGAAAACAAAATACATATATTCTTTAAATGACTACATTCTCCAGGGCAGTTTTTGTGCAGAACTCAGCAGAATTCTTCAGAGGGAAAAAAAACTCACATCTCTGTGACTGTTTTCCCCAGACAATAATAAAAAAATAATAAAAATTTACCTGAATTTTCCAAGTGTTCCATCACAGAGATAAATGTGCTTATTGAAGGTGACTATAAACATAATAGAATCTAAAAAAAGATATACAAAACAAGTTCCTGATTAGGAGTTCATTAATTTTTCTTCTCTTTCACCAAATATGCATTGAATGCCAAGAATATTCAAAACACTTTAAAGAATTAAAAATTACTAATTAGCATTTATAATTATTAATTAGCATACTTTTACTTACTCAGAAGAAAGCTTCCTATTTCAGGGAAGACCGTGTATGTACCCATGCATTCACAATACAATACTGGGTATAACAAGTGATACATGTCTGATACAAACTAATGAGAAATGATACTTGAATTGAGCCTTAAAAAAACAAGTAGGGTGCCTGATCAGGCAGTGGCACAGTGGGTAGAGCACTGACCTGAGATGCTGAGGACCCCCTGAGGTCACCAACTTGAGCACGGGTTCATCCAGCTTGAACCCAAGGTCATGGGCTTGAGCAAGGGGTCACAGGCTTGGCTGGAGCATCCTCCCCTCACCCCGGGTCAAGCATGGATGAGAAAGCAATCAGTGAACAACTAAGGTGCCGCAACTATGAGTTGATGCTTCTTGTCTCTCTCCCTTCCTGTCTGTCTGTCCCTCTCTCTCTGTCTTTCTCTTGCTTAAAAAAAAAATAAGTAGGGTTTCAATTAGCTAGAATAAGTGGAATGGCATTCCAAGAAAAGGGAACTGTTTTCATAAATGTTATGGATACAAAAAAGTAAGGCTTTCTTCTGGGAATGGTGAAAAGCTTGGGTTTCCTCAAGAATAGGTTTAACATAGGATGTGACTGGAGAAGGCCTCTTATAACAGGTTAATGCATGTGAAATTTATTCTGCACGTAATAGGTAGTCTTTGAAGGTTTTCTTTAGGGGGGAGGGACATATATAATAAAATAGGGCTTTATAACACAAATATTTAATTTTTGTATTAATATTTATATTTAATCTTTACAAATTGCTTTTACATTCATGATTTCATTTGCTCCCTGCCACAAGTCTATGGTAGAGATGTTATTATTTGTGAGTAGAATAAGGTTTAAGCCAGGTCTTCTGATTCCAGTTCCAACCTGCTTCAAATCTGCTTCAATCATTAGAAGATGGTTGTGTCTAGGCATAAAATATACACTGAAGTGAGGAGTTCCTGAAGGCAGTGGGGCAGCTCCCAAAGAACAGAAGAAATTCTGAGGTAGAGTGGAATTTTGGAGACGGTGTTTAGCAAAGTAACCAAAAACAAATGAACAGGCTTCTCTATGCTAGAATATTTGACTCTGCCATGAAGGCAGCAGGAACAGGATTACGGACATGATTTCATATATCTTTAAAATTCCCCCATGGAACTGAGCGCCTTGCTAGGCACATAGTGTTGCAAAATAGGTGACTGATGCATTCATTGCCCTCAGTCAGGCACTGACACTACTAAGGACAGGACAAACCTTAGTCCCTACAGAGTTCTGAACTGTACCTAATGGTCCCAACTGCCTAGCACAGACCCAGGATCACATCACTCCAATAGTATGCTACAAGATGCCTTTCCTAACATGACAAAGATATGCTTGTTTAAATGACAACTGTAGGACTCCCCCAAGGACATGTGGGCCATGTGAGAACTGTGAGCACAGAATTCACAGCTGTTCATTTCAACAGTCAACAGTGGACAACTGGTAAGAATCCAAACAATTTTTTATTGTGTAAGTCTTAAATGCTATTTTTTTTTTCTAATAGCTTCTCTGTTAATGATGCAAATTTGATATCTCAAAATAAGGATTTTTTTTTCAGGAAAGATCTTGTATATATAAAAAAACTTGCTTTTGATTCAACTTCTCTAACATTGCAATATAAAATGGTTAAGAGAAACTTTTCCTATCATCTTATCACCTTTAAAGGTTATTTTCTCATACAGTTAAAACATTAAACTCCAGCCTTCTTTTTTTTTTTTTTTTTTTTTTTTTTTTTTTTTTAATAAATTTTTATTGATGTTAATGGGATGACATTAATAATTCAGGGTACATATATTCAAAGAAAACATGTCTAGGTTATTTTGTCATTAAATTATGTTGCATACCCCTCACCCAGAGTCAGATTGTCCTCCGTCATCCTCTGTCTAGTTTTCTCTGTGCCCCTCCCCCTCCCCCTAACTCTCCCTCCCTCCCTCCTGCGTCCTCCCTCCCCCCACCCCTGGTAACCACCACTCTCTTGTCCATGTCTCTTAGTCTCGTTTTTATGTTCCACCAATGTATGGAATCATGTAGTTCTTGTTTTTTTCTGATTTACTTATTTCACTCCGTATAATGTTATCAAGATCCCACCATTTTGCTGTAAATGATCTGATGTCATCATTTCTTATGGCTGAAACTCCAGCCTTCTTTCATGGCCCCCACTAGGGTCTGTCCTGAGTAAGGCAAGCCTTCACAAGGCTCCAGGGCTGACTCACAGAACTCATACCCTTCTTCCAGGGTCTTGAGGAATGCTGACAGAAGTGACAAAGCAATGAACTAACATTTCTCACCTCGATTCCCTCAAATAGTGGTTTTCATTTTTTCTGTTTTTCTTTTTTGTTTGTTTATTGTATTTTAGTTTAGAAAATCCTGTCTTTACAAGAAAGAAATCCTATCTTTTATTGTGGAAGCCTGCTTCAAAAAGTTGTTAAAAGCAAAGTTATTATAGTTGAAAGAGACAAGCAGAAAAGAGGTGGGAAGAAATGGAGACCTTATTGTTTGCCCTCCCTCATGCCCTAAGTCTTTTGCTGGACACAGAATAAAACTATTAACCTTAGAGATTCCTGAGGTACTTAGCACTTGATTTATGATCTTCAGAATGTAGAAGCATAAAAACACTGAGTTGGACCAACCTGGGTGTGAATAAGAAGCAGTCTACTTGACCACTCTACTCATCATTCTTTCCAGTTATTCACTGAATATCTGTGAGGCACCAGGGATATATCAGTAAACAAGAGAAACTAATTTCCTGCTTTCACGGAGCATGGATAGTGGAGGAAGACACTTAATAAAGACATACCCAACTAAAAATTATATGTTTGATGTGATAAGAAAATGGAAATGGAGAAAAGTAAAATAGGACAAAGGAATAGTAAAAGTGTGCGTGTGTGTGTGCGCGTGCACAGTCTTTTACATGGTGGGTCAGGGAAGGTGTCCTTTGTGAGAATGACCTTTAATCAGGAAGTCAATAAAGTGAGATATCTGGAGCAAGAGCTGTTCACGTGGAAGAAACAGTAAGTAGGAAAGCACTGAAGCAAGCAAGAGTCTAGGACGTTCAAGGAAGAGCAGGGAAGCCAGAGTGGACAAATGGATGGAGAGTGAAGCAGTGGACAAGGTCAGGAAGACATTAGCTCCTCTGGGGAAGGGCCACATCACCCTCAACCTGACTCTGTGGGGGCGTGCTTCGAGTTTCGGAGTAGATGCTTGATATTTATGTGGGGGAAAGAATCAGAAAGTTCATTGTTTTAGTAAAAAGAACACATTAAAGAGTATATCTATCTAAGTCCTTCCATCAGAAAGTCGGAGGTAGCAAATTTTGTAATGTATTTGCCTAATCAGAGTTCAGAACATCCTGTCTCTACAGAGAGCACTGTCTACCGCCCAAGTGACCCCTGCATTGGGGACAAAATGCGCCCAGTGTTTCAAGGCCACATTTCTCACCACATCCCCAAAGTCAGTTTGGGGGATGTTCCTATTGCGAAGATTACACAATGTGGTATGTTCCAAGGAAAATGATGACCAGTAAATGATGAACATTGTTACTAGTTCAGATCCCCTGGCACATAAAAATCACTTTTTGTTTTAAACCAGAAAAGAAACAAATTATTGAAAAGCGAATTGGCCTCTCACTGTAACTCTGAGCTTCCCAGCACTTCTATCAAGTATTAGTTTTGGTCAACAATGTCACTCGCTTAGCATAATTTCAGAATTAAACTGTTATAAAATCATGAAAAATGGTTGATTCTTTTATTTTTATTTCTGAGAGCAGGCATTTTTATCACAATTTCTTAGGCGAAGCAATTTTCAAATGAGGTAGTTTTTATGACAGGCCTTATAAAATTTTACCTACTAAGCCCGTGTTTTGTGATTTTCTTTTTTTTGAAAGGATACCCACGGTCCCATTGTTCCCTCTCTTGGTACCCACCGTCTGCCAAGAAACACAACTAGTCTCTAGTTTTCTGATCCCCTTTGCAATTTGTGACTGAGTTTACAACAAAAGAAGTCATTCTATTTGTAACTCTAAATATATCAAGATTGTCAGATTGTTCAAGGAAAAAAATGTAACCTTTGCTTTTTAAATTTTTTTCTTAAAAGGACATTTCATCTTTGTTATAATGAGGTTAATTCCAGGTCACATACAAAAAAAAAAAAGCCACAAATCTGTGCAACATAGATAACGCAGCAGCTTGAACTGTTGACTCCAGTTGAAACAAGGAAGAGTTGGTGATTTAGCAGTCCTAGTATGGGTCAAGGCAGGACATTGCACACAAATAATAAATAAAAAAAAGAATAGAAACTTTTGCTGTCAGGGAGTTTGTGTGGATTGGTTGCTCTTTACCATCTTTCATGTTCTGATATATTAGCATGCAACCTAGGTGGTAGGACTCTTCTCCTCTTTAATCTTCTCCTGTCTCACAGCAGGTACCACAGTGACTCTTTAGAGGGGGAAATCAGCAACGTGGCCCTTACCATTCACACACTGAATTTATAAAAAGATACCTACTGCTAATGGTTCACAATGAAGGTCCTGCCAAATTTCTTGATGACCATGAGACAGGGCTACCGCCCACCTGCTCCATGTGTGTTCTTCCCCACCCTTCCAAAAACAAACATCACTGAGAGTAGGATGATCAAACACCTAGGTTCAACCAGTACTGAGGGATTGACTAGGTTGGACATGTGAGTTTCAGTGCTTAAAGTAGGAAATTCCAGGGCAAAGCAAAGGAGTTGATCACCTTAACTAGGACCTCCCATGAAGTTTGGGGCAGCTGTAGACCGAGAGCTGTGAACATTGGGTCTTGATGAGCTGTGCTGCTCCCCTTTACCACACAAGGGGAAGGACTCATTTGTTCAAGCCTTTGAGGTACACCACGTGGAAGTCCTCTCATTTTCCCAGTATGATAAAAACTTCTGACAATTTCCACATTAGCAAAATGGGGATAATAATTGTGTGTATTTCCTAATTCTTCTATGAGAATTAAGTTAATATTCACATGTGTAAAGCACTTACAACCAAAGCCTGGAACTTAATCAGTGCCTGACAAATGTTACTTATTGTCATTATGATCATTAGTTTATGGATGGGGGAGAAATGATACAGGACTTCATATGGTAGTTGACTGTGTCCTAGTGAATCTTGCCATATTATCTTTTTAAAAGTTAAAAAGAAAGAAAGGGTGGAAAGGAAAAGGAAGGAAGGAAAGAAAGTAGAGAGGGAAAGAGAGAGGAGGAAAGGGAGAAAGACAGAGAAAGAAGAAAAAAAAAAGGAGTGATGATGGTCAGTTAAGATTTATCTACTGTCTTGAAAATTAATTCTACTTGCTGGATAACTCTGTTGATTGAAGCATTGTTCTGGAGCACAGAGGTTGCCTGCTGGATTCCCCAGTCAGGGCACATACAAAAGCAGCTCAATGTTCCTCTGTCTCTCTCCGTCTCTCTTTCTCTCAAAAAATGAATTAATTAATTCTACTCACAAGGACTGACATTTTAGCATTGCCAAAGCCCATATGAAATGTTTTTAAAATGAAAATAATTGGCACGAATATACTACATTTTCAGAATAAGTTACAACCCTTTATCAACATTTTAAAATCATATTTAGGAAATGTAAACAACCATAATACCCACCAGTAGGATAGTAATTAACATAATTATGTTACACCTATACCCTGCAATTTGTTAAAATAAATAAGGTAGGTTTTTATGCACTGACATGGAAGATCCCGAAGGCATACTATTGCAGAACAATATATAGAGTATAATTTCATGTATGCAAACAAACACATCACACAGATGCCTGTATTATGTATAAGTACATGGATTCAGAAAACAGGCTTAAAAGACAGACACAGTATCTAAGCATTATCTTTGGGAAGAGAAGAATGGCTTGGGGGTGGCTAAAACAGGAGACTCACTTTTTTTTTTTTTTGTATTTTTCTGAAGCTGGAAATGGGGAGAGACAGGCAGACAGACTCCCGCATGCGCCTGACCAGGATCCACCCGGCACGCCCACCAGGGGAGAGGCTCTGCCCACCAGGGGGCGATGCTCTGCCCCTCCGGGGGCGTCGCTCTGCCGCGACCAGAGCCACTCTGGCGCCTGGGGCAGAGGCCAAGAAGCCATCCCCAGCGCCCGGGCAGTCTTTGCTCCAATGCAGCCTCGGCTGTGGGAGGAGAAGAGAGAGACAGAGAGGAAGGAGAGGGGGAGGGGTGGAGAAGCAAATGGGCGCCTCTCCTATGTGCCCTGGCCAGGAATCGAACCCGGGTCCCCCACATGCCAGGTCGACACTCTACCGCTGAGCCAACCGGCCAGGGCGAGACTCACTTTTATGTTAAAATTATGTGTTGCTTGAAATTTATACAAAGAGAATGTATTCATATATTATTAATATTTTATAATTTTTAAAAATAGCATAATAAAATAGCTGTAGAAAAGAGGTCACCCCAAAATTCTTTTGTTATTGTTTTGTTATTCACCTCCTTCTCCCTCATGCTCAACATCCCTTCAAAATAGAAAAACAGATTTGCTGTAAGTGGCAAGGTATCCAGGTTACTACAGATGAGGTATATGCATATAATTCACAAACTGATAATGAGAGTTGACCAGAGTAAAGAGTCAGTCAACCTAATTATACCCGAGTACAAGTCAAAACAAACAGCCACATTGTTAAACATGATTTAGCAATAAGTTCTTTTTTTTTTTTTTTAAGTGACAAGAGGGGAGATAGTGAGACTCTTGAATGCATCCTGACCAGGATCTACCTGGCAACACCTGTCCGGGGCTGATGATTGAATCAACTAAGCTTTTTAGCTCCTGAGGCTCAGACCAAGGAGCTATCTTCAGTGCCCAGGGCCAACACTCGAACCATTCAAGCCACTGGCTACAAGGTGGAGAAGAGGGAGGGAAGGGAGAGTGGGAGAAAGAGAGAAGCAGATGATCACTTCTCATGTGTGCCCTGACCAGGAATCGAACCCGGATGTCCATATTCCGGGCTGACACTCTACCCACTGAGTCAGCCAGCCAGGGCCAATAAGTTCTTAAAAAACAAAATTTTTTAGCTGTTTTTAACCAATGGCATCTTCATAATCATGAAATACAGTTAAATGAAACACTAAAGGTACATTGTTCTAATGTCTCTGCAAACTTGATAATGATAATAATCTGGATAAAATAATCTTGTAATATGCGTTTAGGGAGGTTGGAACACGTTAACTTGTGAGCACATTGTTTCGCTGTATTAGTGGTATTATCACAGAATCTGAATGCTGAAGATGCTGTCTAGAGCAGTAGTCCCCAACCCCCGGGCCGCGGACTGGTACCAGTCCGTGGGCCATTTGGTACGGTCCGCAGAGAAAGAATAAATAACTTACATTATTTCTGTTTTATTTATATTTAAGTCTGAACGATGTTTTATTTTTTAAAAATGACTAGATTCCCTCTGTTACATCGTCTAAGACTCACTCTTGATGCTTGTCTCGGTCACGTGATACATTTATCCATCCCACCCTAAAGGCTGGTCTGTGAAAATATTTTCTGACATTAAACCGGCCCATGGCCCAAAAAAGGCTGGGGACCACTGGGACTCTTCTTTGCTTGGTGGAGAGCTGAAGACAACCCTCTAGGTTTCATTCGAAGCTTAAAGTTTTGAAATTATAACCAGTTTAGGAAAGGTACTTGCTGCATTGGAAAGAACTTGAGTTTCAGAGTCAGAGTGACCTGGGTTTGACTTTATTCTTTGATACCAACTGTATAATTTTACACACTTGATCTTAGCCAAAAGGCTGAGAAGCAATAATTTTAGATATATACATATTATTTACCTCCTTGTGCTTCAGGTGTACTGTTACCTCTGTCAAATAGCATAATCATTGCTACTTCAAAAGACTATTGTAAAGACTTGAGTTGAAATAGGGTATATAGCCCTGGCCAGTTGGTTCAGTGGTAGAGCATCGGCCTGGCGTAAGGGAGTCCTGGGTTTGATTCCTGGTCAGGACACAGAAGAAAAGCGCTCATCTGCTTCTCCACCCTTTCCCCTATCCTTCCTCTCTATCTCTCTCTTCCCTTCCCATAGCCAAGGCTCCATTGGAACAAAGTTGGCCCAGGGCACTGAGAACAGCTCCCTGACCTCTGCCTCAGGCGCTAGAATGGCTCCAGCCACAATGGAGCAACGCCCCAGATGAGCAAAGCATCACCCCCTGGTGGGCATGCCGGGTGGATCCCGGCCGGGCGCATGAGGGAGTCTGACTGCCTTCTGCTTCTAGCTTTGGAAAAATAGAAAGAAAAAAAAAGAAATAAGGTATAGAAAAGCATAAAGCACAAAATCAACACTAAATATAATTTGAATGAAATTTTCATAATTTGTTTAATCCCTGTGCCATAGCATTTTTGTTGATTTTTTATTTTAAAATTAATTTATTATGAATTTTTAGGGTTTTTTTACCCTCTTTAAAAATGTGACCTTAACTATGTCAGGTAATTACAAAAGAATAAAACTTTTTTTTTTGTATTTTTCTGAAGTTGGAAATGGGAAGGCAGTCAGACAGACTCCCACATGCACCTGACCAGGATCCACCTGGCATGCCCACCAGGGGGCGATGCTCTGCCCATCTGGGCATCGCTCTGCCGCAATCAGAGCCATTCTAGCACCTGAGGCAGAGGCCATAGAGCCATCCTCAGCGCCCAGGGCCAACTTTGCTCCAATGGAGCCTTGGCTGCGGGAAGGGAAGAGAGAGACAGAGAGGAAGGAGAGGGGGAGGTGTGGAGAAGCAGACGAGCGCTTCTCCAGTGTGCCCTGGCTGGGAATCGAACCCGGGACTCCTGCACGCCAGGCCGACGCTCTACCACTGAGCCAACCAGCCAGGGCAAGAATGAAACTTTTTAAAACATTAAATGAACAGAAATTCACTCATTCAAATAAGCACTCAAAGAAATTGTGGAGTCTCATAATTGCCATGACTGAAGAAATCATTCAGTTGAATTATGTCCAAATGCAGGAATCCTTCATTTCATCTTCTCCTCCTGACAGCTGCTCAATAGGCTGCTTATTAACCTCTTAGTCAGAGAAGAATGAGGGAAGAGAAGTCTTTTTGAAAGAAAAGAACTAGAGTAGAAAAGAAGCCACAAGTTTACCTGGAATATCAGCACCTCTTTCTCTCAAAATGGCTGCACCAGGTGATCTTCAGGTATCTGCAAACAGCAACTAACAAAGCAATCTTCTCTGATCTTCTTTCCCAAGAAATAGATCTGGACTATCCTCCTATATGTGTAAGAGAACATTGGACTTTAGGGAAGTTGTCTAGCCAGGAGATGACGTTCTTCAAAGACAATGACAATGATAGATGCTGAATTTGTTTTGAAGTTCCTCTGTACTATTGCTAAGGGATTTCTAGTCTATAGTTGCAATCTAGCTCTTATGCTAAGATTATAGTCTTTTTGAATTCCTTAACCTTTCTGTGATGTACGTTGAATCTTAGTTCTATTCTTTTGTTTCCTTGGCTCCTCTTCAATTATTTTCTTGAGGTCTTCAAAGACATCATCTTCTGTGATATAATTAGGAAGCTCAAAGCAGCATTCTACAGAGCATCAAAAGCTTCAGGCCTACCCTTAGACACATTTCAGTAATAATGTTAAGACCTAACAATCTCTGATTTTTTTTCCCAAACTTATATTTGCCAATCAGTTAATAGACAAGCCTAAGCCTAATGTTTTAAATTTTTCTGTAGTGCTTCAATTTGTGTCATCACTTTAAATTTTACAGCAAAAGGTAGGCTTTCTCTCTCTCTCTCTCTCTCTCTCTATATATATATATATATACATATGTATATATATATACATATGTATATATATATATACTGCTCACAAAAATTAGGGGATATTTCAAAATGAATATGAAGTGATTAAAAAAAGAAGCATCTGATTTTTTTTATTTAACAAGAACATTAGAAAAGCAAACAAGTCAAAAAAAGTTGTTTGGTTATGCAAATGAGATGCAAAACCAACTTTTATTTCATGGGTGAAAATATACTCTACAAAAGGCTGAAAGTACTGGAGTATCTGCACATCTCCTGTTCCCCTAATTTTTGTGAGCAGTGATATTTATGTTTCACACTTAGAGTTTGTCATTATGTTGTAAATTGCAATAAAGAAGGAATTTGAATCAGTTATATACCAATAACAGAGCACCTGCTTGGGGATTCCAAGGTTCTAACTTTACCTTGGCCACTCTAGAGCCAAGATTGACAAGGAATAAATAGAAACCTATCTCTATTTATAGGTCCTCCATTTATTCACAACACAACAACAGTAGTGGCTAGCTATGAAATTCTCTTCCAGTAACATAATATACACTTAGTTTGAAAAAAAAAAAGTTTCCTGGGTTAAATTGGAAATGTTTAAATGTAAAATTTTAAAATAAACATCTTTGTAAGTTAAAAAATAAAAAAAAAATGAGCATTTGTAAGCTAAGGAATGAGTACAGAGAGCGTTTAAATCTGTGGCAGTGAGTGAAGTCACTGAAAGTATGGGTAATAAAGAAACAGAGTGCTCAGGACTTAGACTTAAGGAATGCCACATTTAGAGGTAGAAAAGAAAAGTTGGAACTAGCAAAAGAAGCTTGGAAGGAGTTGCCTGTTAGGTAGGAAGAAACCAACTAATCAGAGTTTCCATTAAGGTCACAGTTCTGGCTGAGATAGGTGATATACACGATGTAAAAGGGTGTTTCTCACTATGATGGAAAATATATTTATGACATAAATTAAAAGGGGAAGAGGTCTGCCTGGAGAGGCAGCAGAACATGGAACTGAGGGACAGAAGACTAGAGTTAAATTTCCAGCTCTGGGCTGACTAGGCAGTGGTGCAGTGGATAGAGTGTCAGACTGGGACACAGAGGACCCAAGTTCGAAACCCAGACATCGCCAGCTTGAGCGTGGGCTCATCTGGTTTGAGCACAGCTCAGCTTGAGCCCAAGGTCGCTGGCTTGAGCAAGGGGTCACTCGGTCTGCTGTAGCCCCAGGTCAAGGCACATATAGAAAGCAATCAATGAACAACCAAGGCGCCGCAACAAAGAATTAATGCTTATCTCTCCCTTTTTGTGTGTCTGTCCCTATCTGTCTCTCTCTCTGTCTCTCTATTTCTGTCACAAAAAAAAAAAAAAACCCCACAAAAAAACCCCAGCTCTGTTAATAGATATATGGCATTGGAACAGGACACATGACTTTGCTCTGAGCTTCTGACAACTTCTCTGCACAAGGAGAGATAATAATACCTCTCTTTTTTCTTTTTTTTTTTGTATTTTTTCTGGAGTTGTAAACGGGGAGGCAGTCAGACAGACTCCTGCATGCGTCCGACTGGGATCCACCCAGCATGCCCACCAGGGGGCAATGCTCTGCCCATCTGGGGTGTTGCTCTGTTGCAACCAGGGCCATTCTAGTGCCTGAGGCAGAGGCATGGAGCCATCCTCAGCGCCCAGGCCAACTTTGTTCCAATGGAGCCTTGGCTGTGGAGGAGAAGAGAGAGACAGAGAGGAAGGAGAGGGGGAGGGGTGGAGAAGCAGATGGGCGCTTCTCCTGTGTGCCCTGGCTGGGAATCAAACCCGGGACTCCTGCACGCCTGGCTGACGCTCTACCACTGAGCCAACCAGCCAGGGCTAATAATACCTATCTTAATGGGCTCTTGTATAAATATGAGCTCTTGTATAAATTTATCAAATTAATGCTTTCAATATATATTGTAAATAAAGAAACATTACACGAACATAAGGCACTTGCTTTGACTCCACCCAGAACTTGGATTGCTCCAGGACAAGGGCCCACCTTACCCATGTTTCTCTTATCAGTCTTCTGCCTGGATTTTGACCTCCCCAATGGTATCTACCTGCTTTCTATGACTTTTTTCTGTGATCTTTTTCTGTGGCCTAATAGCTAGCCTAACAGTGCCAATTGCCCATTGCCATGGCTTTATACCATCCCAGTTGCTGGGCTCTTGCCTAATCATGGACTTCATTCCTATCTTTCTGGCCCACTCACCACCCATGAGCCCAAGTTATGACACACTCCAAAGTGTTGTTTTGAAGCTAATCCCAGAGCTAACTACTGAAATTCAGAATACAAACTGTACATTAACACCTTGCTTGTTCAGTAACAAAGACTTCTTAAAGTTCATGAGCCCAAAGTAACTTGTGTCGTAAAAGATGGTATCAACAGCAATATATACATATATATATGAATATATTATATATACATATTAATTCATCAATTTCCTTCACCTTATAAGGTTTTTACTAACATAAATAATAAAGGTTTTTGTTCATTTAAGTAGTCTTTAAAATTGTTTATGGCTATGTTGACACTATCTGGAGTTTGTCTGAAAGTCTTCTCTAATCATGTAAGATATCCATACCATTTATTTGAAGATTCTTTAATCATGTTGTTTTCACTGAAAATAAGAATGGCTTTAAAATTATCAAAAGGTCTACACAATTAAATTGCTACTTGCTTTATCAATTTCTTGGGAGTAAAAAAATCAGCCAATCACTTGTTGATTCAGGTCTCAAACCAATCCATTCACTAATATATTAATAAGTTTTTAATTGTTAATTATTAGAAAGGAGAAGTATTAATCGAATAATGGTATTTTATGCTCTTAATTTTTTAGTTGATTTGCTCTAGGTACAATATTGTAATTCTTACAGTCAATCATTTTGAAAATCATAAAAATACAATTGAGTCTCTGTACCTTGATCTTTTAGATTTGGGAAGGGACTACAGAAGAAAAGGGAAGAAGCACTATGTGGATATCAAATGACACACAACAGTCTTTAAAACCCCAGCAAAGACTTTGTGTGTGTGTGTTACACAAAGTAGTGGTGGGATTCATCTGGTTCTCACCAGTTCAGCAGAATCAATACCTGATTTTTTGTTGAGTTCTGCAAACTGGTTGTTAAAATAGCACTTATAATTAGGATTCTCTCTAAGGTAGGTGCCTGAGCAGCCGCCCAATTTGGAAATCACAAATTTACATTCCCTACTCTTTTTTAATGTTCATCTGTGCAACAGCATATTCTATGTGCCTGTAGTAATGTTCATTCTTTCCATAGGTGAAAGAAATTTGCCAGAACTATGCTTATAATATTTTATTCATTTCATAAGACTCATTATACCTTTGATGAAATACTACATTTTAATTCCCTCGCATTTGTTACTTCAGTAAACAAACATATAACGTAAAAAGTGTCAACCAGGTGGTGACAAGCTGTCATTGAAAATACTGTATCTTAAACAATAGTTTTATTGTTTTTTGTCAGGTATTAATATTTTTCCATTAATATTTTTAAATTCTTTCTTCTAACAATCTAGTTTTGTGTATCTCTTTTATTGTTCTTATTTATGTATTAAATGCATGAAATAATAAACTACCTTTCGGTATATCATTTTCTTATACTTAAAATGGTCATTATTAGGGCAGTGAATCAGTTGTTAAATTATTTGAATCCCACCACCGACACAAAGAATATGAAGTTAACCATGACAGTGTATTACAATAATGCCATACGCACAATTCTTTCCTGCATAATGGAAAGTTAAATGCCAAGTTAAAAAAATTCCAGGTCTTGGCCTTGGCTGGTAGCTCAGTAGATAGAGCATCAGGCCAGCATATGGACTTCCCAGGTTCAATTCCTAGTCAGGGCACACAAAAGAAACGACTATCTCCTTCTCTCCCCACCCTATCCCCCTCCTCTTCCTCTTCCCCTCCCTCAGCCAGTCACTCTATAGATTCAAGCATAGTTGGGTACTCAAGCATTGGCCCCAGATGGGGTTGCCAGGTGAATCCCTGTAGAGGTGCATGCGGGAGTCTGCCTCACTATCTCCCCTCCTCTCACCTAAAATAATAATAATAATAATAATAATAATAATTTCAGGTCTTTTATATATTACAGTGGACTAATAACTTTTATTGCTTTTTTCAGGAATGTCAGTTTCCACTTTCTAAGAAATTTAATTACATTTGCTCTTCTCCAATCATCTCTACCCTTTTTTGGCCCATTCCTACATTACGAGGAAAAATGTAAGTGAATTTGAAATGGTATTACCTAATTCTGAAGCAGAACACAAACTGTTCCATCTTTCTCAAAGGACATGCCAGTTTACTATAGTTAAATACTTAAAGAAGTAAGCCTGACTCCACTGGCAATGAGGGCAATTGCTGATGGCACTCAGACCTGGGTGAGTTTTCAGTGTCCATTGTTATTTGTTATATACTTCTAGAGTATTCTGCACCTTTTTTCAAAATATTTACCAGTTCATAGTTATATATTTGTATGATTCTCCCAACATGACAGTGAGAGCCATGAGAACAAGGTTAACATCCATTTTTCCCACCAGTGTACATTCCAGTACCAGTTCAGTGAGTGCCTAGAACGTAGTTAAATGTGCAAAACATTTTCAAAGAAAAAAATGAATAAAAAAATAACCAAATTATCATTATTTTCAGTGAATACTTAGAAATGGATCAGTACTAATCACTTGGCACGTGCCATGTACTTATTGATGTATGAAAGTCCAAAACTATAAAAAATTTTATATTGAGCCAAACTGATGACAATTGCTAGGACACAAGATCTTAAATGTTTTGGAAAATAATAGTTTTACACTTTCTTTTATGCATTTGATATTAAGGAGGGAACATAAGGAAGATTGCCTGTGGTAGAAAGTAGAGCAGGGATTGGATTGTAGCACAGTTAAGATTATGTGCTCTCCTGAGTGTAGTTACACTTATTTCAAAGTTGTGTTAACCTAGCTGCCAAAAACAATGAACAGTGTATGCTAAGGCAAAGATAAACCTTTCACTAAAGAAGTTATATGCCTGGGGCATGACTAGCCACCATGGCCTGCCCAGTTAGAAATTTATGACCAAGCCCTGGCTGGTTGGCTCAGTGGTAGAGCATTGGCCTGGCGTGCAGGAGTCCAGGGTTCGATTCCCAGCCAGGGCACACAGGAGAAGCGCCCATCTGCTTCTCCACCCCACCCCTCTCCTTCCTCTCTGTCTCTCTCTTCCCCTCCCGCAGCCAAGGCTCCATTGGAGCAAAGTTGGCCCGGGCGCTGAGGATGGCTCCATGCCTCTGCCTCAGGCGCTAGAGTGGCTCTGGTTGCAACAGAGCAACACCCCAGATGGGCAGAGCATCGCCCCCTGGTGGGCGTGCTGGGTGGATTCCGGTCAGGCGCATGCGCGAGTCTGACTGCCTCCTCGTTTCCAACTTCGGAAAAATACAAAAAAAAAAAAAAAAGAAAAAGAAAAAAGAAATTTATGACCAGATCACACTGTGAGGTTATACTTTACATAGAACCCTCTTATTTCATTCACATAATGAAAATCTACAAAAGATGTTTTTGAACAATAACATCACATTTGAACATACCTTACTTTTTCTCTTAACTATTTTACAAAGAATGGTTTCAACCTTCTCTGATGAGCACAGAGTGATACATTTGCATACTATTTTAAGAGCATTCCATTATATATTTTGTGTTCTATAGTCTGTCTTTTTAGAGTGAGACTGAAAATTTAGAACACCAAAGAAAAATTCCAATGAAGCATATCCCATAATCTGTCACACCAATAATATAAAAGAAAAATTATTATTTTTTTCTGAAGTAAGAAGTGGAGAGGTCGAGAGACAGACTCCTGCATGCGCCTGACTGGGATCCAGCTGGCTTGCCCACTAGGAGGTGACGCTCTGCCCATCTGGGGTGTTGCTCCATTGCAACCGGAGTCATTCTAGCACCTGAGGCAGAGGCAATGGAGCCATCCTCAGTGCCCAGGCCAACCTTGCTCCAATGGCGCCGTGGCTGCAGAAGGGGAAGAAAGAGATAGAGAAAGGTGGAGAAGCAGATGGGCGCTTCCCCTGTGTGCCCTGACTAGGAATCGGACCTGGGATTTCCACACTCCAGGCCTATGCTCTACCACTGAGCCAAGCAGCCAGGGCCTGAAAAATACTTTTTTTAAGCTTTCCCCGTCACCTGGTATGAACCTCTGAGAGAGGTCACCTGATGGCATGGTAGAGGTAAATCAATGGTTTTCAAACTTAAGCATGCATCAAAATCACACAGAAAACTTGTTAAAACACAGATTGCCAGACTAAACCCCAAAGTTTGTTATTCCACAGGGCTGGTGTGGGGGCCTGAGAACTTGTATTTCTAACAGATGCCCAGATGACATGATGCTGCTGGTCTGGAGGAGCCCCGTTAGAAAATGACTTGGGTAGTTGCTGGGAGGAAATCTTGCTAAAACTAAGTTTAATACCAGCTACCTTCTTGGTTGACGTAGTCTTATAGAGAAAATTGTAAATGGTAGATAACATAAAATATTAGAAGAGTCTATATAACATATATTATGCAATATATTATTAAATAACCAATTTGCCTTATTTCTTGGCTTGTTGTTTGTTTTTTTAATTATGCTTTCTCAGGAATTATCTTGTTTCATTTTTTAATACCAGAAATTCTGGGAGGAAATATGTTATTGTTTTCCTCAGCAAGACTCTCTTCGATAGCTTCCCTGTCCTTCAGAACTTCATGCAAATCACTTTTCTTTACTCATTATTCACTTATTCATAAAAATGGATATAATAGTACCTATCTCAGTGAATTGTCATGAGGATAAAATGAGACCCTGAATGGAAAATACTTAGCACCAAAATGGTCTGTGGTGGTAGCTGCTATGTTTTCACTAATTCATCTACTCATTCAAGGTAATAAATTCCAATGGTCCTGGGTCCAGTGACTGAAACTACTTAACATTTCTAACACATTTACTGACCACAGAAATAAGCCTAAATGGTCACTTAAATTCTAGGTATTCTGCCTACTGTGGCAGAAAACAGATTTTGGAAATTTTGGCAGACTATCATAACAAAGTCTCCAAACACAAAATTATAAAGAATCACCTGGAGCATAACTTAAAATACAGGTTCCTCAAGACAAAAAATAAACAAGAAAAAAAATACAGATTCCTGAGCTCCACCCCAGATCAACCAAAAACATCCCCAGGGGAGAGGCCTCGGATACTTTTAAATAATCATACCAGGTGATTTTTCTGATCAGCGAGTTTGGGAAGCACTGAAGGGACCTATTACTCCATTCTTAAAGGTGGCTAATATAAGCCCTAAATATCATTTCTATGTACTCATTACTCTTATTGGTTAGTAGAAAATATGACAAGTCCTTTCTGTCTTAGCAATTTTGTCCTTTTGGGTTGAACTAAAGTCACTTGGAGGTCAGATGTAATTGGTGTGGGGGTGGGGGCTTGTTGGTGCTTTGCAAAGTTCTCAGTGTTTTGCGTTAACTCACCCTTTCAAATTACTTGGGCCCCCGTGCTTCACTTGTGAATTACCTGCCTATTTCCTTTCCCCTCTTTAACTTCCTTCTGCACGTCTCCTCCTTTCTGATTTTTGCCTCAGGTCTAGCTTGTTGGTCACTTAACTCCATTTCTTGAGTGGAACATTTGGTGCTTTCCCAGTTCAGGATGCTTTGCTGGAATAGTCAATTTCCAGGGATTTTTACAGGCTGGCCAAAACAGTTTATTTCAGAAGAGACGCCCGGTCCAAGGACTGGCAACTAGACTGCAGAACGTTTCCTGACTCTGCACAACCACCCTTGACCTTGAGCAAGCACCGCCTGCCCAGCTCCTTCCCGGAGGCGTCGGGGCAATGCTCATGCTGGACTCTGGAACCGAAAGAGGGTGGGAGGGCACGGGGCAGGGTGGGCGGAGTCTTAATAAATAGGTGAAAAGACCTAAAAGCTATAAAGTAGTTATTTCCTTTTCTCGAGGCGAATCCCAATTCTTGGGGGTGGGAGAGGGGTGGCTGGAAAGTAAGAAAGAAAGGGCTCAAGAAAAAACGTGAGAACTCAGATGGCGAAGAGCGAGCTAGAGTGAGAAAATAGGAAGGAGGGAGGCCGAGGGCGAACAATCGGGTTAAAAATAGAAGCGCATCTCCCGCAGGACTCGCTCTTTCCAGCTCCACCCTGGAACCGGGGCCAGGCGAGTGTGACTCGGCTCCGCGCGACAGCAGCGCGGACAGGCCCCGCCCCCCGTCCCGGACTTGGTAACTGGGGTCAGGGGCGGGGCGTCGGGCAGGCGACGTCAGCGCGCTCCCCACCGCCGCCGTCGGGGTTTTCGCTGACGCACAGACCCCGCCCCCTCCGTCCCTCTTTCCCTCACTGCCCCCGCGCCGGGCCGAGAGGAAGAGTCAGTCGGCCGGACCGCGGACCTGTCTGCATCACGTTCTGGGACCCGCTCGCTCCCGGGGGCCACGGCCTCATCGGCGGTAGCACTAGCAACCGAGCGCGCCAGCCTGCCCTCGCTGCGCCCAGTCCTCGCTGCGCGCGCCCCGCTCAGCTTCGGAAGCGGCCCTACCCGCCGTCGGTGGAGGCGTGGGGCAACGACGGCCGGGCGCCGCGAGAGCGTTAGCCGCCGCGGCCTCCGGTCCTCTCTCCGCCTCCCCCTCTGCTCCTCCCTCCCCCCGCCTCTCTCCTCCCACTTCCGAGCTCCGGCGTGTCCCGGCCACGCTCGGTGCTACTGCAGGAACAAAAGAAGGACCCCGCGGCGGCGGCAGCGCCACCTCCGCCTGCGGCTTCTACCCGCTCTCGGCCGGCGGCGGCGGCGGCGGCGGCTCGCGGGCGGCCGGCCGGCTCGCCCACCTCGGAGACCTCGCCCGGGCCCCAGCGCGCCGGCGTCGCGCGCAAGCTCGGCTCTTGCCCTTCTGCTCACGCAGGGTGAGTGGTGGAGAGCTGGGGGAGGGTGCCCGGCGGGGGTTGGGCTTGGGGGGATCGAATGCCACGGAACTCCCGTGAGGCCCGAACTGGTCGCGGATGGCGGCGTCCGGGGAAAGCGAGTCCGCCCGCCTGCTCAGGAAGCACAAAGACGGAGGCGTCATCCTGTCGCCGTGGCCCGGGGCTCGGCTCCCTGCGCCCCGGCTCACTCGCACATGCACAGTCGGGAACAATACCCGGCGTGCGTCCTCCGGGATTGGGGGTCCGGGTCTCTCTCCTTTGCGTTCCGGTTGGGGGTCCGGGCCTCCCTCCCTCGCGTTCCGGCCGCCCTCGGCGGCAGCGCCCGACGTGGGCAGCCTCACGGGGAGAGACAAAGAGGCGATGGCCGTGGCCGCGCCCCCGGCCCCGGCTCGCCGCACTCTCCAGCTCTCTGCTGCCTCCTCGGGGGAGCCGCGGGGGTCGGTGCGGGGCCCGCAGGGTGAGAGGCTGGCCTGCCCTGCGGGGCTGCTGTTCTGCATGACTCAGTGGTTTTTGGAGAAGGCCCTGCTGGGCTTTCCTGAGAAGGCCTGTGCTTGGGGGTGGGGGTGGGGGGGTGACCATTGGGTCCCAAACTTGTTCTTAAACCCGCTGGAACGTGGGTGAGGGGTCTTCTCTGCCATCGTGTTTTAGTTTTCTCAACGTCGCTGCGTTTCTCGAATAAGATCCTTTTCGTGAAGTAAATGGAGCACCTTCCCCTTTGTTCCTTGCATTTGAGCTAGTGAATGTGAAATTTTGTGCTCCCTTTTCAAGCCCTCCCTGGAGCGGTGTTTGGGGAAAGGCCCGGGTTGTGTTTTTGACTGGATGCCTCCTGAGAATCTGGTCTAAGGACATACAGATGTAAAATAATAATATATAGGTCACAGAATCCCTGTTTTTTAAACCAAGCATTCAGGTAATTTACAGGTTAAAAAGGAATCTTAATAATATAGCATTTTTAAAAAATAAACTTTCAGAACTGAATTAGGGAAAAATAGTGCAATTTAATCTTCCAGGATTTTTCTTAAAATGTTCCTGAAAAGGAATTTGTTGTAGTTTTCCCCTATTTCCTATGTCTTAGGCCCGATGTTAAGCCTAGAAAGAAGCCTTTTAAAATTACACTAATTTACTCCATTTGGCAAAGAGGGGGCTCTGAGATACTGAGAGTGAGGACTTGCCCAAGGTCACCACTGGCTTAGAGAGGTAGATTAGAGGCTAGAGCTCGGGTACCAGCTCCAGGTGATTGCACATTCTTAACATGTTTTAACAGTACGTGCACCTGAACTAAATTCCAGAGGTTTTTAAATCCTTTATTATATTTGAGGGTGGGAGAGTTTTTAAGTACCATGCCCACGGTTTTGTTGTTCGTTTTTTAAGCTACCGGTTAAAGGAAGCCAAAACTATGAAAGTAAACATTTCACTTATACTTGATAGAGCTATCAAATCTAAAGGTACTAAATAGTAATGGTGCTGTTATTCTTCTAAAATACTGCAAAGTAGGAGAGAACCACAGTACTTAAATGGCAACCTCTTAGCCCTCTCTCCAAAAAGAATAAATTGCCACTAAACTTGAGGGTCCTTTCTGCCTTGATGCTCTCTCTGTGCTTGGTTTTCATAAACAACCCTGACCGATTTGGCTTCATGAGTGATTAATGGTGCTTGTTTGCATCTTCTAGATTGAATTTGAGATTGCTTTCTAATCCTCCCTAATTTTTTTTTTGGGGGGGGGGGACTATAGCAGCCTGAATGGCATCTTTTTGTTTTGTTTTCTTATTATATTAGATGTATGAACACTGCATCCTTAATTTTGGGGGTTGTGTAGGAGTTGGCAGGCTCTGGGATATAAATAGAAGCTGATTTCAGAGGGCCCTGTTGACTAGGCTTTATGTGAGAGCCTCCATCCAGCTCAGCCTGTCACATTGCAGCCTTGTGACAGGCTGAAGCTCCCCCTCATGTGATCTAAGCTTCTGAGAAATATTAAGGCAAGCTGTGCACATGTGATGGCATTTAAAAGCTGGCTTTCTAGGGGGGAGAACAGTCTACAAGGTGAGAAGCCATGTAGAGGACTAACATCCTGGTGTCTCTGAGCTGAAGGCTATTTATAGTGAATTGGAGATATATGTGTTTTCCAAGGAAAGGTGGAATACTTTTCATTACAACGAAGTGGGTGAAATCATTGCATGCGGACCCCCCCCCCTTTATTTATATAAAAAAGATTTTAAGATTCAAGTTAACAAGTATTAATGTTGGCTGGCTCAAATTTAGGCCAGTTTGCTTTTAAAGCCATTCCCAGATGACACTGCAAGTTAGTATAGAAAGTATGAGCAAGCATAATTCTTAAGCTGGATTTAAGCAATGGCCCAACTTTTTGTTTCAAGTAAAGATTCACACACTTTGCACATATGCTCAAATTTTTAAAAACGCAGCTGAAAGTGTTTATTAATAAACTTCATAAGTGATGTTGAAATGTTTACACTACTATGCTCCAAAATGAGTCAGCTAAATTCCACTTACTATTTAAAGAGACAGTGTCAACTAAATTAGTACTATTGTTTGAAGTCAGTTATGGCTCTTGGTTGCTCTCCATACAAAAGCTTGATTGGCTTGAAATATATTCAGGCTTGAAAATGGTATCATTTTGCTAACAAAAGTAAAGGTTACTATTATTTAACTGGAGAAATAAATGTCAGAAATGCCAGGTCAGTTGGTTAATCTTGTTTCTCCCTTTTTAAAAATAATTTTGTTAATAAAATTTTGATTACTTACTAAAGAGTGTATTCTAGAACTAAGTGGTAGTTGGAAAAAGCAGTATTGAATTCTAGATGACAAGCTCTAGCTTGAAGTATTTTCTTGATCTTATTTTGAAATGTTCATAATTTTAATAAATGAGCTCTATCATCAACAGTAAATACATTTAAATGACAGTGACAAGTTAGAGCAAATGATCTTCCTTTGATAAAGTTCTCAGAGTATGCTTTTTGTACACTCATACATTTTTAGGTGACAGAAACTCCACATTTTTCTTAAATAGTGTGTATTTTCTCTTAATTCAGGAAAATGTACTAAATTTAGCAAAATACTAGCATATTTGTGCTAATTTTAACAAGACTTGTGGAAAAGCAAGAGTATACTTTCTGTATAAAGTTTTTTTCTGGTAATCATTAAATATTAACTCTTACTAAAGCTTATGTATTTATATTGCTTTACTTTGCTATATTGAAATTGAGCTTGAAAAGGTTTCCTTTTCTGCTAAGAGGAAAACAAGCACTTGTTAAAAGTTTTATGAGACAGCCTTTGGCTGAGAAATCTGTGCTGATAATTTGTGTGTTGCAGGTTTCTACAACTGACTTTTCAAATACTTAGATCCAGGTTTCACACCTCAAATGGCAGAACATAAGCAGCCGGCCCCTGAAATCTTAAAAGAGCCAGGACCTGCTAGGTGATTGAGGAGCTCTCTTTTTCAGTCTCCTATTAAGGTGTTAAAACATTTTAAAAGCACAAATACCCTACCCCATAGCAGAATTGTTGAATTACTAGTTGGGCTCAAGTATGTTCAGGTGTTAGTTTTAATAAAGTTTTAGAGCAGCAGCTAGTTTAAAGAACCACTAGGAGATCTCAAGGCAGTAATTAAGATTTGTAGTTTTCCCCCCCATTTGTAAATTCCATTTAAGATATTTTTAATCAGTGTGCAGTGCAAGAGAGCAGAAAGGAACTTAGATATCAGTTGCCTAAATTGATTTAAACATAATTCTTCTGATATTAGGCAGAATGACCTTTTCAGAAATTGAAACAAATGATAGTGATAGGTGAAATAAATACATTTTAATGTTTAATGGTAGAATTTTTTAGAATGTAGTCATTATATACTGCTCAAAAAATTAGGGATATTTTATCGTTTTATATACCTTTTGAAATATCCCTTAATTTTTGTGAGCAGTGTAGTTCCTTATTAAGCTTAAACACAATTTCTTTCATTCTGTTGTTTTATAAAGGCAGCAATATATTTATAAATTTCTTGGCCTATTGTTAATGATTAACACAATTTGAGCCTTTATTAAAAATAAATTTGGTGTTTAGAATAACAAAGGTACACTGGTGACAATTATACTAATTTAGTGGTTTTATTTTGCTTACATGCTCGTTTCTAAAGTTTTGTTTTTGTTTTCTTTATAGCAGAAAAATATGGCTCAGGAGACGAACCAGACCCCTGGGCCCATGCTGTGTAGTACAGGATGTGGCTTTTATGGGAATCCTAGGACAAATGGAATGTGTTCTGTTTGCTACAAAGAACATCTTCAGAGGCAGCAGAATAGTGGCAGAATGAGCCCAATGGGTAAGTTGTTTCCAAGGAAAAATCCATTTGAAGAACTGGTGAACAGAAAACATAGAGCGGAGAATGGGGGCCTAAGACTGAGAATCAATGCGGAGAGCCCAAAGCGAAGAAGACCTGAGAAAAGCTTGAAATTAAAGCAACAGCCCAGATGCTTGGCATGACTACATCAGGAATGAATGACTATCCACAAGCATCTTCTAGCTTTCTCATTTTCCTTTTTGACATTTTGTTTCATATTTGTATTCACTGGATATGACTTTTTAATACATATCTTTGTTTGGATACTCACTTAAAATGTAGGATGCTGCAGCACGATGAAAATGCTTAAATCACTAACCTAATTAAATGCAAGTATTTGTTACTTTTTAATAGTCTTGATACCTAGTGTAGTATTGCTTTGTTTCTTACAAATCCTTCTTTTAAATAGGGACAGCTAGTGGTTCCAACAGCCCTACCTCAGATTCTGCATCTGTACAAAGAACAGACGCTAGTTTAAACAACTGTGAAGGTGCTGCTGGCAGCACATCTGAAAAATCAAGGTAAGCTGGGGTATTTCAGAGTTTTTTATGGTAATACAAAGAGGAAATAAAGATATCTTCGCTGTCCATACAATTATAATTATGAATGTTCATATATCATAAGGATGTTAATATATCCAACGCTCTTGGCTTTGCATGTGTTGCACAGTCAGGGATTCGGTGTCATTTAATATATTATCTTACAGGTCATTGAGTCAGGATGTATATAGCACTGCATAGCAGCCCCAAGGATGCTGTGTTGAGAATTTTGTGCCTTTATTCATTGTAATTGAGGTTTAGGGATTGTAGGGAGGGAGGCTTTGCAGACTGTAGTGTAATGGCACACAAGGTATTTTGGCAAAACTGCCCCCCTTTTGCCCTTAAACAGATTACAGCCATAGCTAAAAATTCCTAGTTGGCTATAATAAAACATTGTGACCTATGCAAATAACGCAGCCTTGAATTGATGAATCGTTTATCAAGTTGCTTTCTTTATTCTCAACCATTTTTGCTGAGCATCCAATAGCCTTTAAATTTTTAGATTATTTAGCTCCATTTGATCATGTTGGAAATAATATATAATTTGAAGTTGAACTGACAACTTATTATCTCACAAAGAAGGAAGTACCCTTAACATCTTTAAAAATGTTTGCTTAAACTCAAATAGAAATGTGCCTGTGGCTGCCTTGCCTGTAACTCAGCAAATGACAGAAATGAGCATTTCAAGAGAGGACAAAATAACTACCCCGAAAACAGAGGTGTCAGAGCCAGGTATGCTTTTTGTTTAATACTCATTCAGTCTGGACTTGGTAGTATGAGAAAGGTTTGGTGGGGAGATACATTCCTTCCCATTGAAGGACCTGAGAGGAAGAGAGCTATAAAATACAGGCCAAGCAAGAACTGCTCTCTACTCTCGTCTTCTTTCTTCTCTGCCCATTCTCGTCCCCCACACCAGTAAATTAGCAAGGTTTATAATCTGGAGACTGGAAGTATTAAGAATTCATTGAACTTAAAAAATTGGTTTACTAACAAAGAAAGTGGTTTGCTATTTTAAAGGTATCAGTCATTAGACAAGATATTGTTCATAAACCTAGAAGAAATTATGTAGGCTAAATTTTCAAAGCTATGAAGAAAAAAAAAATGTTTAAATCAAAAGCAATAACTATTGTCTTGATATTGTTAATATTGTAGAAAATATCCAAGCAGAAGAACATATTAAACACTAGGTTGAAGAAGGGTAAATTCCTATATTTTGTGAGAGTTTAAAACTCAGTATGGAAAGGCATTTTTGGTTTTTCATTTGGTAGTGACTGAGTCTGCTTGACTTATATAGCACAGAGGTACTCTCATATGCTAGAAGGTTGACTTGTTTGATTGAATACCTGTGCTAGGCCTAGAACAAGGAACTGTGTGTTCATAGTGCACCTAGGTGGTTTTTTTCATTATTTCCTAATACTGTTGACTAAACACAATATAAAACTTTATTGTGAGGCAGTAGTGTCAGTGGATATATAATCTGCTTTGGAGGCTTGCTTTTTTAAACATCACTTAACATCAGAAGCTTATGTGAACTATATCAAATTTAATTTGTGAAGTTAAGGTGAAAATTTTAAGTTGGGAAAGTGAACCATATTTGGTATTTTGAAATGAGTTCCATCTTTCTGAAAAAGCTGGCCAGATTTATATGTGAGGCTTTTGGTTTTTTTAAAACACAAAATTATTCTGGCCTTGGAATAGTACTCTTTTAGGTTATATCTGTACTTAACCTCTGCATTCATTATTTCTTACTAGGAATTCTGTAGTTTGTTGTTTCTTTGCCTTTCTCTATCATTTTTCTTTTCTTAATCCTCTTATCTTTATGTTTTAGACACAACTGTTTAGTTTTTGGGTGTGGTCAAGGAAATGGTTGTCACCCTTCCCTGCCCCCAACTATTCACACAGATTATACTTTACCCTTATACTATCAGGACAAATTATACTGAGGTCGTTATAGTAGATTGTTAGGAATAAATTATAGGACCGTTAGTTTAATATTAGTCTATTAAGCTAATTGGCTTGCTTCTAGAGTTTGGATTTAATAGCATTGGTGCTGTTCTATTGTTGAGGCAGTAATTTTAGCATTGCATATATTAATTTGCTATTCTTGGGATTTGGATTATGTTAAAGCTCAGTTTACAGTGCTTTTGATATACCATATTTCCCCATGTATAAGACGCTCCCATCTATGAGACACACCTTAATTTGGGGGCCCAAAATTTGAAAAAAAAAGAATGTATTACATAAAGTTATTGAACTCAAGTTTTATTAATCATAAAATTCATACAACTCTCATCCACGTGAAAAAGCAGGAAATGCAAGTTAAATATCTATAATCATTGTATAAGACATATCCAGTTTTTAGACCCCAAGTTTTTTCGGGAAAAGGTGCATCTTATACATAGGGAAATACGATAGTTGGATTTTATAAAAATTCTTTTTTTTTTTTTTTTTTTTAGATTTTATTTATTCATTATAGAGAGGGGAGAGAGAGAGAGAGAGAGAGAGAGAAGGGGGGGGGGGCAGGAAGCATCAACTCCCATATGTGCCTTGACCAGGCAAGCCCAGGGTTTTGAACCGGCAACCTCAGCATTTCCAGGTGGACGCTTTATCCACTGCGCCACCACAGGTCAGGCCAAGATTTTATAAAAATTAAATTTGGTATTCTGTTCATTTAACCAGTGGTAATATGGGTTTTAATCCAGTAGTATGCAATTATCATATTGATAAATTCTGTGGATGTCACGTATGAACTAAAACTTAAAAGTAGGTGGAGAAACGGACTTTTTAATGTAAATCAAAAATTCTTGATTTACCTATAAAATTCCTAATAGTCTAAAATCAAAACTTCACAAATACTTAAACATGCTAAAGATGTTTGCTAATCTTTCAAAGGAAAATTCTTAAAAAATAATTTTCCACATATTCTTCATAAGACAATAAAGTATCTATTAAAATGGCAAAATAATTATGAAATTTTAGAGTCTGAGATTAGTGATTAATAATTTGGGTTTTACTTGTCAAAATTTGGTGGTTTTATTTACCCAATCTTTTCTGTAAGTATAAAACCAAAGCAATGTTTTTATAGTGAGGTACCTCAAAATTTGGCAGCTTTATTTACTGAGTAGTAATGAATTTGAACAGTCCTATTTAAGACATTTATATGTAGGCAATAAGGAAAAACTGAGCATCTGACCAGTATCTCTCAGCTCTTTAAAAACTTTTAGAATGGGGTTTTGTTTCTTGGTACTAGCTGTTAAGAGTGAGTTTAAAGGAATTTGAGTGGCATGGTGATAATTTTGTAAAATTTAGAGGAGCGAGTATTTTGTTGATTGGCAAGAAATTATTCAATTTGAAAGTTCTAATATAAAAGATCCTGTTTATGTACATGTTTTTAAGAAGGGCTTAAATACTTTTACTAAGAATCTTAAGGTTTTTTTATTTTTAACTTAGATAAGTGATTGATCAGCCAGTGAACTCTTGAGAAATTTCTAATTCGTACCCTTATTTTTCAGTTGTCACTCAGCCTAGTTCATCAATTGCTCAGCCCAGTACTTCTCAAAGTGAAGAAAAAGCTCCTGAGTTACCCAAACCAAAGAAGAACAGATGCTTCATGTGCAGAAAGAAAGTGGGCCTTACAGGTATTACAAAAAATAGACTGTATATTTTGCAGCTAGGGTTCAACAAAGAGCTCCTAGTTGCTTCATAAGGGACTTGTTGGTCTTACACATAAAACAAAATGCCCAACTTTCAGGAATAGAAAGCTTTCAGAGTGGACTAGAAAGGAGGATAATGGGGAAAAGACTAATTGATTTCCCTTTGTCTCCCTAATCACATGAAACCCTATTAACTTCAGGCCTCAAAAAGTACTGTCCTTTACTGAATTGATAAAAATTCATCCAGTTTGGTTCCTTTCCTTTGTTCTTCTGGGGAAAAGGTAGCAGAACTAAACAGCAAGCACCTACTTTGAGTTGGGCACAAAATAGTCTATATACTTTTTGTTTCTTTGTTTCCTTTAAATCTCCAGAGCTTTATGGTTGTCTTTCCCTAGTTTTCACTTGAAACAAGACCCATTTGACATGTGTCAGGAGGAGGATTTAAATCCAGGTCATTCTGACTCCAGAGCCTGTGTAATTTATACCGTGTGATATCTACAGGAGTTTATGGAAGGGTACTTATTTGAACTTCTCACCATGTCAAAGGTGGTTTAAATGCTCTTTCACAGTTTAAAGTGATGGATTCTTTTATCAAGTTGCAAAGAGCCGTGGAAATGTGGTTTCTTTCCTATAGTGAGGAAGGCTTTTCCCTCCCCTTCTAATTGCTACAAGTTCCCAAGTGACTCTGCTTCTTTCGTGTGTGTACAGGGTTTGACTGCCGATGTGGAAATTTGTTTTGTGGACTTCATCGTTACTCTGACAAGCACAACTGTCCGTATGATTACAAAGCAGAAGCTGCAGCAAAAATCAGAAAAGAAAATCCAGTTGTTGTGGCTGAAAAAATCCAGAGAATATAAATTACTACTTGTGAAGAGACTAAAACTTTTTATTTTAATATATCATAGGAAACATTAAAGAGCAGATGCATGGCCATTTTCCTTTGATGTTCTCCAGAGTTTTACTTTATACTTGTCTGTCTTATAAATGATATTTTAGGATGTTTGGGTGTTTGTTACAGGCAGAATTGGATAGATACAGCCCTACAAAATGTATATGCCCTCCCTTGAATAAAATTGGATGAAATCTGCACAGCAAATTGAATTACACAGATAATAGGAACAAAATTTAGTTCCCGCGTGCCAAACAAAACACATGAAATCTGCATGTTTGCAGCATATCTGCCTTTTTGAGAATGTAATCAAGGTATAATCGCTGGCTAGTGTTATGTGCCTGTATTTTTCTAAAAAATGGTACACCAGAAAAGGACTGGCAGTCTACTTCTACCATAGTTCAACTTCACCTTGTTAATTTCCACAACATATTCTTGGAAGATATGAGGATAAAGAGGATCAGACCTTTCTGTGAAAACAGTGTTTGGTGCCGTATGTAAGCCTGGCTAATTGGTCTAAAAGTTGTCAAGGCATTCTGTGAAAGGTAAACATTGCAACTGGTTATAAGAGTAAAACCATCAAGCAACAGGGTCTTGAGCTATCATTGAAGCTTATTGTGCCGGCCTGCACCAGAAGATGTCTGCATTACTCTCATTGCTAAAAGTGTGTAGCACAGAACTGCACTAGGATTAATTTGTTTACGAGAAGAAGTTAAAACTACGTTTGGTTTTTACATACAGCAGCTCTATTGAATAACATGCATCTGAATTTTAAGTTGCGAAGGTATCTGAACAGTTAATTTTTCATGTGCATCTTTTGTTGAATGTTTTGGTTCAAGAAAGAATGTTTAAAGTTTTTTTAAAGACTTCAGTTCTTAATGTAACTGTACCCTTCTGCATGGAAAATCATAACCAACATGGCTGCAGTAGACTTCTTAGTGGTATCCAGCACCACTTGCAGAGGGCTGCTTTATCATATTGTACTTGGGTGTAGGACTCTAGTGTTCTTGGGTGTGTTGCATGGGCTGCACTATTTACAGCATTGTACAATAACAACTAGAAAAGGCAGTATATTTCACTGATGCTTGTCTGGTAATATCACTTCTGTGTTATAATGGAAGGTTTTCTGTGATGTATGAAACTTGTGTTTTTATATATAAATGAGTATAGTTAGTGTTGTGGTAATGCCCGTTTTTATCTGTAAATAGTTAAGTATGTACACGAGGCACTCCTGATTTATTGCAGTGTTCAGTCCTAGTTTTTACTTTTAAAACATTCATTCAGTTTTGCTTTTAAATTTATGTACCTTAGGTTCTGAGTTAGATCTGCAGATGTGTACAGATAGTTCATATTTATGTATGCACATAATCATGCTATCCAGCATTGATGCTATATTGTATTATGTAAATAATAAAAGCCATGTACAGAGGGAAACTTCCACTTTGTTCCTTGGGTTTTTAAGCCATAGTAATCCTACAAGGGGATAAAGAGAAACTGTTTCATGGTCAACTTTTTAATTAACTATGTTCAAGTGAGAGCCCCGAGATGAGGTTTGTGAAAACCTTCAAGTATGGTACATAGTAAGTAATTGTTTCTGAAGAAATGAATAGGCATTTTTAGGATCTTAATAGTCTTAGCATGTAAGGGAAAGGAATGACATTTAAACAATTATGGTCGATTCTCCCCACCCCTATTAATTGTGTTTTATAGTCGGCATTTTAGGCATGACGAGTTGTACAAAAACAGGCATAGTTTTCCTTCTGTTTGGGTGTGGTTCTAATGTAGAAATGGATCCATGGGCTTGATCTTTGAAGGTGTCATGAGATAAAAGAACAAGGAATAACTGCATATTCTGACTTTGCCCATGGGGAACTGAATCCTGGCTTCTCAGTGATGAAGTTTAAAATGGAAATACTTATCCTGGTTCACTACCATTTGTCGGTTCTTTCCATGTTGATACTTTTGCTTCAACTGGGGAAAATGTATGTGTGCAGAAGTCTATATAATGAGACAGATGGGACGATGATGGACCCATGGTCTTCATTGTTCTATAAAGGTCTCATAATATTTCCATAATCATTTTTTTGTAAGAAACAATAGTTTGATCTTACAGGATTTAATCTGTTAGAAGCAACAGTTGTGAAAGGGAATCTTAAGTGTGTAAGGCAACTGGGAAGATTTCAATTCTACACAGACCTGCGTTCAAACCTGAATATTTCTCTGACAAAACTAAAAATGGGTTTTAACTTTGAAATGTACACTGAGATACTAAGCATTTTAAGTATATCATGTTTTTCCTTAAAGATATCTGGACACCTTTCAAAAATATTTTCCTAGGACACCATGATATGAATTGCCTGTATGACCTTGGGCTACTTTTAACCTATTCTGCAGTGGGCTTTAATCTGGACAAATGAACCTTGAGTTTTGTGGTCTGAGGAGGGCTTCCCATGGTGAATCAATCTGAAGATGGGAGCAGAGTGGTGTAGTGGTTAAGAGGGTAATGAACCCTGAAACCAGGCTTCTTCATCTGTAATAAGTATGGTAACAGTCCCTAGTATGTATTTCCTATTAAATTTATTTTTTAGAGCAGTTTTAGGTTACTATAAAATCGGTAGGAAAGTAGAGATTAGCCATATACCCTTTCTTCACATGCTTGCAGCCTCCCATGTTATCAACATCTCCCAGAGTGGCACATTTATTAAAACGGGTGAACCTAGATTGACTCAGTCACCCACATTCCACTGTTTATACTTGGCTGTTGGTGTTGCACATTCTATGGGTTTGGAGAAATGTATAGTTAATGATACGATCTATCATGAATATTGTTCACTGCCCCTAAAATCCACTGCTGCCAACTCCCTACTTGCTAACCCCACCTCTAGTAACCATTGACCTTTACTGCCTTTTTTAAAAAGTCATAGTTGGAATCATACAGTGTAACCTTTTCAGATTGGATTCTTTCACATAATCACAAGTTCCCTCCATGTCTTTATGGCTTGGTAGCTTATTTATTTTTAGTGTTGAATAAAATTCTATTGTCTGGAAGTGCCGCAGTTTATCCATTTACCGACTAAAGGGTATCTTGGCTGCTTCCAGGTTTGGGCAATTATGAAAAAAGTTGCAATAAGCATTGGTGTGTAAGTTTTGTGTGGAAATAAGTTTTCAAATCTTTTGGGTAAAAACCAAGTGTGATTGCTGGATTGTATAGTAAGAATATGTTTAGCTTTGTATCAATATAAACCGTCAAACTGTATTACAAATGGCTGTAGTATTTTGCATTCCTACCCGCGATGTATGAGAGTTTCTATGCTTCACGTCTTTACCAGTATTAGTGTTATTAGTGTTCCAGATTTTGGCCATTCTAATTGTTCTGTAGAGGTTATCTCATTGATTTAATTTGTATTTCTCTAATGACATCATATGGAGCATCTTTTCATATTATTTACCATCTCTATATCTTCTTTGGTAAGGTGTCTGGTAAGGTTTTTGGCCCATTTTTTAATTAGATTTATTCTCTTATTTGAGTTTAAAGAGTTTTTTCTATATTTTTGGATAGAAGTGCTTTATCAGATGTGTGTTCTACAAATATTTTCTCCCAGTCTATGACTTGTGTTTTCATTCTCTTAAGCTGCTATTCATTTTAATGTCTTGAGTAATGATTTCTACAACTTGGAAAGTTATTTGAGAATGATTGAGATTGGTTACTGGTTACATTAAGTTGTATAGTGAAGGTAAAGATCTGTAACTTCTCAATTTTCAGTTTAAAATTATTAGAATCATTCTTTTTGTAAGGTTTTCTTTGCACATATCTGTTAAATGAAGTTCTTAGCAAGTAACAAAAAATGAGTAAATGTCTACTAAGTAATGTTATAACATGTTAAGCATACTACTGTTACAAATTATTGTGTCAGTGTTAACATCCACAGGATTCAAAACAAATTTATCAAATGCATTGAGAAGCAAAACCTCTCATCCTGTCTCAACCTCCACTTCCAGACACAGGTTTTAGGTAACTACCATAACTTGAAAAGGTTGTTTTATCTCTTCCACATCATGTAAATATTTGACTTGTTTGCGTAATTGTTTGACTGCAAGGTTGTTAAAGTGAATTTTGCTCATAAATATTAGCTTATAATTTTGGAGAGTGATGGAGGTGGTTGCTGGTTGATTAGCAGTAAGGTTATATGGCCATAAACTGCATAGAAGGGTTTCTGTGAGTGAAACAGCAGGTAGTTAATGTAAAGTAACTTGAAATTTTACAGCATTTTCTTGTATTTGTACAATGTGCTTTAAAAATGTGCATGTATAATGATACAAAAGTGCCATTTAATAGTTGTGGCTATTTCAGACACAAACACTGTTTTTTTAATTCATATAAAAGCAAAGTGCACTGTTTTTGTGTTTCTCCTAGAGTGTATTTCTGTTCTCATCCTGAGAGTAAAAGAGTCACCATTTGGGGGCATAAATGTCTGCAGCTTGTCTGCAGCTAGGTAATATTTTTCTTCTTAGACTAGGTAATGATGTTAAGTTGTACTTCATGTCAACAGCAAGATGACAGATATTATCTTTTTTTAAATTGGTTAATATATTTAGTTGGTTTGGAACATTTTTTCGTATGATTTTGATTAAAACTATTAGCATAGAACCTCAGACTGTATATATCTGAAATGATTGATAATGTAACTAAAGCCATTCAGGAATTAGGATCATTTATTAGTCTACACAGAAGTTAATAGCAACCCGTTCTGACACATTCCTAGATTTTAGTTGAGTGCAAGAACTGTTCAGAAAATAATATTTTCTTAAGCACTTACCCTTTAGAGCTCAAGAATGAGCCAGAAGATATTTATGTATATAAATTACCCAAATGAATTCAACTTAAACACTAGTGTCAAAGTAAATTTCTCTGATGCTGTGTGTATAATCCATGGCAATTGAAATAGTATCTGATCCTTGCTATGTAATACCTTTATGCCCTTACCTCCCTTCCCATCACTAAAAAGGTATTCAAACATGCAAATTAGAATACCAGGCAAACAAATGTGATTAGATTTTATATTATGAGGCATTACATCTCATAAAACCTTAGTACTGCCCTTGCTGGTTGGCTCAGTGGTAGAGTGTTGGTCTGGCATGTGGAAGTCCTGGTTTCGATTCCTGGACAGGTCACACAGGAGAAGCGCCCATCTGCTTCACCACCCCTCCCCCTCTTTTCTCTGTCTCTTTTCCCCTCCTGTAGCTAAGGCTCCATTGGAGCAAAGTTGGCCTGGGTGCTGAGGATGGTTCTATGGCCTCCCCTCAGGCCCTAGAATGGCTCCAATTGCAATGGAGCGGTGCCCCAGATGGGCAAAGCATCGCCCCCTAGTGGGTTTGCTGGTTGGATCCCAGTCGGGTGCACACGGGAGTCTGTCTCTGCCTCCCTGCTTCTCACTTCAGAAAAAAAAAAGCCTAACCAGGCAGTGGATAGAGCGTTGGACTGGGATGCGAAGGAACCAGGTTCGACACCCTGAGGTTGCCAGCTTGATTGCGAGCCTGAGTTTGAGCAAAGCTCACCAGCTTGGACCCAAGGTCGCTGGCTCGAGCAAGGGGTTACTGGGTCTGCTGAAGGCCCACGGTCAAGGCACATATGAGAAAGCAATCAATGAAAAACTAAGGTGTCGCAACGAAAAACTAAGAATTGATGCTTCTCATCTCTCTATCCCTCTCTCTGACTCTCTGTCTCTAAAAAAAAAAAAAAGTACTTTTAAGCATCTCTTTAAAGAAAAATTACCCATCTTGTTATTCTGCTTCCATGTCCACCCTTATGAGAAAAATATTTCCTTTCTAGGGCAATGTTTCTTTAGGTACCCTTCTCCTAGAGTATGCCATGTGCTTAGAAATATCACCCACATAAGAATATAGGGCTTCTGATGTCTGCACTAGTAATTCTTATTGTAAAGCTAATTCTGCTGTAAGAATTATAGTACTTAAATATGAGAGGTTAATCTGCTACCCCACACATTAGCCTTAACAATCTATGTTATAGTTAAGTGCCTGCAAAGATAACTTATATTTAGACAAGTTTCATTTTTAGCTATTCTGTGGCTGGCTTGGTTGGCATGAGAACTAGGTTGTTTTGCATATCTGGGACAGCATAACTAGTTTTTTTCAGTGGCTAGATTATGTCAGTGACAAATAATATATTGTGAGATTTTAGAGATTTAATAAATAGTGATACCTGTTGAAAAAACCACAATGTTATAGGCATCAAAATATGCATTTATCTTCAGAAATTGCCCTTTAGCATTCAAGTGATAAGCATGTTTATGTGGGTCATTGAATAAAGGTGTGACTTTTGAAGTAGATTTTAAGGGTAGCAGTTTTTACTTGGTAAATTGGGACTGAGAATTTTCTAGACTCTGAGAAGGCAACTTTAAAGACCCTAAACAATTATCACAGCTAACCAGTGACCAAATCTGCCCAATGCTGTACAGCCCTTACACAGAAGACCTCAGATTGGACTGAACATATTAGTACTGAATTATAGCTCTTCAAGCTTAAATCAATCAATGGTTGATTTTTTAAAATGAGAGAGGTACATGATATGTCATAAATCAAATGAAACGGGCCTGTTAAGGTTGTTACAAGAGGGTTCCTCTGTTTTGCATCTGTGAGGCTATGTCCTCCACTGAGCATTGAGAGAAGCAGGCATTGAAACTGAGCTTCTGCCTCTGGCCTAGGCATGCTGTGTGTGAGCAGAACAAGTGAGGCATACATACATACATACATGGTTTGTTTTCATGGATATTATGAACTAATACAATGAACAAGAGTGATTTTCTGAATTACTAAATTGGCCATGTTGATTCTAAAACTGAAAAAGTATATTTGAGTTTTATAAGAATAGGTGGTCAGAATTAATGTTACATGTTTTCAGTTAGAGATCATTACTTGAAGCCTCTTCTTTCAGGAGTAATACACCTTACAAAATTTCTCACTGTTGTAGGAGACGAGTAGATTTTTCATTTCAGGGTGGCAGAGCAATCGAGTAGGTGATGTTTAGATACTAGCTTTAAGTCAGTTCGGGTTTGTGGCTCAAAAAGTGTGTCTCTGGAAAAGCTACTTAAAATCTTGAGTACCTGAGTGCCTTCACCTATGCAGACTTTAAGAATGAAAATCATGTTGCATGTAATATTGATACAGGTTAGGTGTATCACAAACTCCTGGAAAGGCCATTTTCACAGATGTTTAAGAGCCCAGAGTCTGATCTATACAGTGTAGTACTCAGTAGTTTTGCCATCAACTAAAATTCATTTGGTGGTCTTGGCCAGATAGCATGGTTGGTTAGAGTTTCATCCCCAAGCACTAGATTGCTGGTTCAATCCCCAGTCAGAGCATATACAAGAACAGATTGATGTTCTCGTCTCTCTCTCTCTCCATTCCTCTCTCACTAAAATCAATACATTTTTTTTTTATTTCATTTGGTGGATTGGAAATGAAATTTCTCCACTAGTTTCACTCTGCAAACCTAACAATTTTAAATCGGATCCATGAGTCCCTGAAATTGCATGCAAAATTTGGTATCTGTGTTTCTTGGTAGAATTTTCCAATTGATCCATGACTGAAAGAGACTCAGGATCTAACTAGCCTTCTTGAGAAGATACTTAAGTGTTTTAAGAGGAAGCTAGCTGTTATGAAAAGCTGTGCTGGCTGAACCAGGAATACCCAATCTGCCTGTCTAGCTACATCCGCTGAGGCAACATTATAAGAAAAGCAGTGCCTTTTTTCCTGTTGTTGGAAGCAACAATGACTCCATGAACTGAAGGAGGAAGTAAATTGGTGTGTCATAAACAGAGTTCTCCAGTCCTTTTAAGAATAATCTTGCCTTGCCATTTCAGTTTGCTTTTCATTGATGCCTTGTCCTACTCCTCTCAAACCCAGACCAACTCTCAAGACATCATGCTTTGTATGATATACTTGCTTGCAAACCCAGAAATGTGAGTTTCAAGTGTTTTACCTTACACAGTGATTGTCTCAAACCCTGTAAATCTAAATGTCTTCTCAGCCCTGGTTGAATTGTCAGGGTACTGTTCTGTGTGATGGAGAGAAACTAAACCACCTCTAAACTGTAATTTCCAAGGCTAAAATAGTACAGAAGTTGAAATTCACTCTTGAGTCAGTTCAGGACATCACTTAATTACTGAGTGATCCATGTCTGGTGTAGACTTTCTCTGTATCCAGCCTGCTACTGCTGAACGGATGTCTTAGAACAGGAGTCCCCAAAGTACAGCCTGCGGGCCGCATGCGACCCCCTGAGGCCATTTATCCGGCCCCGCCGCACTTCCGCACTTCCGGAAGGGGCACCTCTTTCATTGGTGGTCAGTGAGCACATTGATCATCTCATTAGCCAAAAGCAGGCCCATAGTTCCCATTGAAATACTGGTCAGTTTGTTGATTTAAATTTACTTGTTCTTTATTTTAAATATTGTATTTGTTCCTGTTTTGTTTTTTTACTTTAAAATAGGATATGTGCAGTGTGCATAGTGATTTGTTCATAGTTTTTTTTATAGTCCGGCCCTCCAACAGTCTGAGAGACAGTGAACTGGCCCCCTGTGTAAAAAGTTTGGGGGCCCCTGTCTTAGAATCGGTCTTATCACTCTCCTAATGCTCATAATCCTTCCAATTCATTGATCCAGACACTGAAAATGGATTAGGTTTGCCTAAATCATGACTAAAAGTGGCTAGGTAGCCTAAATCTTCTAGCAGAGTCATTCCCAAACCTATGGATCGCCAAAACCAACTGGAGAGTTTGCAAAACAAAAAATATATATGTGGGTCAGAGTTCATTTGCACTGAATCAGAATACCTGGGAGAATCTATACTTTTGACAGCTCTCCCCTAATTGTTCTGTTAACCAGATTTGGAAAACACTGTTAAGATTAAGTTTCCTCTCTAGTAAACTAGACCCATGCAGTGTAGAGAAAGATGAGCAAGAACAGTTCAGTACCTTAGTACCTCACACTCTTGAAACTTTGCAAATGTAGCTTTCTGTGTCTATACATTATTCCCACTTCAAAGCACTGGAATACCTGGTCTCTTGTTAGATTTTTTTTTCTTTTTTTCTTTTTTTTTTTTTTTTTTGGTATTTTCCTGAAGTGAGAAGTGGGGAAACAGAGAGACAGACTCCTGCATGTGCCTGACTGGGATCCACCCGGCATGCCCACCAGGGGGTGATACTCTGCCCATCTGGGGCGTTGCTTCTTTGCAACAGGAGCCATTCTAGTGCCTGAGGCAGAGGCCACGAAACTGTCCTCAGCACCTGACCCAACTTTGCTCCAGTGGAGCCTTGGCTGCGGGAGGGGAAGAGAGAGACAGAGAGAAAGGAGAGGGTTGGAGTGGAGAAGCAGATGGGCACTTCTCCTATGTGCCCTGGCTGGGAATCAAACCCGGGACTTCCACATGCTGGGCTGATGCTCTACCACTGAGCCAATCAGCCAGGGCCTAGAATACTTGTATTTATTGTTTTCTAACCATGGTGTGTAAAACATTAGAGTATTTTGCAAAATGCTCACATTGGAGAAAATCCTTTGCTTTATTTATTTATTTGTTTATTTATTTATTTATTTTTGAGCGAGAGACAGGGAGCAGGGACCGAGAAAAATGAGAAGCATCAACTCATAGTTGCTTTACTTTAGTTGTTTATTGATTGCTTCTCATATATGCCTTGGGGCAGGAGAATGGAAGGGGCTTAGGCCAAGCTGTGACCCCTTGCTCAAGCTAGCGACTTTGGGCTTATGCCAGGGACCTTTGGGCTTCAAGCCAGAGAGCTTTGGGCTCAAGCCCGCGACCCTGGGATTGTGTCAATGATCCCGTGCCCAAGCCGGTAACCCTACACTCAAGCTAGCAAGCTCACGCTCTAGCCAGTGACCTTGGGTTTTCAACCGGGGCCCTTAGTGTCCCAAGCCAACTCTCAATCTACCACCAGTCAGGCCCTTTTTAGTTTTAACCCCATGATTCCTTAATCTGTAATTCAGATAGTTCATCTGAAAAATCCTTCCAAAAACTAATTATCTAATTGCCTTGTTCTTTGGAGATTAGTGAAACTCAGCAATAAAACGCAAACAATAAATACTGTCTCATTAAGTTTTGGAGCCTATCTACCAATCTCACCTTCAAATTCATTGGTGGCACTTGCTCACCTTACTATGACTTTTCTGCTGGGGTACTCCACCTGTTTTACCTACTTTTGTGTTAATACCCTTTTACTTACCAGCCGTGCTGGACAGCTATTTAAAGTTCTAGTCTCACTTTCCCAGCTCTGGAGATGGGTTAAGGAAAGGCAGTGGGAGTAAAGGATCATTCTTGCTCTTTGTTGTGTAAATTGTCTAGAAAAGGAGAGCAAGAATCCAGGACGAGAAAATTGGAAGCTCCCAGCATACCTACTGTCAGGGGTCCCGGGCACAACTTCAGAATCTGGTTCAAAGGCATTTTCAAAATAGTAGGCACCCTTTTATTTAAGTTTAAGTACAGAATCAAAAGGTAGATATGAATATGTTGTAATCACCAAAGTCTTGGCTTCATTTCTCTAAATGCAATCCAGGGCCACATGAGTGTATGCTAAGGAACAGAATTATTGGGATGGCTTTTTGATTGCAGGAGAGACAGGACAGAATCTTTCAGAGAAGTGTGTATCATGGTCTTCCCAGGAATAGAGGAAGGATGCAAGGACTGGAGTAAGGTAGAAGTGACCCTAAATGAAGAAGGTGGGCATCCTTGAGTAACTGTGTCTCAAAGAGGATATAGCAGAAAAGATTGAAGACCTTGTTGTTGGATAGACCTAGGCTCTAACCTTGGCTTCAGTTCTTCATAGTGATATGGTTTGGGGCAAGATATTTACCCCTCTGTTTCCTGAAAGTGGGCCTGACAAGACAACTTTACAGGATTCTTTTTTTTATTTAATTTTTATTAATTTTAATGGGATGACATCAATAAATCAGGGTACATATATTCAAAGAAAACATGTCCAGGTTATCTTGTCATTCAATTATGTTGCATACCCATCACCCAAAGTCAGATTGTCCTCCGTCACCTTCTATCTAGTTTTCTTTGTGTTCCTCCCCCTCCCCCTCCCCCTCTCCCTTCTTTCCTCCCCCCGTAACCACCACTCTCTTGTCCATGTCTCTTAGTCGTATATTTATGTCCCACCAATGTGTGGAATCCTGCAGTTCTTGTTTTTTTCTGATTTACTTATTTCATTCTGTATAATGTTATCAAGATTCCACCATTTTGTTGTAAGTGATCCGATGGCATCATTTCTTATGGCTGAATAGTATACCATGGTGTATATGTGCCACATCTTCTTTATCCAGTCTTCTATTTTTTTTTATAGCGATTAAAGACTTTAAGCAAACTCTTGGCCAATACAGCAAGAATCCATAAAAAAGTAGTGTCCTTAACAAGTTCACCAAGTCCAAGTTGGCCCCATCACCATGCCAAATCCCTGAAAAATGCAACCCAACCACAGTTCAGTCTGTTAGGATCTGTCACAGGGAGCAGGAGTCCAGGAAAAGTCCATATCCAGGAAAAGTTCGCATGGCACTGGAATTGTCACAATTCTATAACTTGCAGCTCACTTCCAAGTTCCAATGACTGCTGCTTCTAGCTGGTAATGATTCAGGTAGACTGGAAAAGCCATCTGCAGCATGTGTGGAGATGGAGCTTCTGTTCTCCTCTGCCTGGAGAGATGAGACCAGGTTGCTTTTCCCTGGAGCTCTGCGACTGTGGCTTGGTAAAGAGAACCTTGGGATACAGTAAGCTGGGTGGCAAAGGTAGATTCATAATAGAAGTTGGCAAAAGGGGGAAAGAGAGCCCTAAATTAGGAGTAGGTCCCAGCCTGAAATATGAGTGGGGCATTGAGGTAGAAGGAATGAAGGAAACAATATATATTAAACAAAGCAGCAGAAAATAGGACTATCAACACCCACAACAGAGATCTTTGAGGGAAGAATAAAAAACCTGACTATTCAGGCAAGACATAGTTAAGTGGCCCTTGTGCAAATGAGATCAGTTTACCTGCTTCTTGGAAGAAATACCCTAGGCTTGTCCACAGTGTCCTAGATGGGGCCGACGGCCCTGGGCACCTTCAGCCTTCAGTGGCAAACCCCAGCATTCTGGGCAAGGTTAGGTCATAGGTGGCTGGAGCAGGGCTGGAAGAGACTGAACCCTCCCTTAGAGGAGCAAGGGGGAAGCCTACCTTCCAGTGTTCCTGTTTCCTCACAGCAGAGGCATGTAAGTCTGGCAGGCTTTAGCTCAATGACCTTCCTTTCCACTATTGAAGCAGGCCCCAGATGGCATCCTATGAGACCCCTGTGGGGTGTTGGAGCCTTTAAGGGTGTATCCTCAAAGCTGGTAGTTCCCCTGATCTCTATTGGGCTTTTTCTGCCTCTTGGTACCTTAAAAGTCATGCTCAGAAGATCTCACTGAGGAGTTTGAGGATCCCCATCCACCTATATAAATCTTTTCCATATATCTGGGGCTATTTGAAAAAGACAAAACAATATTATTAGCTGGATCAAATAAAGAAGGTAGTAGTTTGCAGGAGAAAAAGATTTGGCATCTCCTGTTCATCAGCATTCAAAAGAAATTAAAAAAAATTTTTTTTTTTTATTTTTCCGAAGCTGAAAATAGGGAGGCAGTCAGACAGACTCCCGCATGCGCCTGACCGGGATCCACCCGGCATGCCCACCAGGGGGCGATGTTCTGCCCCTCTGGGGCATCGCTCTGTTGTATCCAGAGCCATTCTAGCATCTGAGGCAGAGGCCACAAAGCCATCCTCAGCGCCCGGGCCATCTTTGCTCCAATGGAGCCTCGGCTGCGGGAGGGGAAGAAAGAGACAGAGAGGAAGGAGAGGGGGAGGGGTGGAGAAGCAGATGGGCGCTTCTCCAGTGTGCCCTGGCCAGGAGTCACACCCGGGACTCCTGCAAGCCAGGCTGACGCTCTACCACTGAGCCTACTGGCCAGGGCCAATTTAAAATTTTTAATTAAAAGTATGGTATGGTAGACCCGTAGGAGTTTCAAGATATGACTCCCCCCTTTTAAATTTTTTTAAATTGACCTTAAAATATTTGCTGGGTACACTTTAATAATACCTTGACTTTAAAGATTGTAAAAAATACAAATAACTTGAAAGATTTGACAAAATACAGTAAATGCTTTTGCTTCATATGCAGGAGCATTGTCAGTTTAACCAGTTTAGGAAATCCAATAATAGAACAATGAATTGAGACAATGAGCTATAACATGCTTAGCAGCCTCTCCTGTTCTGACAGAGGTTACTATAAATCCAGAATATGTATCCTTTGTAACATGGACATAGGACTGTTTGGCCAATGAAGGTATATGAGTAACATCCATTTGCCAAAGTTGTCCTGGTAGGGGTCCTTGAGGGTTAACTCCAAATTAAGGGACAGATTGTAGTATAGGACCCCTTGGACAGGATTTTCCAATCTGCCGTGCTGCTTCCCGAAAAAGTTGAAACTGTTTACACAGGGCTGCAGCGTTCTGGTGATGAATAGTATGAGACTGAATTGCTTGATCTGTCCAGGTTGCTCCAAATAATTTTCTTTTGGGTAGCTTGATCAACAAGGGCATTCCCTTGTGCTAAAGCTCCAGGGAGCATGGAGTGAGCTCGAGTATGTCCTATAAACCATGGAGCTCTATGTTGACATACAAGTCTTTGAAGAAGGAGGAAATGCTGAAATAGTTCATCAGCATTTGTCCCTAAGATCGCAGTTTTTATAGTGGAAACACCATAAGGAAATATTTGCTGTCTGTATATAGATTAAAGGGGGAATATGGCAAATGCTGGAAAGCCATGATAATGGCATATAATTCTAGTCTTTGAGCTGATTTTAAGTTGACAGTTTCAGTATAAAGTTGTCCATTGATTTACAAGAGCGATTTGCCATTTAGTGGAAGTTTCCCAGAGCCACTGTTGTTGATCCTTTGAAAAAAGGAACACCAATAATTTTGAGGCTCAAAACCTATAAGCTGTAAGGGTCGCCTATGCCCCTTGATAATCCAGGAGGCAACAAGATCAAAATATGGAAGTGTATTCCATGGGCTATTAGATGGTTCAATGTGCCCAAGCTGTAGCTGCTCTTGTACCAATTGAGCAGCTGCCTAAGTTTCTCCTGAGAAAGGGGCCGTTGGTCTACCCATACAGGATTATGTGAGTTCCAAGTAATTGGGTCTGCACAATGCATTATTGAGGTAGCAGGAGCTACCAAGGCCCCTCTGCTAAATTTTGATATCCTAATCCACACCTTCTGGTATTGGGTGCAACTTCTATGGGAGTGAGAATTCCTCGCTGTTCTTTCCCTAGTCCCTTGGTGGGCAAAACTCCCCAATCAAGCATCTGAGTACTGACTAAAACCATTAGGACTGACAAGCAACGCTCCCATATTTTTCAAAACATTTCTACCTCACAAATTAACAGGCCATCCAGGGAGCACATAAGGCTTAAAAAATCCAGAATGACCTTCTTAATCTTCCCAATTTAGAAAACTAGAACTTTGTTGAGGGGATTTACTCTGCCCTATACCTTGTAATTCTGTGGCTGCTGCATGGGTGGGCCAGGAAGGAGGCCAATGTTGCTTAGCAATAACAGATACATCAGCTCCAGTATCTAAAAGTCCTTTAAATTTATGCCCTTGTATTGTTAGTTCCATTTCAGGGCGTTCCTGACCTTTTTTTTTTTTTAAATCCAATTGGCAAAATCAGAGGAGACAAACCACCAATTTGCTTGGGGCCCCTTTTGCAGGATGTGGCCTGAGAAACAGAATTAGCATCCTTATACTATTCTTCTAACTGCCTGAATTAGCTGTGAGACAAATTCTTTTTTTATTATTAATTTTAATGGGTGACATTGATAAAATTGTCTTCCATCACCTTCAAACTGGTTTTCTTTGTGCCCCTCCCCTCCCCCAACCCCCTCCCTCTCCCCCCCCCCCACCCTGTAACCTCAATACTGTTGTCCATGTCTCTGAGTCTCATTTTTATGTCCCACCTATGTATGGAATCATATATTTCTTAGTTTTTTCTGATTTACTTATTTCACTCAGTCTAATGTTATCAAGGTCCATCCATGTTGTTGTAAAATATCCAATGTCATCATTTCTTATGGCTGAATAGTATTCCATAGTATATATATACCAAAGCTTTTTAATCCACTCATCCTCTGATGGACACTTAGGCTGTTTCCAGATCTTTGCTATTGTGAACAATGCTGCCATAAACATGGAGGTGCATTTCTTCTTTTCAAACAGTGCTATGATGTTCTTGGGGTATATTCCTAACAATGGTATAGCTGGGTCAAAAGGCAGTTCGATTTTTGATTTCTTGAGGAATCTCTATAATGTTTTCCACAGTGGCTGCACCAGTCTGCATTCCCACCAGCAGTGCAGGAGGGTTCCCTTTTCTCCACATCCTCACCAGCACGTATTCTGTGTTGTTTTATTGATGAGCGCCATTCTGACTGGTGTGAGGTGATATCTCATTGTGGTTTTAATTTGCATTTCTCTAATGATTAGTGATGTTGAGCATTTTTTCATATGCCTATTGGCCATCTGTATGTCCTCTTTGGAGAAATGTCTATTCATCTCTTTTGCCCATTTTTGGATTGGATTGTTTGTCTTACTGGTATTAAGTTTTACAAGTTCTTTATAGATTTTGGTTATTAACCCCTTATCAGACGCATTGTCAAATATATCCTCCCATTGTGTAGTTTGTCTTTTTATTTTGTTCTTATTGTCTTTAGCTGTGAAGAAGCTTTTTAGTTTGATAAAGTCCCATTTGTTTATCCTGTCTTTTGTTTCACTTGCCTGTGGAGACAAATCAGTAAATATATTGCTGCAACAGATGTCAGAGAATTTACTGCCTATGTTTTCTTCTAAGATGCTTATGGTTTTATGGCTTACATTTAAATCGTTTATTCATTTTGAGTTTATTTTTGTGAATGGTGTAAGTTCGTGGTCTAGTTTCAATTTTTTGCAGGTAGCTGTCCAATTTTCCTGACACCATTTGTTGAAGAGGCTGTCTTTACTCCAATGTATGCTTTTACCTCCTTTGTCAAATATCAGTTGTCCATAAAAGTGTGGGTTTATTTCTGGGTTCTCAGTTCTGTTCCATTGATCTATATGCCTGTTCTTATGCCAGTACTAGGCTGTTTTGAGTACAATGGCCTTATAATATAACTTGATATCCGGAAGTGTGATATCTCCCACTTTATTCTTCCTTTTCAAGATTGCTGAGGCTATTCGTGTTCTCTTTTGGTTCCATATAAATTTTTGGAATATGTGTTCTATATCTTTGAAGTAAGTCATTGGTATTTTAATCAGTATTACATTGAATTTATAAATTGCTTTGGGGAATATAGATGTTTTAATGATGTTTATTCTTCCTAACCATGAGCACGGTATATGCCTCCACTTGTTTGTATCTTCCCTGGTTTCTTTTATCTATGTTTTATAATTTTCTGAGTACAAGTCTTTAATCTCCCTGGTTAAATTTATTCCTAGGTACTTTATTTTTTTGGTTGCAATCGTAAAGAGGATTGATTCCTTAATTTCTCTTTCTGACAGTTCATTGTTAGTGTATAAAAATGCCTCTGATTTTTGATTATTGATTTTATATCCTGCCACCTTGCTGAATTTATTTATCAGGTCTAGTAGTTTTTTTACTGTGACTTTAGGGTTTTCTATATATAATATCATATCATCTGCAAATAATGATAGTTTTACTTCTTCTTTTCCAATTTGGATGCCTTGTATTTCTTTTTCTTGTCTGATTGCTGTAGCTAGGACTTCCAGAACTATGTTGAATAAGAGTGGTGAAAGGGGGCACCCCTGCCTTGTTCCTGATCTTAAGGGGATTGCTTTTAATTTTTGCCCATTGAGTATGATATTGGCTGTGGGTTTGTCATAGATGGCCTTTATCATGTTGAGTTATGTTCCCTGTATTCCCACTTTGCTGAGAGTTTTGATCATGAATGTGTGCTGGATTTTATCAAATTCTTTTGCTGTATCTATTGAAATTATCATGTGGTTTTCTCCTTTCCTTTTGTTTATGTGATGAATCACATTGATTGATTTGCAAATATTGTACCAGCCTTGCCTCCCAAGAATAAATCCTACTTGATCATGGTGTATGATTTTTTTTATATATTGCTGGATCCAGTTTGCTACTATTTTGTTGAGGATTTTTGCATCTAACTTCATCAGGGATATTGGCCTATAATTTTCTTTTTTTGTGTTGTCTTTGCCTGGTTTTGGAATCAGAATTATGCTCGCCTCATAAAAGGAGCTTGGAAGTCTTTCTTCCTCTTGAATTTTTTGAAATAGCTTGAGAAGGATAGGAGCTAGTTCTTTGAATATTTGGTAGAATTCACTTGTGAAGCCATCAGGCCCAGGACTTTTCTTTTTTGGGAGTTTTTTGATAACTATTTCAATCTCATTTGTTGTAATTAGTCTGTTTAGGTTTTCTGATTCTTCCAGTTAATTTTTGGAAGATTATATGTTTCAAAGAATTTGTCCATTTCATCTAGTTTGTCTAGTTTTTTGGCGTACAGTTCTTCATACTATTTTCTTACAATATTTTGTATTTCTGTTGTGTCAGTTGTTATTTCTATACTCTCGTTTCTAATTTTATTTATTTGAGTCTTCTCTCTTTTTTCTTGGTGAGTCTGGTTAAAGGTTCATTCATCTTGTTTACCTTTCCAAAGAACCAGCTCCTGGTTTCATTGATCCTCTGTATTGTTTCTTTAGCCTCTATGTTATTTATTTCTGCTCTGATCTTTATTATTTCCTTCCTTCTACTAGCTCTGGGCTTTACTTGCTGTTCTTTTTTCTAGTTCTTTTAGATGTAGGGTCAAGTTGTTTATTTGAGCTTTTTCTAGCTTCTTGAGATATGCCTGTAATGCTATGAAATTCCCTCTCAGAACTGCTTTTGCTGTGTCCCATAAATTTTGAGCTGATGTATGCTCATTATCATTTGTTTCTAGGAATTTTTAAATTTCTTCTTTGATCTCATTGTTTACCCATTCATTATTTAATAACATGCTATTTAGTTTCCAAGTGTTTGAGTATTTTTCAATTTTTCTGTTGTGGTTGATTTCTAGTTTAATGCCATTGTGATCCAAGAAAGTGCTCGATATGATTTCAATCGTCTTAAATTTGTTGAAGCCGCTTTTGTGCCCTATCATTTGGTCTATTCTAGAGAATGTACCTTGAGTGCTTGAAAAGAATATATATTCTGCTGTTTTCAGGAGAAAGGTTCTGAAGATATTTATTAAATCGAGTTGATCTAATATGTCCTTTAAGTTTGCTGTTTCTTTGTTAATTTTCTTTCTTGAGGATCTATCTAATGGTGTTAATAGAGTATTGAAATCCCCTACTATATAGTATTGCTGTTGATCTCGGCCTTTAAATCCATCAAAGTCTGCTTTATATATTTAGGTGCTCCTATTTTACGTGTGTAGATATTTATAACGGTTATATCTTCCTTTTGGATTGCTCCCTTTATCATCATGTAGTGACCTTCTTTATCTCTAACTGTAGTCTTTGTTTTAAAGTCCATTTTGTCTGATATAAGTATTGCTACCCCCTTTTTTTTCATTTCCATTTGCATGAAATATTTTTTTCCATCCCTTTATCTTCAGTCTATGTGCATCTTTTGATTTAAGGTGTGTCTCTTGTAGACAGCATATGTATGGGTTCTGTTTTCTTATCCATGCAGCTACCCTATGTCTTTTGATCAGATCATTTAATCCATTTACATTTAAGGTTATTGTTGATATGTAATTGTTTATTGCCATTTTATTCTTTAAAACTGTATTTCTCTTTTGCTATATTCTTTTTCTTCTTTGATCTGTTTACAACAGGTCCCTTAGCATTTCTTGCAGCCTTGGTTTGGTTGTAGTGAATTCCTTGAGTTTTTTTTTTTCTGTAAAGCTTTTTATTTCTTCTTCAATTTTAAATGATAGCCTTGCTGGATAAAGTAGTCTTGGTTGTAGGCTCTTGTTCTGCATTACTTTGAATATTTCTTGCCATTGCCTTCTGGCCTCAAGTGTTTCTGTTGAGAAGTCAGAAGTCATCTTTATGGGGGCTCCTTTGTAAGTGATAGTCTTTTTTTCTCTAGCAGCTTTTAATATTTTCTCTTTATCACTTAGCTTTGGTATTTTAATTATGATGTGTCTTGGGGTTGATTTCTTTTAGTTTCTCCTTAATGGAGTTCTCTATGCTTCCTGAACATATGTGCTTCCTGCCTTAATTGAGGGAAGTTTTCAGCTATGATATGCTTGAACAAAGTCTCTATTCCTTGTTCTTTCTCTTGTTCTTCAGGAACCCCTATGATGCGAATGTTATTTCTCTTCATGTTGTCACAGAGCTCTCTTAGAGTTTTCTCAGACTTTTTGAGTCTCTTTTCTTTTTTCTGCTCTGCTTTTGTGCCTTTATTTATCGTGTCCTCTAACTCGCTGATTCGATTCTCCGCTTCATGCATCCTGCTTTTAATTTCTTCCATTGTGTTCTTTATTTCAGATATTGTATTTGTCATTTCTGACTGATTCTTTTTTATTATTTCAATGTCCTTTTTTATATTTGCTATCTCTTTATTTAGGTGTTCGTAATGACCATCTATTGTTGTTCTAATATCTTTGAGCATCCTAACAATCATTATTTTAAACTCTGCATCTGGTAATTTGGTTATATCTGATTCATTTAGGTCCTTTTCTGGGGATTTCTCTTGGTTCATTTGTGTTGCATTTCTTTGCCTTCACATTTTTTCTGTGTAAAGGAAGGTTTTGACCACTGGAGTCCACTGAGTATAGCCTCTGTTCCCTAGGTATGGTCTGTCTGCAGGCCCACCATCCCCTCTTCTGTTGCTGCCTAGGGCTTTTGGGTTTGGGCGTTGCCAGTGCCTGCCCACTGGGGCTGTTGCTGTGGTTTCCACCTCTCCTTCACGGGAGTGGCTGTGGTCATGTGCTCAGGTGCACAAGCCTGGGTGGCCTTGGCCTTTGACCCACCCCCATGGGTTACATTATGCTTGGCCCTGAGGGCAGTGTCGAGCACCTTTGCTCAGCTGCGGGTCTCTGCCTGTTTCTGGGCTTTTGCCCCACCCTTGCAGAAGGAGCCCACTTGTGGAATGCTACTAGCCTTGGCTCTACCTGCCGGGAAGGTCTGTGTGCCCACGCTCAGCTCAGTAGTGGAACTCTGCCTGTTCTGGGTTTTCGGCTCCACCCCCATGGGAGGAGCTGTCTCCCAAGTCAGGCCACAAGCCTCAGTTGCACGGGTGGGGCAAGGCTTAGTTCCTGTGCCCTTGCTCAAGGGCTGGTCTCCACCTCTTCCGGGGTTCCCGCCCTTCTCCCGCAGGCTGGATTACAGGCTGCCGGCAGCTGGGCTTGACCGCTTTTGCGTGCCTACTCCTTCCCAGCCGGGCAAGACTGAGCTCACACCTGAGCCCAGTGGCGGCCAGCAGGCTTCTGCCCCTGCCAATAGAACCACACCTCCACATCCTGCTGCCACCCGCCCTCTGGTGAGCCCTCAGCTGTGTGGGTGCGGGCGCTGCAGCTCAGACCCTAACACTCACTACTGTAGACCGGAAAGCTCCCTCCTTCTAAGCGACTCTGCTCTGAGTGCTGTGGGAGAGCTTGTTTGGCTGGCATCCTGCTTCCCTTTGCTGGTATTGCTGTTTCCAGGGGAAATATTCCCTTCAGATTTGGGGAGTGACTTGTCCCAGGGCTTAGGGTGGGTAGCTGTCTCTCAAAATGTTTCTCCCTGTGCCTCCTAGATTACACTCTTCCTGCTACTCTGGTCCTCTCCTCTCTCTCCCCGTCCCCTGGAGCCCCAGGTGAGTGGTTGTGAGAGAGGTGTTCTGCGCAGTCCCTTTAAGAAGAGTCCTGGGTCTAAGAAATCCAGACTCTTTCTCACAAACAGTATCCTGACTTGTTTCTAGCTAAATACTGTCCTTACACCTCTTCTAGGCTCTGGGGCTGCAGGCTGGGGCTTTGTTCCTGGGACTCAGGACCCTCCCTTCTCCACTAAACTCACTTCCCACCACACAAGTGTCTCCTGGCTGCTGTTCGCTCCGGGGAGCTGGGCAGCCCTCTCTGCATTTCCGCTTTTCCTACCAGTCTCGGTGTGTCTTCTTCAGTGTTCTTTGGTTGAAGAGTCCTCTTAGTTTAGTCCAAAGTTGGTTTTTCCAGATGATAGTTCTTAAAATTATTTTGTAATCCACTTTGTTCTGGGAGGTAGATGTTGGTACGTCTGTCTACTCCAGCGCCATCTTGTCTTCCTCATCATTTCTTTCTTTTACAGGATTCTTGTTCCTGTGAAATGAAACAACCTCCAAAGAGGCAAGCACAGTATTTAGCACAGAGTTGATGCTGGTGTGTAAACATATTTACACACTTTCTTTACCATTTCACCTTTACTCTGCCCCCCACCCAGGGTACAAGCATCTCAGCAAAGTTAAGAAAGACCTGAGCTGGAAAGGAGTGGAGGAGACATCAATACCAAGCTCTCGCCAATTGTTGCCTAAACAGGATGGTTCGTCTCCCTCTGTGGAAGGAAAGGGCTGTAACCATTGAGATTAAGTCTGGTGGTAAAACAGGTTAATAATTATCTGAGCCAGATTACCTATGCTGCAGGAAGAGGTCATCAACTATAGTCCAACATGGGTAGAGTTAGGTGATGCAGGGCAGATGCAAGGATTTAGAAGGATCCATAAGGCCCCTCATACAGAGAACAGTGCCCTCAGTTAATAGTCCACATAGTGGCAAGCACAGACTAGGCTGAAAGACTACCTAGGAGGCAATATAGTTCTGTCTGAGGTGTGAAATGTGATGACTTTGAGGACTTTCTGAAGGGAGGTAGGGATGAGCTATTGGGAAGCTGAGATGGCTGCCAGCAGAGAGTAGTCTATTAGCTCTTCTTGGTACCTTCTGACCTAAATATCTGCTTTATGCTGGCCCATATAATTATAATTTGGGTCTACACCTCCATGGTGCCCTGTACTACATGGGCTACAAATTAATTTCAGTGTCATTTGTTGTAAATTATCTGTCACTGACTCTCCACACCCCCATGAGTGGAACTGAACTAGTTGGGTTTTTTTGTTTGTTTGTTTGTTTTTGTTTTTGTTTTACCACTCAGACTGAATTCTCTCCCTCTTACTCTCCCAAAGGAAGAGAAGAACGATCATCAATAGCAAAAGGCAGTTGCACAAGCAACACCAAGAGCTGGCTTCACGTTCAGGAGAGAACACTGCAACTCCTCCTCATGGTTTCAGGTACTCTACATGATCAGAGAAACCTCTCTAGTAACAAACTATAGAAATGATCCCTGAAAGTATAGTCTTCTGAACTAGTTTTGACTTTATATGTCAAACTGGAGCCAACTTGTTAAAAATTTTCTATATATCTTTTATCTCTTAGGAAAATGCATCTCAGTACATAAGTATTTGAACATGACAAATTTAATGTGGTATTTTCTACCTGTACTACCAAAATTGAGCCAAAGAGATTCATTAAGTTTATTTTATTTGGTCCATTATGAGAATCCTAAGATTTTTTTCTGAGCAAAGCTAAGTTGATAATGAAATCTTAAAAAGCCATTAGTTACACAGTCATGGAGTCAAAACCCCATTTTAAATTTTAGTGGTTCTTCTGTAATGAGATGACAATTATCTGGTCTCACCTTTAGCAAATATAACAAAAAGGATAATTCCAAAAGCAGTGAGTTGATTATCAGTACTATTATTTATATAACTACGTCCCATCACATACACAGGGCTCTGCTGACACTTGCTGTTCCTCATGAAATGATTATATCAATAGGTTGTGGCTATTCGGATTTATACATTTTGTGTCAAACACAAAGCAACTATTTTGTTTGCCATCAGAAACTAACATGTGTTGTGAAGAACTTGTTTTTACTTGTCCTTGTTTTCCTGATATGAAATGAGTTTCAAGAATTATGGACCACTGTATACTTTTCAGATTGTAACAACAATCTAAACATAAAGGTCTTAATGAACACTAAAATGTCAGTGATATATTCCATAAGATGTGAGGATAAAACAAATGGGACAGGCCCTGGCCAGTTGGCTCAGTGATAGAGCGTGAGCCCAGTGTGTGGATGTCCCAGGTTTGATTCCCGGTCAGGGCCCATAGGAGAAATGACCATCTGCTTCTCCACCTCTCCCCCTTTCCTTTCTCTCTCTCTCTCTGTCTTTCTCTTCCCTTCCAGCAGTCATGGCTCAACTGGTTCTAGCACATCAGCCCCATGAATTGAGAATGGCTCCATGGAGCCTCTGTCTCAGGTGCTAAAAAATAGCTCGGCTGTGAGCCTGGCCTCAGATGGGCAGACCATGGGCAACAATGGAGGGGTTGCCAGGTGGATCCCAGTTGGGGTACATGAGGGAATCTGCCTCTCTAACTCCCCTCCTCTCACTTACAAAAGAAGGAAAAAATACTTTTTAAATGATGTTTCCTGTACAACAATGTAGTATAATATTAGTAGTATACTTAATGTCTTGAAAGGTCACCATTAAGCCTAGCTATTTATTGAAATGAACTGAACAATTTAACTATTAGAGGAAGAATAATATGTGACAATATAAAGCACATTTTTGACATTGTTCTTTTTCTGAGTGGAAGGGTCTAAAGGACAAAATGTTTTCATACAGTTGAAGTCAAATATATCTGTTTACATGACTATCATCTCCACTAATTTGCAAGCTTATTGTACCCATCTTTGTATCACCAATGTCTAGTAATGCCTTGCACACAGATGGTACCTCTCCCTTAAAGTCCAGATTCTTTGTAAATCAAGTGTACAAGTTTCCTAGGGCTGCCATGACATTACCAGAAACTCAATCAATGCCTTAAGACAACAGAAATTTATTCTCTCAGAGTTCTTATGATTAGAAATCTAAAATCAAGCTATAGGCAGGATTGGTTCTTTCTGGAGGCTCTGAGAGGGAGAATCCACTCCATGCCTCTCTCTTAACTTCTGGTAATTGTCAACAATCCTTGACTTTCCTGGGCTTATAGCTGTATCAGTGCAATCTCTGCCTTTGACTTTACATGGCCTTTGTCCTGTCTATGTGTTTCTGTATGCAAATTTCCCTCTCCTTTCTCTTAAAAAGAAAACAGTCGTTAGATTTAGAGCCCATCCCAATTGAGTATGATGTTATTTTGATTCAATTACATCTGCAAGGACCTTATTTCCAAATAAGATCACATTCTTGGGTAACAGGGATTAGTACTTGAACTTAACTTTTGGGGAGACACAATTCAACCCACTAATATAGTGAAGGCTAGAATAGGTGGTGCAAAAGGAGTCTTGCTTTAACTATTATAATATGATGCAGAAAAAATGATAATGTTGACTATGATTCAGGCATATTTTTGCATGAATACTAGCTAACAGTACTTTATTTACAATTTGCCACAGATAAAAACTTATATCATTGTGTATTATTTTCTTGTTGCATAAAGAAACCAATAGCTCTCTTTGAGAAGAACCATGACAATCTGAAAATATTTATTTCCTCATGGTTGTGAGAAATATTGGCATTTATTTTCAATGTTGTTGTATATTTTGAAAGATTCAGAGGAAAATGATTTGTGACTATGTGGCAAAAATAATGCTAAGTGCTCACCACCCAGAGTCTCTTCCCTGGTGCACAAGAAGCTAGTTACTCTCCAGGTTCCTTGCACTCAGCCATGTGTCAGAGTCTGGCCAATAAACTGTGGATAGAACCACTTGTAAATTTGGCCTTTAAAAATATTCTGTTTAGCCCTCCTTTCCTTTTCCTGCAAGGGTGACCTTGGGACCACAAATTCTAGTGGCACAGTTATTAGAGGAGGGCTTCCGGGCCCCAGTGTGATGAGAGCAATGAATGAAGTTGTACTGTGCTACTATTTCATGCCCAGCTGGCTAATGCAAGCTACAGATCATGTAAATTTATAACGGCAACCAACCAATGGTAAGAAAAAAAGAGTTATGTGGATTACAAAGCCTGACTGTGACATATTCATTTTTGTATTTCTAATGTATTTCACAGTGCCTGGTTTATCATATTGTTTGTTTTTCCTTACATCAGAAATCTTGCTCTTTCAAAAACAGTATATGTATTTTTTTCAGCTATTATACTACTTATCATGAAAACTCATTATTTGACATCTTATATTTTTTTCACTACTTAAAAGAAAGAGAAAAATAAGCAACAACAACAACAAAGCAAAAAACCATGAATGCCTCCTGTGTGTCATGCTTTCTGTTGTTAAACAGGTAAAATTTTAGAGGAAAATTTACTGATAAGGCACTCTGGAATTTGGAAATGAATAAAGTTAGCAAAACATCCTGAAATGTTGTCCACAAGTTTGTTGTTATTTTATTCGTAAAAAGATTATAGATCTATAGAAAAAGATCATCTTGAAGAAACCTCATCAATTCACAAAATATTCTTAAAAAGAGAGAAAGGCTTCGGTTACCCCACTGTAAGCTGGTAGAGAGCAGCAGCTGTTCTGTGAAAAGCCAGACCCAGAATGCAGTAGGAGAGTTTATGACCGGACATCTTAGCAAATACCAAATCCAGTTGGGACAGTTGGGACAACCAGGGAAGAAGGTTTGGTGGGCTGTGTAGATAGAAAAATTAACCAAAATGGCTAGAGAAGCAAGAACAATTACAACTGACAGATCTGAACAGCCTGCTCAGAAAAGCTAAAAATGAGTCAGACCTTCAGTGTGATGACAACTTTGATGAGAACTTTGAAAGTGACAATGAACGGAAAGCTTTATGCATCTAGATCAGCACACTGTTAATTAAAGCACCCAATGGGCTGATGCATTTAGCAAATGATTGCTTTCTGTACATTTTAACTATCAAATGCTTCAATAAATTGCTGATAAATATAAAGCCTCATTTTCATATTCATAAAATGAAGATACTTCTTTAAAGCTCAGTAAGTTTGGAACTGGTACAGGTGAGAATGATTTGTGATTGCTAAGTGTGACCAATAGAGTGGCAAAGGTTTTCAAGACTGTGTTCCATCTGCAAACAGATTTTGAAAATTTCTTTATAAAAATACAAAATAACTCCTATGCTGATTACAGCTCATTCTTACCCAGGTTCCCCAACATCTTTTTTGTTTGTTTGTTTGTTTTGTTATTTTGTATTTTTCTGAAGAAGCGGGAAGGCAGAGAAACAGACTCCCACATGCGCCTGACTGGGATCCACCCAGCATGCCCACCAGGGGACAATGCTTTGCCCATCTGGGCCATTGCTCCATGGCAACTGAAGCTTTTCTAGTGCCTGAGGCATAGGCCATGGAGCCATCCTCAGCGCCCAGGGCCAACTTTGCTCCATGGAGCCTTGGCTGCGGGAGTGGAAGAGAGAGTCAGAGAGAATGGAGAGGGGGAATGGTAGAGAAGCAGATGGGTGCTTCTCCTGTGTGCTCTGGCTGGGAATCAAACTGGGACATCCACACAACTGGCCAATGCTCGACCGCTGAGCCAACTGGCCAGCACCCTCCCCTACATCCTTTGTTTTTAATCTACTAAACTCACTTATTGTTTTGAAGTCAACCTAATTTCTTTTCCAATATTCTATAATTCAGGCTTGCCTTTTTTCTATTTAAACAAGTAGATGAGTTTTTAATAATTTTGGGATTTTTTTTTTTAATTTATGATTTTAATTTGTGTTTACATAGATTCAAGTGTCCCAAAGAATATATCTCCCCCCACCCCCTAATAATTTTAGTTTTAATAATATTTTTATAACTGTGTACAGATATTTTTAAAATTAATTTGCATGGTCCTAGCACTTAAAAATAAAATGACCAGAATTGGGAATTTCAGAGGGTAACTGATGTCAGGGATGAGAATAATGGGAATCATCGTGGTGAGACCCTCTCAAGGTTTATGTATCATTTCTAGAAATCCTATAGAAATACAAGAGGATTCTACTGCAAAGAAAGAGACCTTCTGTCAATAATCAATATATATTTCTGTTAGAAATCTAAAATTCTTACTTTATTTTTAGTTAAGAATTTTAGTCCTCTTTCTCCACCCCTTGTAATCTCATCAACAGAGAGTGGAGAATCCTTATTTTCCCTCATTCATGATGATTAAAAAATATGACTCCTCAGCCTGGCCGGTTGGCTCAGGGGCAGAGCGTTGACCTGGCGTGTGGGGGACCCGGGTTCGATTCCCGGCCAGGGCACATAGGGGAAGCGCTCATTTGCTTCTCCACCCCACCCCCTCCTTCCTCTCTGTCTCTCTCTTCCCCTCCCACAGCCAAGGCTCCATTGGAGCAAAGATGGCCCGGGCGCTGGGGATGGCTCCTTGGCCTCTGCCCCAGGCGCTAGAGTGGCTCTGGTTGCGGCAGAGCGATACCCTGGAGGGGCAGAGCATCGCCCCCCGGGTGGGCAGAGCGTCACCCCCTGGTGGGCGTGCCGGGTGGATCCCAATCGGGCACATGCGGGAGTCTGTCTGACTGTCTCTCCCCGTTTCCAGCTTCAGAAAAATACAAAAAAAAAAAAAAGACTCCTCAGACAAGTATTACAGAAAATATTGGCCTGATCTGTGGTGGTGCAGTGGATAATGTGCTGACCTGGAATGCTGAGGTTGCTGGTTCAAAACCCTGGCACATATGAGAATTGATATTCCTGCTCCTCCCCACAATTCTCTCACTCTCTCTTTCTCTCTCTCCCCTCTGTAAAATGAATGAATTAATTAAGAATTTTTAAAAAAGAAAATATTATTCATGGCACTTGTTAAAAGGCAGACTTTATTCAGAACCATCATGACAGATGTAGAGACCACCGCAATGGACTTGATCAGAAATATGAGGACAAGTGGGAATTTATCGCCAAAGAGGGAAGTGAGCGTCAGTGTGTAGAAAATCACTAAGACAAAGCATGGCAATGAGGGAGGATTCTGGCTAAACTGATCTAAGAAGAGTCTTGCTGAAGGCAGGTCAGGGTGATCACTTATCATCTGGGAGATGGTTGGGGAGGAGAAACTGATCAGGAATGGGGAGAGGTGACAGTGATAGAATATGAAAATTCAGCGATTCTGGCTATCCTGATTTAGCAGGATTTTTTGCTAAAATTGGCAAATGCAGAGGTGAACATGGAAGCCCAGAACTCAAGGCATATTTGAGAAGAAAGTTTGAAGGAGTCTGTGTAATTTGGTGAAGGACAGAATCTTCCAGACAGAAGGGACCTGGGTCTCAGGAAAATCACAGTGTGTCGCGGAGCAAGTCAGTGACCACAGAAAAGTCAATTTACTTCTGGGATCCTCAGATTTCCTCACCTGGAAAATGCAACGTTTGCTTCAGATGGCATTGAGGTTCTTCCCAGCTTTATCATTCTGGGATTCTAGAAGAGGAGAAACTCTTATTAGGAGCTTCAATTCCTCTAAAACAAGAGGACAGAGTTAGAACTCAGCCACTACCTTTCTCCACTCAAGCTCACCGCGTTTTGTCTGGGCATTTGCTGGTACTATGTCACCACAAGGCCTTCATCCTGGTCACAGACACCTCCGTTTAGACTTTCCTGCACTGACTACCAACAAGGGTCTTTCATTTTTCTTTATGCTTAACTATGAGTCAGTTCCAATTCAACTAGAGTGTGTCCGTAAAGTCATGGTGCACTTTTGACCAGTCACAGGAAAGCAACAAAAGATGACAGAAATGTGAAATTTGCACCAAATAAAAGGAAAACCCTCCCAGTTTCTGTAGGATGATGTGGCAGCATGTGCGCATGCGCAGATGATGACATAACACCGTGTATTCAGTGGAGCAGCCCACGGCCATGCCAGTCGAGATATGGATGGTACAGAGGAAAGTTCAGTGTGTTCTGTGGCTCGCTAAATTCGAATCCGTGACCAAAGTGCAACATAAATATCAGTGCGTTTATAACGAAGTGCCACCACATAGGAATAACATTACTCATAACATAGGATAAGCAGTTGAAGGAAGCCGGCAGTTTGGTGGAGAAACCCCATTCTGGTAGGCCATCAGTCAGTGACAAGTCTGTAGAGGCTACGGGATAGCTACCTAAGGAGCTCTAAAAAATCTGTGCGTGCATGTGCTCGACAATTACACCTAAGCAAGACTACAGTTCATAAGGTGTTAAAGAAACGTCTCTGTTTTACGGGGTATAAATTGCAGCAACAAATGGAGCCCACATCAAACTGCACTGAATAGGTATGAAACTGGGAGAGTTTTCCTTTTATTTGGTGCAGATTTCACATTTCTATCGTCTTTTGTTGCTTTCCTGTGACCGATCAAAAGTGCACCGTGACTTTACGGACACACTGTATATGATCTGGCAAAGTACACCTTGGTTTTTAGAGTGGATCAGGAGGGTGAGCAGGAGAAGGAGTGGTAAATGTGTGTGAGTGGAATCAGTAGCTTCATCTGCTTCCTAAGTAGTCTGTGAACTGAAAAAGCAGAAATATTTACAGTCCCCATTTCTCCACTGAAATTCTGGGAGAGGGCCTAGAATGATGGAGGCTGGAAAAATACACCCATCAAATGAGCTAGGTAACCGATTATGACCGCAAGAGAAGAATGCTGTTTCTTCATAAAGGCCACAGCTTCCTTACACTGTTTGTTTCACTGACAAATGTTCTCTCTCCTCAGACAGAGCTGAACCCCTAACATGAGAGAAGGCTCTCACAATTGGCTTTCTCAAGAACACCCACCAGTTGGCTACTTCCCATTTCTCTGAAGCGGGCACCCGCCTTTCCCCGATGGACGCAGGGTGCTGCCTCCACAAGGAGGCGGAACTCATTGTTCTTCTTCCCCTGCAGTGGCTTCTTGGGTTTTTAGCTGTTCATCAGTCTCCCTTTCAGGACCTAGAGTTAGAGTTCTCTCTCCTCCTCATTTTCCCATCATTCCCCAGCAAAACAGATTCCTTTTGAAAAGAACACATCTCCAACCCTTGATCACTAATCTCCCCACCAGCTGTCAGTGAGAGGTCCATTAAAGGTTCCAACCGTGAAAGCCTTCTGATGAAGACGAATGTGAAATGAACTTGTTGTGAAACAGCCCCTAGTTCCTTTATGTCTCTCCATTTCCTTCACTTTCTCTCTGCTCTGAAGCTTCGGTATAGAATGGAGACTGGGCTTCAGTGACAGATGGCAGAGGATGATCTTTCATTTTGTCATAAAGTTAACCCTCAGAGGGTCTTGGAAAAGACCTTTCTCTTGGAAAATCAGTGGCTTCATATTTTCTTGCTTTCAGCCTCTTGCTTTTAGTAGAAGAAGCTTCTCCTAATTTTCAAAATAGAGAACATGCCTTTGCTTTAAACTCTCCCACCTTGAAAAATACTAAGACAAGATGCACTCTTTGTTCTGTTTTATTTATGCTTCCCTGAGTGCCTTGTTCATTTTAATTAATGATGATTTGACTGTGTTTGAGCCCTAGCAATAAATTTTTTAAAACAGGGCTATTAAAGATAATCCAATTAACAAACCCAAGAAAGCTGTCTTCCAATGTAATTTGTTGATATCTTCACAGAGGAAGAAGACGATGAAGTATAATACTGAGATTACTTTTTAAGGTTGGTAGACAGGGACTATATAAATAACTTTATAAAGTCTTTAAATCTTATTCTGGCTAAGAAATCACAGGTTTACATCCAGATGAAGCATTTGTTTTATCCTTTGAACAAGTTCAGCCAAAGGGGATCATGATTTAATGAGTGAAGAGTACTTGTCCTAGGTGTTGGAGTGAAGCAGAGAGAACATCACTGAGACCAATAGCCACCGGCCCTAATCAATAAATGACAAGGAAGCCAAAGATAAATGATCAATAGGGCAAAACCCTGGGTGTTTTATAATCATTTATGAAGAATGAGAGTTAAGATTATTTCAAGTTTGAAAGGAAGCAGATTGTGAGTTCAGAGTGAAGGGAGTGTTGAAAGCAGAAGAAAAAAAACTTAACCTAGGCTGATGTCTGACCTAAATGACCACACACGAAGGTGAAAGCTCCTACATTTCAGTTTTGATTGGGGTCGGGGGGTGGTGGATTGTAATAGGACATAAGACTATGTAAAGGAGAATGGGCCTCTGTGTGGCTTTGAATAATAGTGACTGTCATTCTTTCATGAGGCTTTGCATAATGGTAATGATGGAATATAAATATTTATCTATCTATAGATAAATATAGATAGATAGATAGATAGATAGATATAGATAGATAGATAGATATAGATAGATGATGATGATGATGATAGATAGATAGATAGATAGATAGATAGATAGATAGATAGATAGATAGATAGATATGTTGGGAACCTGGATTGCATTAGAATCCTGAACAGGGCAAGCCATTTCTGAGCATGTTCTCATATATCAAAAATCTGACTCAAGAGTCACTGAGGAGTAAGAACAATCCCCTTACAGGAATGAGGGAGTGAAGAGTCTGGAAGGAGAGAGATCAATGTCAAAACCTGGTTCTCTCACATCATCTGCCATTTCTATAACATAGTAAATTCTTCTTTTGCTCCAAAGGAACAGAAGCTTTTCCTAGAACTGGAGGATGTTGGAATCATTATTAAAAGAGGACAGGAAATTGAGGTAGCAAAGAATAACAAGAAAGTTATCATGGAGAAAGTAGAAGGGGCTCTAAAACCTATAGCACAGGTTTTTCTGCCGCAGGCTCAGCATCATGTCCCTGACAACTTTCTTGTCTTCTCTCTTTTTTTCTGGGTCATGAGTCAAGACTGGGGTCACATAAAGCTCCCAGCTAAGTTTTTATGACATAGTTCCCATTAAAAAAGGAGCTTGTCCTTGGAGCATGAGATTTTTTCTTTCTTTCTTTCTTTCTCTTGGCTGAAATGCAGTAAAGGGCAACATCTTAACATGTAAAAATAAGCTCTATATATTCATCCATACATCCCTCAAATCTTTGTAGATGGGTATTCTCAGAAAAACTATAATAAATAGTGGTTGGGCTCTATTTCATAGATCATTTTTATTACAGGTGAAATGATATTTTGTGTGCTATTGTTAAGGACCTCACTGCCATTTCCCACATTTTTTCCCCCAAAGTGAAAAAAAAATCTCTGAATAAACGATTTACAAATTTTGGGACCCACCGAAGTTGGAACTAGGTGTAGTCAGATTTTAAAATCTTTAGGTGCTGGTGAGAAAGGAGAAACAGCAGCAGAATGGACTAACTCAGGAGCAGAACACGATATGTAACCATTTCTGAAAAAATAAATGAGAGAAAGATGATTCTTGAAAGGTAGAAAGGCTAACCCTTGAGTTACTGATGTACAGTGTTTAACACCACAGTCAGGGCTCAATCAATCTTCACAAGCATAAAGGAGTCTTAGGGAGCCCCGCTACAGGGAGTGTCAGGAGAGGGTGGCCAAATATTGAGAGAAAAGAATTTTGAGGAGGTGGCTTTGCTCAGTCATCTCAGATGATATATAACCGATTAACATGAAGACTGAGAAGAAGCCTCTAGATCTGACAAGGAATTCATCAGTGACCCTGAAGATAACAATAGTCAGTAGAGTGGCTGAGGTTGGATTCGGATTCCAGTGATCTAAGGGAAAGAATGAAGGCGTGAGGAAAATTTCAGTGGGAAAAAAAAGATCAGGGAAGATAAAGGTCAAGTTCTTTAGGTTGGGGCAGAATTCAGTAGACTAAGGAAACAGAGTTACTGTGGTAACTATGTAAAGATGTATGCAACGATATGAGATGTTGGTTGGAAGGGCTAAGGCATATGGTTCTACTGTCATCTGAAGCATGCCTAAACTTGGAACTTCTGAGGAATCAAGTCTAGATTCTGGATTTATGATTCTGCAATGAATTCACTGTTCTAGCCTTTGCATTTGATTAACTCTCAATTCTTCAACAAATAACCCCAATTATAAAGAGTGTATAACACAACCATTTAACATAAGAAATATATGTATAGTAATTTATATATGTATAATCTATATCAAGTAGCTAGAAAATGCTTTGGAGGTGAGTAATAAAAGACAGAAGTAAGGAGTGCTGAGTGCTATTAGCAAAGCCAGCATTGCAATAATTGCTACTGTTTACTATTTTCTACTAATGGTATTATACATTCTGTTTTTTTCAAATTTCCTGTGTGGGCACTGGGACCTGGTTAATACAGGAGTAAGGAAAAATTAATATTCTTACCAGTATGTCATCTTTGAAGCAAAGCAGTGATTTCAGGAATGAAGAGGTCATAGCAGAAGCAGCAGAATAGTAATGCCTCAATAATTGGCGAGATAATGAATGTTTTAAGGATGCAGCAGGAATGGTGGATGAGAGGAATTAAGTGATGAAAATGGCCCTAACTAGATTTTCTTGTAATGGAATTATGAAATAATCTGAATTTGTTGAGGTAAAATACAGGGTAAAAATCTATCTTATTCTGGTGATGTAAAATCTCTCTTCTCTGAAAGCATAATTTATTTTGTAATTATTTTTAAAAGAAGTTTCTCTGAGCTTTGGGCATTCTTATTTTTATTCTTTTCAACTTATTTTTGGCTGTCAGATAGCTACTCAAAAGTTAATGAAGTGTGGCCTGGCTGGTGGCACAGTGAACAGAGCCTTGACCTGGAGCACCAAGGTCACCAGTTTGATCCCAGAGTCATGCTGGTTTGATCCCTCATCAGGGCACATATGTGAAGCAATCAATGGTACACACTACATAGAAAAATGAATTGATGCTTCGTTCTCTCTCTCCCTTCCTCTCTTAGAAAGAAAAAAGAAACATTAATAAGCTGGCAAAGTATGCCTGACCTGTGGTGGTTCAGTGGATAGAGGTCAACCTGGAACACTGAGGTTGCTCATTTGAAACCCTGAGCTGGCCCGGTCAGGGCCCATATGAGAAGCAATCAATGAACAACTAAAGTGAAGCAACTATGATCTCATTCCTTCTCTCTCTCCCTCTCCCCCTCTCCGTCTGAAATTAATAAATTTTAAAAAATGTTGGGACAGGTGAAAGGAACAACAGTGAGTTAAGATATTCTTTACTCTTTCAAGGCTTTAAAATAAACAATTTTATAGCTAAAACAGTTTATAATGTTGAGTGCTTACATGTGCTACCATTTTACATGATTATTAGCTATGAAGGAGATGCTATATTAAACCCGCTTTGCAATGAAAAATCTGAGACTCAAGGTGGTTAATTTGGCCAGGTCCCATAGCTAGTAAGTGGCAATACCAAAATAGTCAAGCCTAGACGCAATTATACTCATGCTCTGGGACACTCATGCTTCCCTAATGGACCCTAACTTGGGTCACATTGTATTGCCAGTATCAGTCTGCAGAGCCTTTTCCTATGGAAGGGTCCCAGTGGCAGTTAGGCACTGTGCTTTCCGTGACTCACCCAGCAACAGGCTGACATTTCCATTGCTGACATCTTCCCAAGGTTGCCTAGAGTTGTTTCCTCTCCTTTATTTTCTGTAACAGAGACTGGAAGCTAAGGTTGTTAAATGCATTCAAATAGAACTGCTCAGGGAAACAAATTTTTATGAAGGCCATACCCCTTAAAAAGATATCAGAGATTTGTTTTCTTCTAAAAATCGGAGAAGAAAAGAGGGAAGGTGAGAGAGGAAGAGGGAGAGACTCAGAAAGAGAAACAGAGACAGAGAATGAGTCTGAGACTCTATTGTCTGAACCTGAATAGTAGCCTCCAGAATGGGCTGCTGAGATCATAGAAAACAACTTTGGGGAATTTCATCCTCCAAGGAAGAAAGTTATTAACCAACACTTCCCCCTCTTATAAATAATATGCAAAATGTCAGAAGAATAAATAAGAAGATTCTAAAAAATAACATAGCAACAAAGAGGAGGGGACTCTGAAGCAAATCACCTGGGTTCAATTCTGGTTCAACCACTTGTTAGCCGAGTGGATTTTTGTTCTGGTTACTCAACTTCTCTGAATGTCAGAGTCCTCAGAAGAGTGCCAGTTCATAAGATTGCTGTGAAAATGTAATGTAATCATGAGTGAATCTATGTAAAGATGCATATAATACATACTAAATATTAGCTATTTATTTTTTATTAATATATACTTAATTTGGGATGGGGGAGATTGGATTAACTTCTGATATTTGCCATAGCATTTAGCACAAAAATACTGGGTGGCTTAAAACAATACAAGTGTGTTTTTCACAGTTCTGGAGCCGGAAGCTGCAGATCAAGGCGTCGGCAGGGCTGCACTCCCTCTGGAAGCTCCAGGGGACAATCCTTCCTTGCCTCTTCAGCTTCTGATGGCTGTCAGCAATCTTTGTGGCTCCTCTTCTATGTGTCTGCTTCTCTCTAAAGGCACTTGTTATTGGCTCTGAGGCCCACTTGTGTAATCCAGGATTATCTCATCTCAAGACCCTTAATCATGTCTGCAAAGATTCTTTTCTCAAATAAGGTCACATTCACAATATCTGGGCATTAGAAGGTGGACAAATCTTTTGAGGGGCCACCATTCAACCCAGTACAGGTGCTAAGCATGCTCTTTCACTTCTCTGTCAACTTGATTCTTATTCCACTTGTGGTTGGATATTTATATCCTATGCTGTTTTCTAAATGCTGATGATGGTCCTGCCTTGACTCAAGAAACAGTTATGCATGACAACCCTGTGTCAAGCTCAGTGCCATGAGAGTATACAAAGAAAACTTTGGTCCTGGACCAAAAAGTAACATAAATCATTAATGATCAAGGCCATCAGAGAGGTACAGATGAAGACACTTGAAGGATGGAAGATTACTTTGAGAGGGAGATAGTAATTGAACCAGGTGTGGGGACAATATGGAATGGGAAATAATATTTCAAGTAGAAGAAACAACAGAAGCAAGTATATAGAGAGGTAGGGTAGCATGAGATATATATGGGAAACAGCAAATGGTTTTTGATTTAGAATGAGGATTTGTAAACTATGACCCATCCATCTTGCCATCTGTTTTTGTATGGTCCCCAAACAGTTGGGGGAAAACCCCAAAAATGAAGAATAATTTGTCACATGTAAAAATTATATAAAATTCACATTTCAGAGTTATAACTAAAGTTTTATTGAAACACAGCTCCATTCATTCTTTTGCAGACTGTCTATGGCTGCTTTTGTTCTAAAATGGCAGTAAGACAGAGACCATCTGGCTGAAGAGCCTAAAATATTTATTATCTCAGCTTTTACAGAAAAAGCTTGCTGACTCCTGCTTTTGAAGAAATGGAAAGCCATAGGGGGAAAAGATGTGCTGGCTCATTGTACCCACTCAGCCCCTCGCAATAGCCAGTGTTCTTGATGGTGCCTAGTCTTTTCCCACCCATCTGAATATACTATCTTAAACCTCACTCACTCAAGGTCTTCTTCGGTTATTTGCTAAATAACTTGATAGTAATTTTGCAATTCTATTTAAGCTGTGTTTGGATAATAACATGTTCATGTATAACTTATTACTCCTTCTAATTAGCATATTTGAATTGTAGGAGAGTCCAAACCACAGACATGCCCCCCTAGCAGACTGGTGGGACAGAGATATTTCTAAAGATGGGCTTTTCTTCAGCCTTCACTATGTACCATCGAGGCAGTCAATTCTTCTACCAACCAAAACCAAATTTTAGTTGTTTGTTAGTTTTGTTATTTTTTATCTAATTAGTTAATTGATAAAAAGTTAACAGTGAGCCATTTGATGTTAAATTGTCCCTTAGGGGAGCGGGAAATGGCAGGAATCACTTTGCAATAACTGCTAACCATTGAGAGTTCAGTCTTCACGCACCCTTTGGTTAATAGGGCAGCCTTGGGCAGCGATCGTTTTAATGGTGATGTTTCCATGAAGGAGAAAACAGCTCCCTGAAGAATTGGAGCCCAGATTAAAAATGCTGGAAGCAGTGTTCTCAAACTTTAGCAGAGGGAACAAACTGCCAAGGGAGCCTGTGAAAAATGCAGATTCTCTTGTCTGTTCCCCAGAAAACCTGTGGGCCTTCAGTGAACCTCAAGACTCTGCAGTAAAGAAATAAAGAGAAGAGGAAAAAGAAGGATCCAAATTTCATCCACAAAGAAGTCTGTATATTTTGTTCTTCACTTGCTCCCAGAATCCCTAAGTTGTTACAGTTACAGACAATATAAGTAGTATGGGGCATCATTTTGAAAAATTTTCCTACTTTCACATTCCGTTTAACTAACTTTATTCCCAGGGAGTAAATATGAATCAGTCCATAGTCTATGTAAAAAATAACCTGATTTGAGAGAGAGGATGGGTCTTCGAATTCAGTTACATACACAGTGGAATTTTATTCAGCCTTTAAAAACAGGGAATCCTGCTGTATGTGACAGAAAGGGAGTACCTTGAGAACAGTATGCTAAGTGAAATAAGTCACAGAAGGACAAATTCTGCATCATTCTACTTTTATGAGGTCCCTAAAGTACTCAAACTCATAGAAGCAGACTGTAGAATGTAGAATGGTAGTTGTCACAGGCTGAGAAAAGGTGAAATCGAGGAGTTGCTGTTCATTGTGTATAAAATTTCAGTTATGAAAGATAAAAAGGTTTTAGAAATCTGCTGTACAACATTGTACTTATTTAATAATAATGTACTGTATTCTTTGTTAAGAATGCAGATCTCATGTGTGTGTGTGTGTGTGTGTGTGTGTGTGTGTTTAATCACAATTTAAAAAATATGAAGGCATTGTAAAATAGAAATAAAGGAGATAACTCACTCGAGAGTGGCTACTTGATTCAAATCTCACTGCTGTCAGCAATGCTGTTGTGAGCTTGGCTGGGTTCCTGAATCTCTCTGTACCTTAGTTTCTTCATCTGTAAAATGGGAATAAAAATATGATCCATGCATTGGAGCAGTTTCAAGCATTAAATGTGTTCAAAGAGCATAGAGTAGAGACTGGTCCATAGCACATTTCAGTAAATACGAACACTTAATGGAGAAATTCTGCATTACCTCACGTACCTCCTATGAATTAGGAAATGTTAATATTTAAACAAGTTATGATTCTATGACCTATTCCAAGTTAGTCAGGAAATTATTTCTTTAAGACCACTTTAATTTTCTACATTTGTCCATAAAAATGGTCTTCATATTTATAAATCTCAAATTTAACCATACTTCTGTTTTTAAAACCTAACTTATATTGAATGTCATGTGCAAAAAACTTTGATAACTGCTTTATGTGTCTTAGTTTGTTTATTTTTTTTCTCAAAACAATCCCATGGGGTAGGTAGTACTGCCAGCCCCATTTTACAGACCGAGAAACTGATGCCACCCAGCTGTCAGGGAATGTGAAGCTGGGACTCAAATGTAGGTCATCTTTTTTTAGAGCAGTAGTTCTCAACTGGAAGTGATTTTGCCCCTTGAGAAGACTAAATAATAGATCCTCAAATATATCTATGTCCGAAGCTGCAAAATTTATGAACACTACCATTATGGCAAAAGAGACAATACAGATACTATTGTTGAGGATCTTGAGGATGAGAGAGTAATGGATTATCCAAACTGCCTGATGTAATCACAAGGATACTTCTAAGAGGAAGGCAGGAGGGTCAGAATGAAAGAGAAGATGATATAATGACAGAAGCAGACATTGGAATGATGTACTTGGAAGTTGAAGGAAGGGTCCACTAGCCAAGGAATACAGGTGGCCACCAGAAACCAAAAAAAGACAAGGAGAACATTCTTCTCTCTGAAGCCCCAAAAGGAACCAACCCTGACAATGCCTTGATTTTAGCTCCAAAAGACTCATTTTGGAATTCTAACGTCCAGTACTATAAAATAAATCTGGATTGTTTTAAGCTCCCAGTTTTGTTGTAATTTGTTACACAGCAATAGAAAACTAATGCAGTCCTCCAGAGAACATATGGCAGTTCTAGAGGCATTTCTGTCTGTCAATAACTCAACTGGGCAGTATCTACTAGTGGGTAAAGGCCAAGGTTGCTGCTAAATGTCCTACAATACACAGCAGAGCTCCCACAGTGAAGAATTATTCAATTGTGCCATTTATCAGTTGTGCCAAGGTTGAGAAGCCCTGCTCCAGAGCACTGCAACTGGCCAATCAGTGAGGATTGCCAGACACCTGTGATCTTCATTTTTGCCTGTGTCCTGTATCACTCAGGCTGATCTTTAGCTCCTCATAGATGTGGACACTGTGTTTGTCTGGTTTATTGTTAACCCATTCAAGTCAATTACAGTATCATAGGACATTTTTTTTTTGTATTTTTCTGAAGCTGGAAACAGGGAGGCAGTCATACAGACTCCTGCATGTGCCAGACCAGGATCCACCCAGCACGCCCACCAGGGAGCGATGCTCTGCCCATCCAGGGCGTGGCTCTGTTGCGACCAGAGCCAGTCTAGCGCCTGAGGCAGAGGCCATAGAGCCATCCCCAGCGCCCGGACCAACTTTGCTCCAATGGAGCCTTGGCTGCGGGGGGGTGGGGGGGTGGGGGGGTGGGGGGGTGGGGGGGGTGGAGAGAGACATAGAGGAAGGAGAGGGGGAGGGGTGGAGAAGCAAATGGGCGCTGGCTGGGAATTGAACCGGGACTTCCGCACGCCAGGCCACCACTGAGCCAACCAGCCAGGGCCTCATAGGACATTTTTTATCTACAAAAGGCTCACCACAGCTGAACCCTAACCTATTTTTTCAGTATTATTGCTTATTAGCCCCCAAACCAAACCACCTTGGAGAAAAGGGTAACTTCAGTGTAGCTCAGTGGCTGGCACCAATGAACTAACTCCTTAGTGAAATAGTTCCATGCTCTTCCAGCTATCAACTTTAGTTTCAAATTTCACTGGAAGAGGCCACCTGTTCTAATGTAGTCCCATGCTCTCCCCTAAATTAATTACTATGGTGAAAGGTGGGAAAGCGGGGAGAGGGACATAGCGGAGTGGTTCTAGTCTCACTTCATTTGGAGAGAAACACTGGAGACTCCCAAGATAGTGTTTGTGTCTGTTTCATCCTGGAGCTCTCCACAGCACTCGTTCTGTCCTGTGCTTTGCACACAGCACACATGAAAATGCTGGTTAAATAAATGACAGAATGAAACACCAACTTTTGGGGACTTAAATCCTGACTTTTATCTTTGTCTTTTATTTTGTAATTAAAGCACTTGATCATCATTTTTGTGATAAATTTAACCAAAGCATTATGTAGCAAAAAAAAAAAAATTTTAAAGGTGAAGTTCAGATTCAGGAATATGCTACTTTTAAACTAATATTTAGAAATCCACTTTTATAATAAAAATGGAGTGTTGAGAAGAAACCAGACTATGATTTGCTCTCATAAATACATACTTTATTAAATAAATCAAGAAATGAGTATAATCCATAGTTGATTAGTCTAGGCTCATAGATACTTCTGTTCACCCTAATAAATATATTCAATATTTTTTTAATTATGCCAAACTACAGCCCATAGATTAAAACTGGCCCACCATTTGTTTTGTAAATAAAGTTTTATTGGAACACAGTGATGAACTTTTTTTTTTTTCGTGGCTGCTTTGGAGCTATAATGGCAGAGTTGTGCATTCACAACAGCAATCAGCAATCCAGTGGTCCATAATGCTAAAATGTTTACTATCTGGCTTTTTACAGAAAAGTTTGCTGATTCCTGATGTACATTTAAAAAAAGTTCATTCTCTTTTCCCACTCCAGGAGTAGAAGACTGTGATCTGAATCAAGAACAGTTGAAAGACACACAGAGGTTACAATGGAGCTTTTGTTGGGAGTGGAGAAAGACAAACTCTTTCCTATTTATGATTTATTTTTCCCCTTCCTGCTGGCTTTGAAGGCAGCTTCAACATGGGACCAGGGTGGGTACTAGAAAAGAGTCATGCAGTGTTTAAAGCTGATTTAGATTTAAGTTACCAAAGAGAAAGGTCACAGCAGGGTCTATGTTGTTTGCATGTGGCCCTACCCAGCTGACCAGGACAGGCATTGGGGCAGAGTTGGGACTAGAGTGAGCATATAACCAGCATAACCATTGTGTTCATTCTCTAGCTCTGTTCGGTCATGGGAAATGCTAAAATATTACAGTTTCCTTCTCATAGTGAACAGAAACTCTCTTCATTGGTTGGTATTGATTCATTCCTCTAGAGCTTTGCCATGTATTCTGGACTGAACTGTGTATTCCTAAAATTAATAAATCCTAATCTCCAGTACCTCAATATGTGGTATCTTCCTTTAAAGATATAATTAAGTTAAAATAACGTCTTTAGGTTGGACCCTAATCCAATCGGTCTAACGGCCATATAGAAGAGGAAATTAGGACACAAACACACACAGAGGAAAGGCTATGTGAAGACAGGAAGAAGACCATCTACAAATAAAGGAGAGAGTCCTCAGGAAGAACCAACCCTGCTACCATCTTGACCTTAAACCTCCAGCTTCTAGAGCTGTAAAAAAATAAATTTCTGTTGTTTAAGCCACCCAGCCTGTGATCCTTTGCTATATAGCAGGCCTAGCAAGCTAATATGCCATATATCAGCCATCACATATGAACAGACAACTATCATATCTTTTTCCTCTTTTTTTAAAAAAAGAAATATTACTTTATTTTAGAAATTTATATCCAAATTACTTTTATGTGTTTTTAAACATCCTAGTGAACATCCAAGAAGAAAAAATATATAGCTTCCGCAGGAATAAGAACCAAGAAATGGGGTTGATGATTGCCCCAGATTGTATTTCTTGAAAGGAAAAAAATGTAATAGTGAACATTTCTTCTTTTGAGGCAGGGTAAGTGAACTACACATATCACAAATATAATTTTCTTACTCTTATGAGAAGGAAGGACTGTGATCCTGTGTTTAATACATATGAAATGGAAAATACAAAATACACTCTTCTGATCAAGATGAGTGAAAAAATATTCCTCAACTTTTCAGTTCTCATGCAATGAAATCCACGGGTCTGTCGAGTCTACCTTTTCAACTCCTGTATTGTGTGTACTTCCTCTTCTGAGACGCACTTATGGCAAAGGCTTTTACAGAGCCATCTCCTTTTCTCCTTTTGTGGAGTCAAATGAGACAAATCCCATTAATCTCATCATGTCTGTTCTTTCCTCTGTTTTGCCCTCTAACTCTTACTCAGCAGTCTAACTCTTATTTTGCTCTTTTTTGTTTCTTTTCCCCCCACACCTTTCTTTTCAAACGAGAAGGGGAAGGACATGTGAATCCATGTCATCGGGGATCTGGAGGGTTCTCTGGGAGGGGACCAGGAGCTGCTCCTTCTTTGATTTCTCTCTTGGAACCAGAACGGAGACCTATCTCAGCGCCTGTGTTCCCTCTCCAGGGATGTGGACCCTCCGCAGGGAGAGGCTGTGGCTGAGACCCATTTGGAGTGCTGCTCTCACAGCTATCATGTCTTCTGTTCACCAGGTTAAATAGCCCCTCTTCTTTCATACATTTCACCTTGGCTCACTGACTGTGCACCATTTTTGTTACTTTTTTTTTTAAAGATTTTATTTATTTATTTTAAAGCAAGAGGAAGGGTGTGGGAGCAAGAAGTATCAATTCATAGTTGCTTCACTTTAGCTGTTGATTGCTTGCTTGTTCTATGTGCCTTGACCAGGCAAGCCTAGGGTTTCAAACTGGTGACCTCAGCATTTCAGGTCAGTGCTCTATCCACTGCACCACCACCTGGTCAGACTACTTTATTTATTTTATAAAAATATTTTAACCCAAAGTTCATGTCTGGTGAAATTTTCAAATAATACAAAAACTTATAAGTAAAAAATGACAATCTCCCTTTATATTTACGCACAACACACTCCCCAAAGTGTACCATCTGCAATTATAATTATAAATTTATACAAGGGGTCCTCAGGTTACGACACAGTTCTGTTCCTATGACAGTGACATAACCCAAATTTTGGTGTAAGTCTAAACACACCCTAGCCTAAGTCACTTACCTATCATAACACAGCTATAAAATCATAATCTGGAATATAAAAACACAACTAAGCCACAGAAAAAGAATACTGCGTATTCTTTCACCATACACAAGCAAACGAGTTCACCCATGTAGTTCATATGTACGACACTAATGGTGTAAGCTGAAACACTCATGTCTCAATTTTTTAAAGTTTTTATGGGAATGAGCATCATAAACTTGAAACATCATATATCAAGATTTTCATTAACTGAGGACCCCCATACTCATATATATATTTTAAAACAGAATTAGAAAACTATTATCCATAATATTAAATTTTTTTTCTTATGATATCATGGATGTCTTCCTATGTTAATTCAATTCCTCATCCTTCCTTACTTCACTGCCTTCATAACTCCTGCCCAGCTTTAAAGAGTCAGGTTGTCATCTTTCTGATATTGCCCCTCCTTCCCTAATGCTTTGCTACCTGTCCTTTCTCTCGGCTCTGGCAGCACGCTGGGCATAGTTAACTACCTCTCCCAGCATGTATGACCATAATTAAGAATGGTGGCTCTAGAGTCAAACTGCCTGGGTTTAAATTCTGATGTATCAGGTTCCTATGGCTGATATAGCGTAGCGCCCATAACCACAAACCCATGTTCACAAGTTTAATGGCTTAAGACAACATGAACTTATTTTCACTCCGCTTTGGAAGTCAACCATACTAAAATAAAACTGTCAGTATGCTTGGTTCGTTCTGGAAGTTCCAGGAAAGAATTGGTTTCCTTTCCTTTTCTAGCTTCCAGAGACCCTCTTACATTCCTTACCTCTTCCTCCAGCAGTATAACATCTTCAAGTGTCTCTCTCTCTCTCCGTCTTACACACACACACACACCTCTGAGTTTATCATCATTTTCTCCAACTTTGGCATTGCTACATTGCTGTTTCCCTCTTATAAAGACCCTTTGATGACATTGGACCCACCCGTATAATCCAAGGTAATAGTCCCCTGTCAATATCCTTAATCATATCTATGAAATCCCTTTTCCATGTAAGGTAATATTCCATTTTGCCATTTTACTTTACAGGTAATTTCCATGTAAAATAATATTAGAAGTAAAAATAAGATTAGACAGTAGACATCTTTAGGGAGCTATTATTCTACCTATCACACCTGGAAACACCATCTTGTTAGTAAGATGTGCCAAGACTTTTAGAAGTCTTGACATCTTCTAAAAGAGTAGTGAGATTGTCCCTACTCATTAGGTTGCTAGAGAATTCATTGAATTTATTCATGTGAATGGTGCTTGGAACATAGTATCATAATGTTAGGTAGTATTAGCTATACTTTATAGTTATCTATTTATCTTCTTTGACCCACACCAGATTTCTTGTTACTTGAAGAAAAGAGCAGTAGTTTTAGGGTCTAGCATAGAATATGGAACATGTTATGAGCTCAATAAATGTTTGTTAAACTAAATTGTTCCACCTAAGGAATTATTTTTTAGCCAGTAAAAATGATAGAGAATTTGTAATATTATGAAAAATTCCTCATATTATGTTATATTAAGTGACCAAAGAAAATAAAATATGTATAGACAATCACAGCTGTTTTAAATGTGCAGAACTAAAAAATTATGCATAAAAATAGACTGGGAAGAAATATGCCCAAATTTGAATGGTTGGAGGTCTTGGAATGGTAGAATGGTAAATGGCTTTTCTTTCTATTTTTACTTTCAGATATTCTCTAGTGAGCATATTTATTTTTAAGATGTATAAATAATTTACATCTGATTTTCTCACATACACATACCTCTTGCTCATTAAACATTAGAAACAATGTTCTACACTGAGTTAGAACTCAGGCTCTGAGTTACTGGGACTCTGGTCCATCATTTATGAATACTGGGTACCCTGAGGCAAGCTGCTGTTGGGAATGTTGGGATTGTTGTATTTGTTGTAACTGTTGTATTTGGTGTACTACTGCTTCACTGTCTTCCCTGAGAACAAAGTAGAATCGTCCACCCAAAGGTTGCAGTGGGTCCAGTGAAATAACGCACTTGAACACCCAGACCGTCCCCTGACACACAATAGGCCCTGAATAAATGTTAGTCTTCTCATGGTTATTATTATAAAGAGGATAATATACATACTAACTCAAATACACATGTAAAGAGTTATAGGGAGGCTTTTGTTCATAGAAGGGAAGCAGAGAAAATTGAAAATAAAACCAGCTTGCTGGATCTCAGAATCTATAAGATTTATTTCATTTAAAACCCTCTCAGACGCACGGACATAGATAAGAGTGCAGTGGTTACCTAGGGGGAGGGGGAGGGAGAAGAGGGAGAGGAGTGAGGGGTGGGTTGGGGCATAAAAAGAAACAAATAAAAGGTGACGGAGGACTATTTGACTTAGGGTGATGGGTATACAACATAACTGAATGTCAAAATGATGTGGAGATGTTTTCTCTAAATCTATGTACTCTAGTTGACAAATGTCACCCCATTAAAATTAATTTTCAAAATAAAATAAAAATAGACCCCTCTCAGGTAGTATGGCTCCATGGCCCTGCCTCAGGCGCTGAAAAGCGCAGTTGGCCAAGTAACAGAGCAGTCACCCCAGATGGGCAGAGCATTGCCTGTAGGGTACTTACTGGGTGGATCCTGGTCAGGGAGCATGTGGGAGTCTGTCTGTCTGCCTCCCTGCCTCTCACTTAATTTTTTAAAGTGTTATTAAAATAAACCTCTCTCAAGTAAGAATGTGTTAAAATCTGATGTTACAAGAACGTGTTTTAAACATTCTGTTTTTAGCAACAGAACTTCCCTCCCTTACCAAAGGAAAAAAACAAACAAACAAACAAACACCGGCTGCTGATCTCCCAGATATAAACCAGATCAAAACAGCTGCTCTGGTAAAATAGGGGTCAAGCCATGTGATGCGAGGCTTCTCAGAGAATAATTTGGGAAATGCTTTTCCAATACAATCTTATCGGGTTTACAAGCTTTAACTTTGCAAACTTCTGTTCTAGGGGGCACAGTGTTCTGTCACTCTACTGTGATTTGAGAGGGCATGGGGGGGGTGCAAAGGGTGCATTAGAAACAGCTGTACCCAGGCTCCTGAACTACTTGGCACCGCATCTGGGCATGCCTCAAGCCTGTTCCTTAGGAGCTGTGTGCCCTTATTTCAGCCAGAACCACACAAAGGCATTGTCCTCAGACACTGGCCCTGCTTTCTTGACTAGCCCTTGTTTATCCATTCAGTAGCGGGTGGCAGCTGAACCGGTCCCCTTTGATTCCGTGGTTCAGGAGCAGCGGGCTCAGACCTGAGCTGAATAAACATCATATCAATTGGCACTGGCAGGATTCCTGGTAGCCCAGGTCAGGTGAGGTTTAAAGAGGATTAGGTTTAGATTAGAAAAGGAGTTATTTTTTTTTTCCCCTGTGGTCTTTCTTAAGTGCCTTAGGATTTTGTAAGAGGAAAGTGGGCTGACAGCCTGGGCTCAGTTGCTCCAGAAATAAAAGTGGTGAGCTTGGTTTTCTTTTCTGGAAGATCAGAGTATGTGTGTCTCCTGAATGTGGTTTCTGCCATGAAGTGCTTGGGCTTTTGAGAATTTGCTGAAAGACCTTTTCTCTAGAAAAGTGTGTGTATGAGTACACACGTGCGCACACACAATTTTATTTATTTCCAGAGGTTCCTGGGACAGGCAGGCTGGAGGACTCTAAAAGCTTTGCACAGTTTGCTAAGAGGAGGCTGCACTGTTCCCCTCAGGTGAGCCTGGGGCGGTGGCCCACCTGGCTGCCCTCCCCAGAGTCGCTCCTCAGTGGCCACTGGCTCTGCTGAATGGACCTTGCTGTCATACAGCCAGGTTCCCTTGGCAGTCTGGCCGTGGAGAGGCTGGCGGGGGCTCTGGCACTTGTTCTTGTTTATTACACAGGTCTTGCTCCACTCACTCCCTGGTGACAGCTTGCAGACCAAAACTATTTTATTTCCCAGCGACAAAGGTTAGAAGGGAGGGGAGAAAACAAGGCTTACAACTTTGAAAGCAGAGCTTCTCCTTAGATTCCCTGAAGGATTGTTGTTGTTGTTTTCACCCTGGTGTCTGCCAGCTCAGGCTTGCCTCTGGGCCATATAGTTGGTTTTGCCCTCCAAGGAAAGACACTGTTGGCTGAATTTCTCCTCCTTGTTCTCTCCCTTAGTGGGCTTATCTCCCCCATCATTTTTTTTTTTAATGGTGAGGCTAACATCTTTTTTTCAAATAAATGGATGTCCCATTTATGGTTACGGAGTGCCCAGTCTACTATTAACTCATTGTGTGAGAAAGCTATTAACCTCTCTGAGCCTCAGTTTGTCTCCAGAGATTAAAACAGTACCTGTTGCATAGGGCCGTCATGAGAAATCAATGTGGGACAAGTTATTAACAACTTCTTCTCCCAGGAACATTCAGGAATGGTTTGCCATTAATATAAGCAGATTTTTATCCCCCAGTAGAACATGATTTTCCCTCTAAGAAGCCCTTCTAGCAACTTAAACACAAACAAGCTCTCTCCAGTTTTGTACAAGGAATATCATTTGCCACTTCTAAGATGAGCAACTATTTAGGTGGCTTCATATTAGGACTTGGTTGGTTGAAGCTTTTAATCCTAAATAAAACTCTAAGCATGAAGGTAAGGGAATTCAGTGTGTCCAAACTGTTTCTTACACAAACAGTGTAAGAAATATATTTCAAAACATTCAGACTCTGTTCTTTATTTTAGAGCCACTGTCGTTCAAGTGGAGAAGACCACACAGGTTTCTATAACAGTTAACATTTATTTGAGCACTTTCCACTTGTTTGTAGATAGAAGCAACTTGCCTTGTTTAATCCTTCTAATAACAGTCTGAATAGGTACTGTTATTATCATTGCCATTCTATAAATAAAAACAGAGGCTCAGAGACATAAAGATTTAAGGTCACAGAGTATGTATATCAGAGTGGGTAATAAATCTAGAACCTGCTCTATTACACTACTTTGATCTCCCCAAATATTTATGAGGCTGTGTTGTTTCTCTTAACACTCCCAAAATAATTTTCTGTTCAGAGATTGATCTTTGCTTCCTTTGCTAGCCCTGACAGTCACCCCATAGCAAAAATCTCGGGAACAAGCTCAGCTTCAGATTTATTTAAAGTAGTCATCACATTGTGAAGCTGCTAGATAACTTAATTTTAACCTCCATGCCTAAGGAAAGTATGGAAGTATCACACCCTTCCATGCTCACTGACAAGGAGGAAGAAGTAATAGTGTCCATTTACAACATCCAGAATGTTTGCTACTAAACATAAGAAACAGTTCTTAAAGCCATACACAGATTCCTGCCATGGTGCTTGTAGAACGTATAATATGATCATTAGCCTAGCCTCTTGTTTCTATTGGTCCTGAGCAAGTTTTGGATCTGAACTAAACTTCTTTATGTGGTTCTTTTAAACTATAAAAGTGATATATGTCCACTGTAGGAAATTCAGAATAGATAGTAGAATGTATAAAAGCCAATAAGATAAGGCCAAATTTCTTAGGGCTTGATTAGGGCCCAGATTCAAAGCTCACTTGGATTTAAATAATACTTTTGCAGTTATTTTTGTGAGGAACTACAAAGGAAACCCCTTTGATAGTAGGGCATCTTTAAGGCATTTTTCCATAAGTCATTTTAAAAGTCAAGTGAGGAAAGAAGAAAAATTTTCCTGCTCCTGTTACAGATCCATCTCTAGAGAATTGTTGGGGGGAAAAGAATCTTATAATATTCCCAAATGGTTTCTATTGTATGGCATATTGGATTCTTGCCTTAATCTTTAAACTTCCAAAATGATCTGAATCTTGAGTTTCCACAGCTGTGGTTTCAAAACACATAAGTAGAAATATGATTTCCTGTCCCATTTCTCCCCATTTTCTTTCTTTTTATAACAGATTAAACTATTATACCTTTAAAAAATCCCAAAATTAAGTTTTTCATAATCACATTTAGAAATTTGTAGTATTTAATAATTTCATCTCATATGAATGAGAGTTTAAAAAAATGAGTTTCTCCCATATATATTTCTCTCTCACAATACTAGTCATCAAACATTTTAAATCTATTAAAAGACATTTTCATGCACTGACTGCATATGGATATGTAATAGATAAAGAACATACTTATTAATTGTCCTTAAATCAACTATATGGAGCTGACACTGTGTTCAGAATGTTTCTAGTAGCATGTAAAAAAACTGGGTGGATTAAAATCTTAATTTCTTCTTTCTGTTTCACTTGGCCACAAAGTCAGATCAGAGAGGAGTTGATTTCATTCTACACAACATCACTTTCCATGTTGTCTGTAGGCCTAGATCCTGTAAAGCAATTAGTTTTTTTCAAATTTACAATCTACAGTTTGGAGGCATGAATTACTTGTGTTTATGTAATATTTCTTTACTTGCTCATCACTTTGCTTCACCTGAGACCCTCAATGTGATTCATAAATATTATGCATTATAACTATGTTTCATCACAGGAAAAATATGATGTACAGTCATTAGTAGTTCTAAACCATTATCAGATTTGACCCAAAAAAGCTGATATTTAGATTTTTGGTTGTGCCTAATCTTTAACTTAGAATATATCATTCTTCTTTTTGTGTCAGTGATTTACTATCATATATTGAAAGAAGTCTGGATGATATTTTAGCATGGCCAAGTGATACCAGACAAACACGACATAAATTTACTCTTGCTACTTAAAGATTTTCAGCATTTGCGTCTGAGATATTAGGAACATCTTTATTTGGATGCATAAGGTTTTATTCTTACAGCCCTCTAATAACTGATACCACTCTTCTTAGTGTGACCTTCAGGCACCAAACAAACAAACAAAAAGCCTAGCAATTATAATTATAGCATTTACCAGGATGAAAAATAACAAGCAAGCAAACATTATGACTATGATACCTAGTTAGTCTGTCTAGGCTTGTGATCTTGGCCCTTTGTCTTTTCCTCTGAACCCTCTGAACATTTTGGCCTTTTTCTCTTAAATCTCGGATTCCTGACCTATGTTATTTGTTGTCATCGTCTTCATTGTTGTTGCTTTATAGTTAATTCTCTTAGGATGTGGAGCTCCATGTTCTGAATTATGATTTATTATCTCTTGTCTTGTGTTTATGACATTCTGTTTCTTTCCAGCATGATTTATTGTTGACCTGTTTTTAACATTTGGACAGAGGGCCTTTATATTTCACAGCTGACCTCTGATCTTTGTGTGTTTGTATTTTGTTAATCTTGAGTGATAGATTTGGGGAGCCACTGGTGAAAGGAGCTAAAAAAGGTCCCAGAAATGCAGTAGTAGCTGCTATGATTCCACAGCAGTGATGCGAAAGCTGATACTCAACAGCCGCTCAGAATAGGAACTTGTTTGGACTATAAATCTGAGTCATTCCCTGACTGACTAATACTCCACTGGGGCCTCCAAGTCTAGGAAAAGGATCTTCCTTAACTTTATAGTGAATAGTACTGTCTGCTTTTCCAAAAGAACAAACATAGAGGGGAGGTCCTCTTGTCTACTTTTAATTTTACATTTTTCATAGAGATATGAAAATTTAATAAGTATTTGTATATGTCAATAATATTAGTCATGTTCATGTTAGGATACTTGAATGTTGACAACTGTGTCATTCTAGCCATTTAGGTATAACTTGTAAAAAAAAAATGTGTTTCAATGAGGATATACTTGGATGGTCTTCTCAAAGTTTTTAATTTGACTACATTTAAATTAATATTAAATAATTAATTATATTATAAAATTATAGTTTTCCAAAAGGCTTTTAAATCCAGAAATCTAATATCTTATAAGTTGGTAATTATTGGTCTAACATAGACCTTTGACACCATAATTAGGTTAATTCTATTGTTTGTTTTGTGGTCCATATTTATGTTGAATAACCCATTTCCTGTGTATCATCTATTCAAAGTACTAAACATTCCTATTGAAGCAATGTAAGACTGATATTTTCTTTTTGATTACAATTGACAAATAATGTATTAGTTTCAAGTGTACAACATATTGATTAGATATTTATATAACTTATACAGTGCTCACCCCAGAAAGTCTAGAAGAACTGGTGTGTGTGTGTGTGTGTGTGTGTATATATATATATATTTTTTTTGGGGGGGGGGGCAGAGACAGAGAGTTAGAGAGAGGGATAGATAGGGACAGACAGACAGGAAGGGAGTGAGATGAGAAACATCAATTCTTCGTTGCGGCTCCTTAGTTGTTCATTGATTGATTTCTCATATGTGCCTTGACGGGGGGGCTACAGCAGACCAAGTGACCCCTTGCTAGAGCCAGTGACCTTGAGCTCAAGCTGGTGAGCCTTGCTCAAACCAGATGAGCCTGCGCTCAAGCTGGTGACCTCAAGGTCTCAAACCTGGGTCCTCCACATCCCAGTCCGACGCTCTATCCACTGCGCCACTGCCTGGTCAGGCAGGACTGGTATTTTTTTAAAAAAAGCAGGAAAAAAAAGTGATCATTTTTCTTTCTTTATACATAGACCTAAAATAATAAGTTAATCTCTCAAATTTTCATTCTTTTTCTTTTCTTTAAGTGAGAGGAGAGGAGATAGTGAGACAGACTCCCACATGCACCCTGACAGGGATCCACCCAGCAAGCCCGTCTGGGAATGATGTTCTGAGTACAGAGCTATTTTTAGTGCCTGAGGCTGGTGTGGTTGGACCAACCAAGCTATCCTCAGTGCCCAGACCACACTTGAACCAATCAAGTCACTAGCTGTGGGAAGGGAAGAGAGAGAGAAGGGGGAAAAGAAGGGGGAAAGAAACAGATGGTCACTTCTCCTGTGTGCCCTGACTGAGAATCAAACCCACAATGTCCATATGCCCAGACCAATGCTCTATCCACTGAGCCACTGGCCAGGGCCTCACATTTTCTTCTAACTCTCATAAAGTTTCCTTATTTCCAGGAGCTTATAAAGAACAGTAAGAACAATCCCACCTTTCAAAAAAATTGCACTTCCTCTGTAACAACAATTATTCCTTATTTATCTTACTTGTACAATCAAAGAACTATGAAATAATTGAGATAGATGAAGAGAAATCAAGAAATTCTGCCCTAACTGGGGTTGGCCAGGGTTGATAATGAGGTTTCAAAGAAGAGTAATATTGTGGTCAGTGAATTAGGAAACTTAACTGCAAAAGACTCAGAAAGACAAGAAGAAGCTATATAGCTACAGCAGCTAAAAAAAAAAATGTAAGATAGAATTCAGGCAAGGTGCTTTGACATATTGGCAAAATGGAAGGGGCTGCTGGACCAACTCCTGAAATCACTTAATCCTAGAGTTAATTATGAAAATAAAAATCTAGTTAGTAGAGTGCCTAAAAAGATAAGTTCAAAAAAGGCACTGAAAAAGAATGATTAATCTTAGCAAAGGTAATGGGCAGTAGAGACCAACATAATAAGTGAATTTTACCATTTCAAAAAGACCTTGTGCATGTTATCTGTTTCTCAGAGCAGCTCTGAAAGAGAAGAGCCTCAGTTATTATCATTATTTTATTTTATAGATGTGGAACTGAGCTTAGACACAGTTAAGTGAGTTTTTCAAAGTCACACAGCCAGTAAAAGTTGAGGTAGGACTTGCACATGGGCCTTCCAATTCTAAATCCATTATAATTTGCTCTAAAGAAACATCAGATGTGAGGGTTTTACTGAGGACTAATGACTTTGATTAGTCCTATTTATGAGAGAAGGCCAACTATCATTCTACCTTGAATATATTCACCTGAATAATTTAGGGAAATATTTAGAACCTAAATTATAGACATCATCTATCAGGTTGTCTTCAGTCTCTAAATTTTTCTCATGTCAATATACCAAGTTTCGGAAGCATATTTATGTCTCTGAAGAGACTTCAGACAAATAAAGCCATATTAATACCAATGAAGACTTGACCCCAAACACATATTGAGTTTCCTACCCTCAGGACCTCAGCTAAGCTATCTTTCCCTCTAGGTGAAGAAGATTTAGTATACAGGCAGACCGAAGATAATAGGCTTGACCTTTGCATTCAAAACCATAAGGACATTTGCTGGTCATCTTGCAAGAAGTTAAAATTAACTAAGACATAATAACATTTATTATATAAAATAGAAACACCTAAAGTATACAGCTTAATGTTTTTTTACATATGTATATGCCCATGTAACTATTTCCATAATGATATAGAACATTTCTGGCACCTGCAGGTCACTGCAGAGTATCAATAAAAATGAACCTTCTTTCATTCCCCAGCATCTCCACCAAAAAAATAAATAAATAAACCTTCTCAGTCTACACTGTCAATAGGTAGGAGAATGGCCTTTGTCAACAGACTTAGTTGAGCAGGCATGGACATGCAATCATTTTAAAACTTCAGGTAGTCTTTAGATATTCAAAGTGAGGCCCTAAGCTGATTATGGGGTGTGGGTCATGCATGCACCAGATATTGCTGTTTTGGGGTGTTGCTCTGGGATATTTCATCTTTCTGTGGCATTCATGGCTGGTTTTCCTCCAAGGAGCCACTTACAATTTAACATAGTTTGTGTCAAGGTAATCCCACCCCCAGAGCTCCAAAGAGGAATGATAGAAACTAAGCCTAAGCCAATGAGCATGCTCACAATGGTAGGCCAAGGGATAGACTCGCTCATAGCCAATCAAAAGAGACTGTTGAGATTGTAGGACAAAGGCAGGAGGACTCTTCCAGTTGGTGCTAAATAATAGATGATGTGAAAAGTTAGTGCAGTCATCCTGCAACAAAGAACAAAAGGCACCTGAGAGGAAGCCAGTATCGGGGAGAAGGAGCCAGCAGACTGAGAGAAGGAAAGCTGATCTGCTGACCTAGCAGAGCTCCCATATCCACCCATGCCCGAAATAAGATCTAATCCTGGACTTTTAAGTTATAATATCAACACTTAATCGCTTCTCTTGCATGAACCAGTTTGAATTGGGATTTTCATCACTTGCAGTGAAAATGACCCAGTAAGTTTCTGATGGGGCTAACTTATTATCTATAGGAGAAAGAGGAATAGTTTTTAATTCTCTTGAAAGAGAATGGGCACACAAGGTGGGGGTGGGGGTGACGAAAGGGAGGCCGGAGTGTGAGCTTTTGCAGAAAAAGATTTTTTTTTTTAAAGACAGACTGACAAATATTGTATGCATGTTTTTGCATTCTATGTAAAAAACATTTACCTCGGAAAACTCTAGTAAAGTTAGCTACATATAAGAATGCCTTGTGAGAATGGTGTGTGTGCGCGGGTGGGGGGAGGTGGGGAAGCCATCAGGCTGGGTTCTACATGATATTGACATGGTACAGAATAGGGAAAATAAGAGGTGATGAAGAGATCATCTCTAAACTCAACAAATTCAGCAGAATAAGAACTTGGAATCAGAACATATCTGGAAATTCATAGAGCTGTTGAAGAACACCTTAGACTTTTTACAAGTCATGGGATGAGGTATTGAATTCATTTTTTCTATCTCTTAAGGGGCAGGTGACCCCAATCAATTATGGTTTATTATTCCTAAATATATTTGTTTGACAGCAACATTACTTTCTAGTGTGAGTTTTCTCAACCAATTCTAATTTTGGATCTGTTAAACAGAAGCCAAAAAGGCCAAGAAATAAAACTCTTTATGCAGAATAAAGAATGTTAAAAAAAAATAATGGCAAGACCTTGTCCAAAAAATGTCTTGAATAAAGAAACTTGAAAATCAACAAACTATTCCATGTTACTGCTTTGCAAGAAGTCAGATTCCCCATCGCCTAGTGTACCTCACAGAGACCAAAATGTGTGCTCTTTCCAGTGTTTAACACAACTGTTTATGTATGATGCTAGGCCCAAACCAACAGAATCACTTGCAGCCCTCTAAAGTTACTAGTTAGCCCCAAATAAGATATTTACCACTTATTGTGAGTAATAATACCACCCCATCCAACTCAGAGCTTCTTCTGCTCAGTTAACATTTATTAAATTCTAACTCTACTAGATGTTTGTTCAGTGGGTATAGCCTATACAGTATCCTCACTGGGAAAATGTATGTATATATGATCAATACATTCTCCACTGACTAATTCCAGTCACAAGAAAGCAATGGAATGTATAAGCTAAGGAAAAGGGGAAGCCAGATACTGCAGGATGAGTTCCTTAAGAAACAAGTCTGAGATGGAGACCAGCGTGCACACAGTTTATTGGGCGTTGCTTAAAACCTGTGGAGGGAGAGGAAGGTCAGGGAAAGGAGCAGGACGGGGAAGGGAAAGGAAACCTGCTGCAACGAGGTTTAAGTCCAGGCCAGAGGTGGCTCCACAGGGAGCGTTAAAGCTGGATGGCCTTTCAGAGCTGTTCTGAGTTGGGAGAAGGGAGCACTATTGAATGCTGGCTGCCTCAGAAAGGGATGTAACCTTGGGTGGACCAGCTGTGAGGACTGTCAGCTGACATCCTTCTCAGAAACAGCTGGAGAAGTAAACCCTGCAGTCCTGCAGGGAGGCTCTGTGGCGTGGCACCAGCACCCACACCACTACCACTTAGTTAAGGTTTAGGAATTCAGTGTGTCTAGTGATGCTCTAGACAAACTAACCCTCAAGTCTTTCGGTGAGGTTGGAGTAACTCTCCTGTACAGATCGTCCTTGAGCAGGAAGCCTCTTCATACTTAGTGACATATTAAACCATCTGATAGAAAAGTTCTCCCAGAGTGGGAATAGCCCCCATGGACCTGGCTTGGAATAATGAAGAAATTATTGACATTAGAGTGGAATGGTTTGGAGTTGATTCTGGAGACAGACAGAATTAGTCCTTTTGCTGGAGTGGTCTAAGTGCTTTGAATACTATTAACTCACTTAGATCTCTGGTTGTATGGGGGCCACCAAATGTTTGACAATGTCTGTCATAGGAAGGCTGCTGAGATGCTGTTCAAGTCCTACTCTTTGCAGTTTAAATGCCTGATGTCAATGAAGAAAGCAAGCAAGTAACCAAACTTGTGGAGATAACCTGAGTTCAGACCTCACAATGTATTTTAAATGTATAATTAATGTTTATTTAACTATCTACAAACACAAACAGGAACGTAACTGCTGCATCTACTGATTTCCCAGACATGGCTGGGATGTGCCTCACTTCAGGATGATGGGAGTGGATTCTCTGCATTATTGCTCAATTAATTAATTAACATAATGGTCCCAACCGCATTATAAAGGCCAGCACCTCACAAAAGAGTGGTTTTGCATAGCAGAAGCAAGTGAAAATGATACAGGAGAGAGAGTTGTGGTTAGAAACTGTGAAAATTTAATTAACAATCACCTAGAAAATAAGAAACATCAGATGCTCTTAATTGGAAATTTTCTTTTCGTTAGAGAAATTCGTCTTGCTATATTTTTATCTAAGAACCAGTATGGAGTTTGTAGGAAGTTTGGGGACAGCTCTCTGCAAAGTTAATCATAGCCTGCTCAATGGATTACAGTATGTATTCTGTTGGTTTGTCACGTGAGCAGAGGGAGCTTCAACTGCACGGCATAAAAGGACTGGACATGCCAAAGAATTATGTATTGTGTTATTTGTTAAACTTGAGAAACGAGACCAGTGCTTAATGCTGAAAAGCTCTAATCAGCATTGGATTGTTCAGACTAAAAGCTGTGTTTATAATAATAGCAGATAAGAGGATGGAGGGATCTTCTACTTGCAAGTTAAGTTGAAACATTATAATTGACAGCCCACTAAAAATTTCCCCAAATAGAATTAGAAATTAATAACTTGATGCATTTATTTTACTTAAAAAAGGAAAAAATTATTAAAATTATTCAGTAACTAAAATCATCTTTGTCCCCAATAACACTGAGGGAATATCAACAGAGTAACTCACCCTCATTATTATATTGTTCATAATAATAGATAAACAAAATCTAAAAAAAAGATATTCCAGCTACCACACTAATAACTGCAATACACCAGGGTACAGTGAAAAAAAAACACTTTACTTTTCCTGTAATAGTTTATCAAAATCTGAAGAGTGCTCAGGAACTTTTGCATTTTATCATAGTAAAGGGCACTAAATTAAGTGTTGGTTTTAGAATAATACCTAAAACTTTGAGTACATCTCATTTTGTTTTGCCCTCTTCATAACCTTGTTAGCCACTTTTTTGATTGGAATGGGGAGGAAGAATCTCTCATCTCTCGCATTACTTATTTTTAGCAGACATTTCTTTTTTTTTTTTTTTCTTCACTTTTCTGAAGCTGGAAACAGGGAGAGACAGTCAGACAGACTCCCGCATGCGCCCGACCGGGATCCACCCGGCACGCCCACCATGGGGCGACGCTCTGCCCACCAGGGGGCGATGCTCTGCCCCTCCGGGCGTCGCCATGTTGCGACCAGAGCCACTCCAGCGCCTGAGGCAGAGGCCACAGAGCCATCCCCAGCGCCCGGGCCATCCTTGCTCCAATGGAGCCTCAGCTGCGGGAGGGGAAGAGAGAGACAGAGAGGAAAGCGCGGCGGAGGGGTGGAGAAGCAAATGGGCGCTTCTCCTATGTGCCCTGGCAGGGAATCGAACCCGGGTCCTCTGCACGAGCAGACATTTCTTAATAGACTTTATTTTTTAGAGTAGTTTCAAGTTCACAGCAAAACTGAGAGAAAAAGGTGCAGAGATTTCCCACACTGTTTGCCCATGCACGTGCCCAACCTCCCATGATCAACATCCACCACCAGAGTGGGGCATTTGTAATAGTTGATAACCCTACATTGACACACCATTCTCATCTAAAGTTCACGGTTTATGTTAAGGTTCACTCCTGAACCTACTACACATTCTGTGGGTTTGCACAAATGTATGATGGCATGTATCCACTATTACAGCATCATACAGAGCAGTTTCACTGCCCTAAAAATCCTCTGTGCTCTGCCTATTAGATAATAATTTTTTTAATTTTTTATTAATTTTAATGGGGTGACATCAATAAATCAGGGTACATATATTCAAAGAAAACATGCCCAGGTTATCTTGTCAATCAATTATGTTGCATACCCATAACCCAAAGTCAGATTGTCTTCTGTCACCTTCAATCTAGTTTTCTTTGTGCTCCTCCCCCTCCCCCTCTCCCTCTCCCTCCCCCCCCCAACCACCACACTCTTGTCCATGTGTCTTAGTCTCATTTTTATGTCCCACCTATGTATGGAATAATGCAGTTCTTGGTTTTTTCTGATTTACTTATTTTTAACATAATTAAAATAACAGACAAGCTCTGAAGACATCTCTTAAAAATTATCAATCTGAAAAAAATTCTATCCGGTTTATAAGATTTGGATAATTTCTGCTTGTATTTACCATGGTTGTATTCTGTCTTCTGAGCTATCTGCATCTCCGATTGTAGCTCACCACATACAGGCCAAAATAGGCCCCTGAAATCTATACATTCTGAGCTCACTTGAGGTGGTGGGTGAAGCTGATTTCTACAATAACTGTAGAGGGCGACAAGGAGACACCTTTTCATTAATATTATTCAAATATTCAGGTAACAATCCCACCCTCCCCGTTTTTGCCTTGTTTTGGTCTATGACTTAATTCTTTAGTGCAGTCTTTACTTCCTCTTAAATTCAATCTCAGCTGATTAAATGAAACAGAAAGTAAAGTAGGAAAAGCCCAAAATACTTTGACAAGTTTAGGTCACTGACAAGGCCTAAGGATATTTTTTCTCTTCATTAGAAGATTGAATTCATTCGTTTGTTTATTTGTTCAGTCATTTTAAAAGTATACATTGAAAGCCCATGCATCCCAAGCCCTGTAAGTCCCTGGGGGATAGAACAACGATGAGCACATAGTCTTCGACTTTGAGAAAAGACAAAAAGTCTGTCTGCTCTCTCTCACTTTCGTTTCCTCTGTTTGCCCCAAACACGCACACTCAGGAATAGGCCTGTATATCTATTTACTTCCTTGGGCCCCATGTTGCATCATTTTAAAGTTTAATTTTTTTTTTTTTTTTTACTTTCCTATTTTAGAGAGACAGAAATATTGATTTTGTTGTTCTACCTATTTATGTGTTCATTGCTTGATTCTTTTTTTTTTTTTTTTTTTTTTTGAGCGGTAAAAAAAGCTAATCAATTTTATTTAACAGCTTTAAAAATGTTTTTGAATTAGTAATCGGGGCGACATTGGTTAATAAAATCATATAGGTTTCAGGCCTACAACTCAATACCACACTGTCTGTATGTACACTGTGCTGAGAGTTCACCGCCACAAGTCAACCCTTTCGTCACCATCGGGCCCCTCTAACCTCCTCCATCTCCCCTACCCTTTTTCCTCCTGCAATTTCCACACTGCTGTCTGTGTCTATACATTTTTTTCTTTGTTTATCCCTTCGCCTTCTTCACCCACCCTCCAACCCCCTTCCCCTCTGACAGCTGTCAGTCTGGTCTCCGTATCTACGAGTCTGTTTCTGTTTTGTTTGCTAATTATTTTGTTCATTAGAGTCCACATTAAAGTGAAAATCATATGCTTTTGTCTTTTTCTGACTAGTTTATTTCACTTAGCATAATGCTCTTCAGGTCCATCCACGCTGTCACAAAAAGGTAAGATTTCTTTCTTTTTTTTGTGGCTGAGGAGTATTCCACTGTGTAAATGGACCACAGCTTTTTAATCCATTCATCTACTGATGGCCATTTGGGCTGTTTCCAGATCTCAGCTGTTGTAAATAACACTGCAGTGAACATAGGGTGCGTATATTCTTGCAAAATAGTTTGGGGTCTCTTTGGATATATTCCTAAAAGTGGAATCACTGGGTCATAAGGCAGTACCATTTTTAATTTTTTGAGGAATCTCATGCTCCTTTCCACAGTGGCTGCGCCAGTCTGCATTCCCATCTATAGTGTACAACGTTTCCTTTTTCTCTACATCCTCACCAACATTGGTTGTTTGTTGGTTTATTGAGGATAGGGATTCTAACACATATGAGCTGATAGCTCATTGTGGTTTTAATTTGCATTTCTCTGATCATTGGTTGATTCTCGTATGTGTCCTGACCAGAAATTGAACCTACAGCCTTGGGGTATCAGGATGATGCGATAACTAACTGAGCTACCCAGCCAGGGCCTACATCATTTTAAAGAAAACCAGTTCTTCATATATAAACTTACTACAATTGACTGTATAGTAACATAAAATCCAGAGAGATATGCTAGCAAAGGTATACTTAATTTAAAAATATTTTTTTAATATTTATAAACAACTGCTCTTCAGTACCATAGCCTGTAGCCAGGCCTGTGCAGTGAGGACAACCTTACTCGGCCCACTCTGTGTCATAGCCCATCACTGGGCCTCCAGCCGGGCTGCTTATACTTCTGTGTCTCAGCACCCTTCATGAAAACAGCTGCTTCATCATCTGTCTGCAGCCACCTGCCCTGGGTGGTCTGGGAAGTACAGAACCCAATGCCATGTTCTGTTCCCTACCCCTGTCTCTCCACATCAGGCACCAGCAAGCCACCCCTCCCCCTGCAGCTTCAGCCAAAGACTCATTGACATTGACAACTGCCAGCCTGTCTGCCAGGTCGTTCCCATGCTCAGGCAAATCTGACTCTCACTTCCAGTGGAAGGCAGGACTCCTTTACCCATAAAACCTTGTACTGTACTTTCCTAACATGTGTTCTTCAACAGGTGACCTGAAGGGGACAATGTCCTTAGATCTGACACTACTGTCTTTGCCCCTTGGCATCCTGTAGTAGGGAAGAAGGTAGGCTCTGCAACCAGATTGCCTGGTCTGGGACCTTGGCCTAGATACTTATTTTCCTTGAGCCTGAGATTGCCTATCTATAAAATAAGTATAATCATGGTTCCTACTTCATAGGATTATAGGAAGAGTTAATTTGGTAATACATGTAAAGAATTTATCCCCGTGCCTGGGACATGAATATTATCATTACCACTTAACATTCTCTATATGCTAACTCTTCTAGCTGTTTCTTTCAGGGACTATCTCATTTAGTTCTCAAATGAGGGAGATGCCATTCTGATCTCAATTTTACAGATGAGGACACAGTGAAGTCAGCAGCCCGAGATGGCACCGTTAACACACCATACCATAGAGATTCAGCCCAGTTCAGCCCGACTCTGCACGGATTGCACTCCAAGCACTGTGCTCAGTAAGTGATGCTTATTATTACTACAGTAACAGTCAATCAGTCAAGAAATTTCATATAGATGCTAAATGCACTCTAGTAAGTGGAGTGAGAAATACAAGGCTTTATAAGAAGTAGTGTTTTCTTTCAAGGGTCTATAATTTTATTTCACTTGACTATGTGTGAAAACAGGCAGAAATAAAAAATAAAACAGCACTGTGCATATAAAGAATGGGAATGAAATACACTATACTTCCAAAGAGGGAGAGAGAAAGCCAACCAGATTCTCAAGGAAGCCTTCAAGATGAAGGTGGGCGTGACGTGTGAAAATAGGAGCTTTGCACCTGTTGGATGATTGAATAAACTAAGCAGACGTTGAAGGATAAGAAGAACCAGGAGAAATTGGAAGAGGAGGAAAGAAAAGCATTTTAGAACATCAAGGTGGGCAAATATACTGCTAAACAAGTGGAAGTATCAATATTGTTTAGACTGGAAGCTTAGAGTGAATTAATACATTATCTGTTCTCAGATACATTCAAAGCAAAACTACTCTTGCAGAGCACCCTAATGTCTTTAACTTTAGAGCACATTTAGACAATCATAAGGTTTTACACTGAAGTAAATAAAAGAGGCTTCTGGAAAATAGAAGCTACCGGCCTCAGAGCTCCAGCCTACCAAGGCCCCATCGGCCACCTGAGGGCTGATGGGAACGAGTATCTTGGTTCTAAGCCCTGTTCTGAAGATTTTAAAAAATACTAAGAGACACTAGAAATGTACCGATGTTCTTCAGTGTGTTTTTATGTAATTATGACATGAAGGCATCTAAAATGATAAGCTACCCACTACACCAAAGCAAATAGAAAAACTGTATAATTAATTTTACATTAACCCAATGATCAAATAGTTCAAGGGTTTAAAATTGAACCAGGAGAAAGAAAGCCAGCCATGATGGATATAAACGAATTGGACTTAGTGCTTTCTTGAGTTTAAACAATCGGTGAAAGTCAAACAATGATAACAACAATAAAAGGCATGGTTTTTATTAGGTAATGTCTGGGCACTCAGAATGTGGGGACTGGGTTTTATTTAAGGATTGTTTTATTTGCCCAATCCACCTGAAACAGTAGGCTGTTGCATGCAGGCATGGCTACCCATTTTGGGAAGCAGCATATCAGCTCCTGCCTGCAAGGCTATTGGAAAGAGAATATTCCAGCATGTTGCAGGATTAGTAAATTGGAGCGGACACCAGGACACAGCAGCATCACTTTCAGACCAGCCAACAGAGGCCCTGTCCTGTGACATGTGGGTTCTGCTCTGGCTTTCCACAACAACATCCCTCCTGATGGGGCAAGGGATTCACAGAGCCAAGGATGTGTCATCGGGAATCCAGCTGTCCCCTCCCCACCCTGACCAAGTGTGGTCAGGCCACTTTGGAGGACTTCTGCTGACCTCATCCATAGGCCTATCTTTTGAAGGATGGACTGTCCTACTGGTGTGAAATTCCCTAGCCAAAGGGTCACCTAAACCTGCAACTTGTGTGGTGTGAAGAGGGGCAGCATGGGGTGTCTCCTCCTGTTGAGTGAGGACAGAGTTGTGGGAAGGTTGAACAAGTGTTAGGGCCCAGCTCTTTCTCTGCCACCATGTTGCAACATGAAACTTCAGGAGTCTAATAATTCCAAATTCAAACCTGTCCCTCTAGGTCATTATAATGGTACATTTGTCAAAGTATACCATTTATTGGGTTGTCTGCTTGATTTAGAACTTTAAATTTCTAGACATAAAGTATGTGGATCTCCTTTGTATTCTTTGGAGTTGGTCCAGGATAGACAGAAGAGGGACAGAGAGAAAGAAAGGCAAGGAGCTAGAAATTCTGGCTCCCATCTCCTCTTTACCCAGCACTAGGAAGTCCATGGCCTACATGGGGACCTGCAGGAGCTATGTCTCCTGCCAACACCTGTCTTTCTGTTCTTCTACTTTTCCCCTCAGTTTCTGACTGCTCTCTTGCACAGACTAGAAGACCAGGTACCTGGATAGTACCTGAAGTAGAAGACTAGGTGACCAGTGGTCACCTTGGGCATTGATTAGGTGGCCACCAACAGGTGCAAGAACATAAAACACAGTCACTCAGAATTACAAAAATGTGAGTTACTTTACAAGAGCATGGTCCCACATGGTCGGAAAGTCCCCAGGTCTGCCTCACATTTAAACCAACTCAGGTGTTCTCCTAGTTCTCTTCCCCTAAAATCGGCCATTCTTAGCCTTTTGGATAGATTAGGCTTCATTTTTCATTTTAATGGCTGCTCAGTGCTCTTTCTTGATTTCAGAGCATATCTGCTACCTCAGTTACTATTAATATCTCCTCTAAACAGAGATCAATCAAAATCAGTGTTACAATTCTACACTTCGGCACAGCTTTAGTTGTAGAGCGTCTGGAAGCAATTCTCATTTGTATACCTCTTACACTGATGTGTAGCTTAGATTGGAAATGAAGGTAAGTGTGTTTTTATGTAATTATGACATGAAGGCACCTAAAATGATAAGCTACCCACTACACCAAAGCAAATAGAAAAACTGTGTAATTAATTTTACATTAACCCAATGATGAAACTAGTCCAAGGGTTTAAAATTGAGCCAGGAGAAAGTCAGCCATGATGGATATAAACAAATTGGACTTAGTGCTTTCTTGAGTTTAAACAATCAGTGAAAGTCATATAATTTGTACCAGTGGTGTTAATTATTGATTTCATTAACTTTTAGAGTCTAGGATTCAGTATGAATTCAAACCAACTAAAAGGAAAAAATATTCTAAAGTTTGCCTATATCTGCTTAATAAATATAATAAATTTCTTGACAGAATGACTTTCAGTATGCTTAAGAAGGAGCTAAAACTCCAAAGTCAGGTGATAACTTAATTTTCTAAAGGGAAGGGAGAGAGGTGCTCTTAAGGAAGGTCTTAAGATCTGAATGTGAGGCCCTAGCCAGTTGGCTCAACAGTAAAGAGCCAGCCTGGTGTGTGCATGTCCTGGATTCAATTTCTGGTCAAGGCACACAGGAGAAGTGACAATCTGCTTCTCCATTCCTCCCCTTCCCTTTCTCTCTCTCTTTCTCTCTCACAGCTATGGTTCAATTGGTTTGAGTGCATTGGCCTGGGTGATGAGGATGGCTCCATGGAGCCTCTATCTCAGGTGCTAAAATTAGTTCAGTTGTGGCCCTGGCCAGTTGGCTCAGTGGTAGAGCATGGCCCGAGGTGTGGAAGTTCCGGGTTTGATTCCCAGCCAGAGCACACAGGAGAAGCGCCTATCTGCTTCTCCACCCTTTCCCCTCCTCCTTCAACTTCCTCTCTGTCTCTCTTTTCCTCTCCCGCAGCCAAGGCTCCATTGGAGCAAAGTTAGCCTGAGTGCTGATGATGGCTCCATGGCCTTCGCCTCAGGCGCTAGAATGGCTCCAGCCACAACAGAGCAATGCCCCAGATGGGCCGAGCATCGCCCCCTGGTGGGCATGCCAGTGGATCCCGGTCAGGCACATGTGGGAGTCTGTCTGACTGCCTCCACACTTCTAACTTTGGAAAAATACCAAAAAAAAAGCTCAGTTGTGAGCATGGCCCCAGATGGGCAGAGCATCATCCCCAGACGGGGGTTGCGGGGTGGATCCCAGTTGGGGTGCATGCAGGAGTCTGTCTCTCTATCTCCCCTCCTCTCACTTTGAAAGCAAAAAAAAAAAAAGAAAAATACCTGAATGCAGAAAATGTGAATTTGAATCCCAGCAGTTCCTCTCATTAGCTGTGCAACTCTGAGTATATTCCTCATTGTCTCTGAACGTCAGCTCAGTTTCCTCCGTTGCAAACTGGAAACAGCATCTATGGATGAAACTATCAATTGTGTCAAAAGAGATTATGTGTTAATCCTAATTCGGAGAGACCCGAAACATTGAAGACACGAACAAAGTCCGTCGATTACACACCAAAGCTTTATAGTCTAGCTTGGCCAAGCGGCGGCAACTCCCACAGTGGTCTGAGGGAGCGCGCGCTGGCCCTTTGTTCTACTTAGTTTTTATAGTTTTGTAAGTGGGAAGTACAGAAGCAAAAATTGTACTTAGGAGCCCCTTACCACTACTGGTTATAGTCATATGTCCTTTAACATGATAGGACCACGTTCAATTTGCAAGTCATACATTATTTTGGAGAAAACAAAATTTACAAGTCAACACAATGGTAGGAAGATGTCTCTTTACATATTAAAAGGCTTTCCTATATTATCTAGTGTTTATCTGCTATCTCTCTGTCTAGAGTCACACGTGTTAACCACGCACATTTACATAGGAGAGGTAGTTTCTGTGGGGACAAATGCCCACAAATGGCTCATTGCTATAAGAAAAGGTTTATTTTGGCTTTTCTCTCCCTGTACCTGGCTAGCCATTTACCCCTTTCCCCACAGGTGTGGTGGAATGTCTGGGGATCCATGTTTTCCTCCCCTTTGCATTTACAATATAATGCCAAGGGCCATCCTGGTCATGACAATCACACAGTACAGGGACTATTCTCACAATTTCTCTGCACACCTTAACCCAAATTAATAAAATGTTCTTCAAGCCTCCCAAAATATTAATATTAATTCTGTAGCTTTTGGTACTTTACAACACCTGCGGGTGAGGTGGTGCAGTGGCTCTTCAATGTATGATAAAATATTTTGTCAACTAAAAGCCATTGTAAGAATATTTGTTATTAAATGCTCATTACAAAGCCATTTGCTCTCAAGTCTCTGTAAGAAGGGGATAGGTAAGAACTTGCAGGAAAACAGAGAAAAATAAATGGCAAAAATTGTGAAGATACAAACACGAAGCCCCTTAAAGTATTTAATATCCACCTGTTAGACTCTGCCAGCAATAGGTGCTTAATAAATAATATTGACCATGGGCAAAACTGAATTCCTAATGAAACTTCCCCAAAAGTGAGAAAAAATTATATTTTAAGGACCCAGAAAAGTTTGCATCATTTCTATGTAAATATGTCAGTAGAAAACATGCAAACTTCCTTAAAGTATTTCTTTATCATATTAAAGAAGGAAACAAAAAACCCAGTAACCATTCCCACCCCTACTCCCACATAAAATGGAAGCTCCAACATAGCAGAGATTTTGCCTTTTTTATTCACTGAAATATCCCGTGTCTAAACCCAATGTCTGTCACAGAGCAAGTGCTATGCGCATTAAATAAAGTGAATTATTATGTATATAAGTCACTGCTATCATTGGGGGGCTAGTTTCCAGAGATAATTTACCCTTAAGAGAATCACTAACAAGTTCCATGTTTGCTGTTCCGCTGAGAAATAGTCTTTTGTTAGGACAAATAAGACCCTGTGCCTCAATGATTAAGGTTCCTACATTAAAGTTTTGAATGAAGCTGGCCTCCCTGAAAGAAAAGTAAGGCTATGCAACTCACATAGACTTTGGGCCCTTAAATAAGGTCTCCTACTAGCAGAAGGAGAATTGCAAAACCAAGTGTTTTTTGCTTTAAAAATTAACATGCGGGCCCTGGCCAGTTGGCTCAGTGGTAGAGCGTCGGCCTGGTGTGCAGAAGTCCCGGGTTCGATTCCCGGCCAGGGCACACAGGAGAAGCGCCCATCTGCTTCTCCACCCCACCCCCTCTCCTTCCTCTCTCTTTTCCCCTCCCGCAGCGAAGCTCCATTGGAGCAAAGATGGCCGGGGCGCTGGGGATGGCTCCTTGGCCTCTGCCCCAGGCGCTAGAGTGGCTCTGGTCGCAACAGAGCGACGCCCCGGAGGGGCAGAGCATTGCCCCCTGGTGGGCGTGCCGGGTGGATCCCGGTCAGGCGCATGCGGGAGTCTGTCTGACTGTCTCTCCCCATTTCCAGCTTCAGAAAAATACAAAAAAAAACACAAACAAACAAAAAAAAACAACTAACATGCATGCATGCATCTTATTTATTTTAAAAGGTGTTTTTATATGAGTGACCTCACTGGATTATCTCAACAGCACAGTGAAGTTAGGCAAATGCTACTACCTCCATTCTGTGCAAAATGAGGCCTAGAGAAGGACAGTGATTAAAGACTAGTAATGGAGGGAGATAAAAATAATAGTTGGGTCTTTGTTATTAGACCTACTTATCCCACCATGATATATGCATGTAGTCATAATAGATGGCTCATTAGATGTTTTTCTATGAAAATATATTTAAATACAGAAAACAATTATTTGGACTAAGTCAAAGTACCTTCAATTGGACACAAATATTACAAAAATGCTTTCAAATGGCATTATTTTTGTCGTGGATTTCTGCAGAATTGCCTCATCTTCAGACTATGTGTTTGAAGACAGCTTTGTTTCTGGTTTCTGGTTTCTTAAAACTAAGCTCTCATTACCATCTATTTTTATTCTTTGGGAAAAGTGTTTTCTAACTTATTGTTTAAGACTTAAGGATTAACTTCATTTTAAATATTTCTTATTTCTGCACTTCTAAGCAAATTATGGTGGTATAAGTGCACAAAAATTAAAGTCTATGAATCAAAAGTAAAAAGGCCGTGGAACGTTATTTTTGAAGGAATTTCATTTCAAAAGTCTGCCCTCTGCTGGAATAGTGGTGACATCACATCTGGAAAGAAAGAAAAATTAGGAAGAACAGTTATGTTGAAGGCCTGACACCCAGAGGCTTTATTATCATTAAAAGACCCTAAGATCATAGATAGTGCTGCCTGTTCAGATCAACTTCATTCACATTGTCAATTCAAAAAATATAGAGTTCAGGAATAAAAATAGAACATGCTATTGAATACTCCATGCATATAAAATTCTACCTTAGAACAGGGGTTTTCTTTCACAAATTATTTATGAAAATATTTTAGAAGCAAATTTTTAAAATTACCTTTTGAGCCTGGCAAGTGGTGGTGCAGTGGATAGGGCATCGGACTGGGACGCAGAGGACCCAGGTTCAAAACCCTGTGGTCACACCTTGAGTGCAGGCTCATCCAGCTTGAGCACTGGATCTCTGGCCTGAGCCCAAGGTCACTGGCTTGAGCAAGGGGTCACTCATTCTGCTGTAGCCCCGCTGATCATGGCACATATGAGAAAGCAATCAATGAACAACTAAGAAGACTAAGGAACTGCATTGAAGAATTGATACTTCTCATCTCTCTCCCTTCCTGTCTGTCTGTCCCTATCTGTCCCTTTCTCTGATTCTCTCTCTCTATCTGTGTCAAAAAAAAATTACTTTTTGAAAATTTAAATTAAAATCTTAGAAACAGAAAGTGTAGTAGCAAAAATATAGAAAAATATCTTCATTTCTCTGCTGTTTTCTATAGCTGGTCTCTCAGGACTCTGCTCAAAATTATCTTTTCTTTAAGCTTAATCATACTCCTTTAAAGAGAATTAGCTATTTTCTTTTCTTGTAAATCATGCAAGAAAAAGAAACAAAAAGTATCCAAGTTAGAAAGAAAGAAGGAAAATTATCTCATTTTGTAAGAGACATGATGTTGTATATGAAAAAAATTTTAAGAAACACACACACACAAACTATTAGAACTAATCAACAAGTTCAGCAAGTTGAAAAATACAACACTAATGTGTAAAATGCAGTTGTATTTCTATTTATTAGTAAAAAACAATCAGAAAATTAAGATAATAATTACACTTAAGATAGTACCAGAATAAAATGCATAGAAATAAGATTAACATGTTCATAGATTGACTTGTTCATAGACTTAACACTGTTAAGATGGCAATACTTTCCAAATTGATAGATTCAAAGCAATATTCATCAAAATCCTAGCTATCTTTTCTACAGAAATTGACAAACTGATCTGAAAGCTGATACAGAAATTCTAGGGACCCAGAACAGCCAAAAATTTTTGCAAAAGAAAGAACAAAGTTGGAGGACTTAGAATTTATGGTTTCAAAACCTATTATAAAACTACAATAATGAAGACAGTATGGTCCTAGCTTAAGGGTAAACAGGAAGATCAATGAAAAAGGATGGAGAATTCAGTAATAATCCCCCACATTGCTCGTCGCTTGATTTTTTTTTTTTTTTTTTTATAATTTTTCTGAAGCTGTAAATGGGGAGAGACAGTCAGACAGACTCTCGCATGCGCCCGACCGGGATCCACCCGGCACGCCCACCAGGGGCGACACTCTGCCCACCAGGGGGCGATGTTCTGCCCCTCCGGGGCGTCGCTCTATTGCGACCAGAGCCACTCTAGCGCCTGGGGCGGAGGCCAAGGAGCCATCCCCAGCGCCCGGGCCATCTTTGCTCCAATGGAGCCTTGGCTGCGGGAGGGGAAGAGAGAGACAGAGAGGAAGGAGGGGGGGGTGAAGAAGCTAATGGGCACTTCCCCTATGTGCCCTGGCCGGGAATCGAACCCGGGTGCCCCGCACGCCAGGCCGACGCTCTACCGCTGAGCCAACCGGCCAGGGCCTCCTCACTTGATTTTTGACAGGGGTGCCAAGACTATTCAATGGGCAAAGGATAGTCTCTTCAACAAATGGTAATGGAACAATTATATAACCCTATGCAAAAGAATAAAGTTAGACCTACCTTCCACTGTATACACAAATTACTCAAAATGGATCCTGAACTAAAATGAAAGTGCTCAAACTATCAAACGTTAAGACGAAAACATAGAAGTAAATTTTTGTTACTTTAGGTTAAGCAGTGGTTTCTTAGATATAACACCAAAAGCTCATGTGAGAAAAGAATAAATAAATAAGTTAAACTTCATCAAAATTAAAATTTTTGTTTCAAAGGACACCATTAAAAGACTGAAAAGACAAACCACAAAATATTTTTAAAATGTTAGGGACTTATATCTAGAATATATAAAGAAAACTTACAATTCAAATAAAAAACAATTTTAAAATGGGCAAAAGATTTCAATAGAAATTTCAAGCATGTTTTTTCCCCCACAAATACAGATGCTGTTCTATTAAAAAAATATTAAGCAAGAAGTTTAAATTTAGGAAACAAGTCTACTGCACACGCATAGAGTTGGATTATTCTGTTTCCCAAGAAAATAGATTCAGGAATTCCTGAAAGTCTGAAGCTTCACCCAAGGGGCTGTGCATGAGTCAGAGAGCTTTGAGTTTGGTTTTATTACCATTAGCATTTTCAGCTGTGAGCCTTTCCCACCAGCAGAGTTGACTTCAAGGTAACTATCTTGCTAACTGGACTTTGGCCAGCAAGATCTCACCACCCTGCTTGGAGTGAATTTTGACTAGGAAGCAGAAATAATCAAACTTTTAATGAAAAATTTCTAAAGAAAGACTAGCTATTTCTTAGCTCTTTTTGCAGGGAGCGAGGAGGCACTATAAAATATTCTTTGGCTCAGTGAAGTCATGAATATTCTTGTGATATCTTTGGTATATAGGATATATTATAAAGACTATAAAGAAATCCTTAAAAGTATTTCTGAACATTAACAGTGGAAGCTGTTAGAAAATCATATTAATATATTCACATCTGCTGTACTTGCAAACAAGATCTCACTGAATAGATGAGTCAAATATTTTCCAAAGACTGTCTGGAAAGATTGAATTCACGAAGTTGACTGGAAATCAGTTGTTGGAGTGCAGGATGTATTTTCCCATGGAAGCAGTTATTCCTAAGGTGACTGACTATCGTGGTTAGCAAGGAACTTCTCCAGTTTCAGCACTGATAGTTCCACATCCCAGAACAGCCTCAGTCCTGGCAACCAAGACAGCTCGTCACCTTACTTATTCCTGACAGTTGCACTTCCAGCTTCATTAACAGGAGCCCTTGGTATAGCTGAAATTTTGTCCTAATCATGGAAAAGTGCTGAATCATGGACAAGATAAGATAAGGTGCTGTGGTGTGTTTGACCATTTCAGGACTGATAAAGGAAAAGCCAGCCCCCCAAGATGACAGTATTATACAACATGCGTTTTGGGCAGCTCTAGGACAGAGCTGAAAGAGAGATAATGTCTCTTAGAGCAGGAGACCTTCCAGAGATAGTAGTGTGGGGCTACCACCCAGAAGGGAAAGAGATCGAGAAAAGCCTCAGGGGAGAGGGGAATTGAGGAAGAGGCTATGTGTCTAGACAATGTCACACAGAGGCAAGATGGGGAGACTCTGGGTCAGAGAGCTTCAAAGGGCAGCAGCAGTTTGGGTCTTTTATAGCTATGGAGTTCTCTTACATATAGCTAGTAGTTGCATATAGTTTCATGAGGTATGCAAAGTAAGCAGGCTCCATATTGCTAAAAATATGCTTATTTGGGCTATATTGAAACCAATTAGATGTGTAAGAATTTGAGTGGGTGGTGCTGGTGGGCTTTAGGCTTTACAAAAGCCTAATTATAGGGACCAATTTGCAGACCGTATCATTGATCCATTTGTACAGCACCTGCATCTATAACTCTAACCATGGGTATCCGAACATAAACCACTCCCAGGAGAAGGATTTTCTTCTGCAGGTGGTCTTCTACTTTCTATCCTGGTTCTTCCTTCTTCAAACACCAGTGTGTCTTGTGATCTGGGAAGAAAGATCCAATATAAAGAGGAAGGAGCTGGTAGTGGTATGGGAGATAGTTACTGGGGGATCAGGAGTTCTGAAGGATAAGAATAAGACAGGTTTGGGTAAGAAGAAGGAACCAAGGCCAGACATTTGATGTGAAGAACAAAAATGTTGTTCTAGGACATGAGAGGAAGTATAATATAATGAGAGCTGTAAGTCAGAACCACCCTGCACTATAGAGATGAGTCTTGTCAATAGTTTTTATCTTTATCCAGTATGTCTCCACATCTAACCCCCTTTCTTATTTTCAGGACTACTCTACTCTGTGTGGTCTAACTGGAATGTGGTACTCCAATGCTCACTAAGGAAACCCAGAATGAAGTCTTCCCACTTCATGCCCCTTGAAGAGGGAGCGTCACATGACACAGGATGACCCATCCGATGCCTAGGAACCAGAGTTGAAGAACACTAGAATGATCCACCTTGATGGTGTTGCACAATGGCAACAGCACCCAGTGGTGTTTAGCATTAGATGTGTTACTGGAAGTGTCAACAGGGCCTTGAACTGACTGTTTCTATAGCTCACATTGGATGGTGCCCGATTTCTGAGCTTTCTTCTCCTGCTTCAATGATGAGGTTTTAAACTAATCTGGGTCTGTTTCTGTTACTTACAATGAAGAGTTCTGATCAATACAAATGTCATGTTTCTTTTTGATTCGATGGTTGTAAATTTCTACATCTCCAGGCAAACCCAGATCTCTCCTCAGAGTCTTAAAACAGACAAATCAGGTACATGTATTCCCTAAAGACAATTTTTTCCAAGATTATCAGTCCTCTAAATGTAATACACAATTTCCATTACAATAATTATCATAAATAGTGTACATATGAAACCCTTCTTTTGATGGATAGAAATAAAAACATGAACCAGCAAATGTAAAAACATTTTTATTAACCTAAAGATACAGTAATTTCAGAGAAGCAAAACAGTTGACATAGTTTTCAATTATTCTCACAGCAAGATGCCTACAGAATTCATATAATTGGATAAAGTGGTATTGTTAATGACTCTTCAGATATGTACAAATCTAGTCATATAGTTTAAAATTTGCAGAGGCAAATCAATTTAATATGTTTTATTCATTCTCTGGGTTTAGCATTAGGCTATATCCCAAATGAATAAAACATCAGATGTGCAGTAATTTGCATCTTTGTACACAGTATACTTTCTGATTCTGTCTCATTCACATCATTATTTAGGATTGTGATTGTGTCCATTGTTTCTTAGGAGGACAGTAGTCACTTTTATTATCAACTGAATGATTTGACTCAAAGGGCAAAAACAAATCATGTTCTCGTGGACAATCGAATAAAACAAACTTTTTAACTGTGGCCTATTTGGTTGGGCACAAGACTCTCAGTACTAGCTACCCTAACTGTTCCTCCTTTTCAGGCAAACACAATGCCAGAAACGTTAGCAAGTGTCAGTCCACATTTGCTCTCCTGTTAAATTAGTATGCTTGAAGGATTATGTTCATATCTGAATACCAGTAAGATAGGGATGATTTGTGTATGATGTCTAATCAACAGTGATCAGAAAAACAAAAATTCATAGAAATGTGTCAGTTACAAAGCAGAGAGAAGCCCTGAAATTTTGGATCAGTTTGAGACCCAAAGTTGCCAACCAACAGTTCAAACAATAAAAAACATATATAAAGAAAAATTTAGTAATTCTTCTGCCTGCCCTCCTTCCTCAAAGTAAGCAAATGTTATATATATTCCGTGTCACTTATATTAACTGCAGCACTAATGAAAGCACATGGAGAGAAGCAAGCCAGGCTGAAGTGTAGGCTTCCTGTAAGCCAGGCTGCACCGTCTGGAACTTCCAGTCCCACCACCATTGTCTGAGTGAAGAGCTAGAGAAAACACACGGTGCCCAAATGTGGAGAAAGCTGTGTCCCCTGACATCCAGCAATGGACCCAAATGGTGGAAGGCGGCTCTCCCAGAACCTAGTGAAGAGCCCCTGGAACCCATCCTCTTGGAAGGTCTCCCCAGCGCCCTCAACTGATAAAGTTTAGCATTGTGCCAGACAAAGGAAGAATTCTTCCTTTGTACAGGGCCCCCATACATTTTCACAGATCAGGCAACAAAGCATGAATTTGATGTTGAAAGGCAATTAATTGATGACTGTCATAACACTGTTTGTATTTATCTGTCTATTTGAGTTATGTATTGGACTGGAAAAAACATCTTAAAATAGAGAGGCTTAAAACAACCACCATGTTATATTGTCTCTTGAGTCTGTGGGTTAGTAGGACTCAGCTGAGCTGGCATCCAAGTGAGGTCATTTGGGGCTGTGGTCACCTGGAGGCCCAATTGAGCTAGAAGACCCAAGGTAGTTTGCTGACACATATGGCATCTTGCAGAGATGACTGGGAAGCATCAAATTAAGATGTTGGAAAAGCTGAGTCAGTCTCTCTCTCTCTCTCTCCAATCTTAGAACTTCTTCATCTCCCTGTACCCTCTATGTGGTATTCCTCACGGTCTCTGTAATAGGACTCTTTAGCCAGACTTCTTGTGATTCAGGGCTCCCAAGAGCACAAAAGCAAAAGTTTCCTCACTTCCTTAAGGCTTAGACCCAGGAGCGGCACACCCTCACTTATGTTGCACTCCATTGGTTAAAGTAAGTCACCAGTCCAGCCCAGAATCACTGTGTAAAAGGACTACACAAGGCTTGTGTACTAGGAGGCATATAGTTAGTTCATTAAAATTCATCTTTGGAGACTGGGTTGGCCACCTGATTTTTTTTCTCTGTAATGAGATTAATATTGCCTGACTCTCAATCACCATCACTTTGAAGGTCATCACCTAATAATGAGGTTGTTGTAAAGATGAAGTCAAGCATGGGAAATTCTCTGATGATTGTCTGCTATGGATGGAAGAAGGCAGGTTCATCCAACTTAAAGATGATACAAAGTTGGTGGGCATAGTAAATCCTGGATACAAAGAGACTTTAACAGGTTGAAAGGTTGAACTGACTCTGGCAGTATGAAGTTCAATAGAGGAAAAGTCCAAGAGCTGGGTCTAAAGCTTCTAATGGAAAAAAATTGAGAATGAGAAGATACGTGACTTAGCAGAACAATGTGCAAAAGAATGAAAAGTTTAGATGGAGAGTAAAGCTCACTATGAGTCCACAGTGTCATGTAGTCGATATAAAAAGAAATTATTATGGCCTCCACAAGTTGAAATACTGTATCTAAAAAGAATTTGTAAAATTCTCAAAATATTAGGGAAATATTAATAGGTATCTTATGGAGAAAAATAACTGCAAGTTGGTTCTGTGGCTTAATAATTTTGGAAATAATGGGTAAACAAAGCTAGACAAAATTATTAGGCCACAGAATCACTTTTCAACCATGTCAAAGAATTTCCCAGTATCAGTAACATGCTACTATAAATAGTGAACCTTCAGAAGAAGAGGGATATGGATTAAGGAAACAATATTTCTCAAACCTATTTGGCCACAGAAACCTTTTTTTTCCATGAAGCATCTCTCAAAACCTGTGTTTAGGGGAACATAGTTTAAGAAATGTTTGTCCAGAATTAAGACATTGATTTTTGTCTCCTGCCTTCATTGACTACTCAAATCTAAAAATCTACCTTTAATTCATGACATCATATTTAAAGGGGTAATAGATTATCTGTGATATTATTTAGGCAGAGAGGTCTTAATAAAAAGATGAAAACAGCATAATATGAAGAAGATCTGAACATCCTGACCTGTGGTGGCGCAGTGGATAAAGCATCGACCTGGAAATGCTGAGGTCGCCGGTTTGAAAACCTGGGCTTGCCCGGTCAAGGCACATATGGGAGTTGATGCTTCCAGCTTCTCCCCCCTTCTCTCTCTCTGTCTCTTCTCACTCTCTCTCTCTCTCTGTCTCTCCCTCTCCTCTCTAAAATTAATAAATAAAAAATTAAAAAAATTTAAAAAAAATAAAAAAAGATCTGAAAAAAAAATGTTTCAGTTGGACATAGTAGCCAATTTCAAATATGTGGAGATTGTCCCATGCAGATGGGTACACTTGTTTTTGTAAGGGTTACCGGGGGCGGGGGGTGGGAGGATGTAATGAGAACAATTTAGTCTGTTCAAGTAAAGATTTTCCAATGTGGCGGTTCAAGGAGGGAAACAGCTTTGGGACATAGCCTTGATATTCCCCATCACTCTCAGGACTTAAACAAGGTTTACTACTCATTGTTGGAAATGTTGAAGAACAGGTTCAAGCATCAGCCAGTTGGTCAGACAAGATGATCTTTAAAGTGCCCTTTCAAACTTGAGATCCTAGGTTTCCAAGTCTTGATTCTTGAAGTCCTTCATGGCACAATGTCAGCATCATTTTCCCAGTTTTCCTGCGATGATCTCATTTGATTATAAAATCCTGGCAGATGGGATGATGCTTGTTAATTGGTATTTAGTTTGCATAAGCTAGAACAAGCATTATGGTTTGAATCACTCATGTATTCATAGGAATCTAAAATAATTGACCAAACTGTGAACAGTACCGTTGGATTTCATATTTGGTGATATGTAAAACAGTGTATTAATTCTTACTTCTTAGGCCAAATTTAATACACCTGTGGCAATTCATCATTTTGCAACATCCAAAAATTCCTTTCTGATGGACAAGTCTTTGCTTTTCTTCTCAGTTCTTCTATGAACTGGAATGACTCAAGCAAGCCATTTGGGATTTCATAATTTTGTTTAATTTTTTTCTTATAAAGTTGTTAATGACAGTAAGTTAATGACTATTTTTGTATTGAGTATATAATTTTCCTTAACCTGGTTTATTACAGAGTTTGGGTTCAACCTAAAAATTATATATTAATTCCTTGCATAGAAAAAAAAATATGTCCAGCTTCCTTGCAGAAAAAATATCCCCCAAATTTTCTTATATTCTTTGACTTATATGAAAATCATGAATTTCTGTTCTGCTGAATATCAAAATAAAATTAATGTAGCCTCTCTCTTTCTTTGTGATTTGGTCCTTCTGGGAGAACTTTGTTAGCTCACAAAGCTGTCTGGGTAAGCTTTGGTCACTAGGTGGTGCACAGATGAAACATTCCACCTTGCTAGATTGCTTGCAGTGTCACCTGGTACTGCAAAAATGACAATTCTATATCCTGTACCAAATGGCTAGTTCTATTCACTGTAAAATAATTGTATTCATCCTATAATTTGAATCACATAGAATTATATTATATTTTAATATAATTAATAATTTTCTAATGATCTATGCTGTCCTAGAATGAAGTGAGCTACTTAAAACAATGAAGGTGTGCAAGCAGAGGTTGGAAAATCACTTGGCAGAGACAGGTTGCAAACAGGATGACACTTGACCTCTAAATGCTTTTGCACACATTTTCTGAACACCAGGACATTTTCTTACATGACCAAAGTACATTTACTTGTTTAAACAGCATTTCACTTTCTTGGTAAGTCCTGGAACTCTGCCATCAGTGACTCGTCCTCAGTACCCATCAGTGACTCATCCTCAGTACCTTTACTGAAAGGAAACGAGAGCTTTGAGCAGAGGGTCCTAGACGGTGCCGGTTCGGGCCACAGGTGCCCGTGTGGATGTGGAGGGTAGAGCCTCTGAGGAGGCCTGGGGTGGGGAGGCAGCCAAATGCCTGCTATAGTGATAGTTGTTTCTTTATCATCAATTCATTTGTTTAAGAAAAAAAATAAACAGTTTATAACCTGGTTCTAAAGAATTCAGCCATGGGGTGGGGGAAAAGGCTAGAGGGGATTTCAGTCTGATTTGCAAGTGACAGAAACAAAGCTGGCAGTAGCTTAAGCCAACATAGGATGTTGAGGCAGCCTGCAGAGTGGCAGAGTGATAGGAACTGTGGTCATCTTGGGATCTCCAGCGGGCTGAGGGAGTCACACGGTCCAACAGCTTCTCTGTCTGTTTCTAGTCTCTGAGTCAGAAGAAGGCCTCTGGGTATTTATGGGCAGGATTCCCCCTTCCCAGTTTTCTCCTTGGTGGCAGGAACATAACTGCCAGTATCACTTTCCTGCCAGTTGGCGTGAAGCCGAGCAACGTTTGCTAATGAGCTATTTGCCCACGAACAGGTGAATGACCCATGTTGCACACGACTCTTACCATTTCTGGGCTCGGCCACGACTTCTCTCTTCAGCAGCTCATACCTATGATCACACCTGATCCTTGTCACCACCAGGATGGCCCTCTCCACTATACTCTACCACTGGCCTTACCAAGGTATTTGTTCATAATATACATTCATGAGCCCAAACCCAGGCTTTGAATCAATTCTGATGGTTACTGGATTAGTCTACCTCATCCTTATTTCACCTGTTCTGGAGTTCAAGGTTTTTATGATGACTGCTGTTGTTTATGCTAAATGCTGTTTAGAGCACCTTTTTGAGAGTCTTCACATGGAAAATAAATTCCTATTCTTCTCAGCTTTAATGTCACTTCCTCTGAGAAACATTCTCCACAATCCCCTGCCTCATTCTTCTCAATCACACTATGCTCAACACACCCCAGCTTTCTCCTCTGAGCACCCTTAGGTCTCTATACATCTGTCATAAACTTAATATACTGCTTAGTCTGCATAGTCCCCTTACCTACCATCCCAGCTTGAGTTTCTCAAAGGATTAATGTTGTTTTTAACCTCAAAACTGGCCTGTGCCTGGTATCTAGTGTATACTTGAATAAATGTGGTTTAAAATTTACCAAACTCATGATTAGTAAATTAAAATTACTTACTAATCTATAATTTATGCTTTATGCATGTATGGATTTCTACTTTTTTAAAAGCAACTTATTAATTTTAATTTTACCCACACATAAAAAGCATAAGAAAACAACTACATACATTTCAGGGCAACCTGATTAATTAAAATTTCTTTTTGAGCCAATTATGCTATATTCAATGACCTATAGTATCACAAATAACACAAAATAAAGATTTTATATGCATTTATGTTGACTTCTTTCTTATTTTATTTGGGTGGTAATCTTATAATGAATACAATTTTGTATGTGTTTCTACATAATGGAGTTTTTTCCTCCTATAAGTTACCATAAATCAGGGTTCAGGAACCTATGGCTCACGAGCCAGATGTAAAAATATAAAACATTCTCATGTATTACAATCCATTCATTTCCTACTGCTCATGTTCATGGTTGTGGGTGGTTGGAGCCAATCACAGCTGTCCTCCGGGACAACACCAAATTTTTACTGGATAATGCGTAAAGTACATGGGTTGTTGTATGGCTCTCACAGAATTACATTTTAAATATGTGGTGTTCATGGCTCTCTCATCCAGAAAGGTTCCTGACCCCTGCCATAAATAACCCATTCAAAAGAGATTGTACTAATGTCCTGGATATAAAAAAACAAACAAACAACTATCACTGAGCTTAAAATAACAACAACCACAAACAATCTAAACATCATAGCTTCTCTTTTATATCCATACCACCTAACTCATAAATACCATATCCATTATTCCTAAATATGAGATACATAGCATGCCATTGCATTGAGCCAGGATACATTTATGATGCCAAAAGTTTTGTGGTAGTTATATAAATTAAACCAGGATACATAATTTGCCAAGCCTGATTCATCTTTTCTAGCTCTGACAAGAGGCAAGTGTTCATGAATTGAAAGAAGTGTATCACTGCTTTTTCTGAGCCTCTTAACTTACCCTTTGAAATAACAAAAGCCCCTCATTTCTTTATCTGTTTATGTGCTTCAGTCAGGGTTTTCAAAGTACTTTCAAACCACAAAGCCATTTTTGCCTTTATTTCCAAACTCAGATATGGATTGAATCAACTTTTTTAGGAAGAAGAAGAGAACAAAACACCAAAGCTCTTAAAAGTCTTTCAAGTGCTCTGGGAAGCAAATTGAGAAATTAAAGAAAACAAGAGTAAAACTCTTCTTTGGGTTATTCATTTAGGGGTTGTGGCTTTAACTGACAGCAATGAAATGAGGGTCTGGGGTGGAGATGCTATCCAAGGTTACAAGGGTGGAAATTGATTTCACAGTGAAGCTACAAGTGTCAGTTTTCATGCAAGCATATGAGAACTTCCTGTCATGTGATTAAAGGATAATCTTTCTAGGGCCTTTATTTCTCTTTTGTCAGATTTTACTGCTATTACTTTGAGCTCTCTTTCTATAGATGGGGGACCAGCGTTTGCTAAATTTCCTATAAGGATGGGCAGAATCTAGGCAATTGAGAAGAGCCCGAGTGACCTGGGAAAACTCCATATCATTTGTTCATATTTCATCACTGTTTAACTTGGGGCAAAAGGAAAATCTTTACCCTGAGTTACCACTGAAAATTTCCCCTAAAAAGTTTTGTTATAGAGAATGCTTTCTTAGTAGCCTTTCTTCTCACCCAAAATATAGCCTCAGCTAATATACAAGCATGAAAAAATATATACTAGAAGTATGACAAATTTAAAGTAACTTTTACAATGATGATGTAGGCAGGCTTGATGGTAAAACTGAGTTAATGTGAATTAGTAAAAGAATTAATTACACTTTAAAGTAATGTTCTATCACATTAAAAAACCAAAAATACTTTCCTTATCTTATTTTAAAACACACATACACATGCACACAAAAACCTCCTTCTGTTGATGACACCTACTTGTGTGTCCTGTGTCTTAAACTGAGTGGCTTCCTGTGGAGTCTTAACACACCCTACCCCAGGCCCTGTTCTGCTACTGGCAGGTATTTATTTTTTGTCTAAACTTTATTTTATTTAAATCCTGAATTGTGTACCATGCAAGAATTTGCATGTCTATTAGTTATATATTAAAGAATTCACAACACCTACAGTGTGCAAATTAGGCACACATTTTGCAAGATTGTACACATAAAATTTTTTTTCTGGGTATTCTAACTAAGTTGTTCTTTAAGAGAAAAAAAAGGTGCTTAGTTCTCAGAACATTGAGGGTGAATTACAGACCAAATCTACTATTCTTTTATGCTTCATGTTATAAATAAAAAATAATAAACATAATAGTGCTGAAAAAATCAGATTTAATACTTGTAGAATATTTTTATGTACAGAGAGTTCCATAACATTACATGATTTAGATTCTAAAAAAATGTACCCATAAAAATACATTAAAAATATTTTTGTGCCTATTATTTTGTGCTTGCACAGTAGATAAAGTGTCGACCTTGAATGCTGTGGTCACTGGTTCTAAACCCTCAGCTTTTCAGGTCAAGGTACATACAACAAGCAATCAATGAATAACAAAAGTGAAGCAACTAAGAGTTGATAAGTCTTGGCCCTGGCTGGTTGGCTCAACCGTAGAGCTTTGGTCTAGCATGTGGAAGTCTTGGGTTCAATTCCTGGCCATGGCACACAAGAGAAGTAAGTGGCCATCTGCTTCTCTACCCTTCCCTCTCTCCTTTCTCTCTGTCTCTCTCTTCCCTCCTGCAGCCAAGGCTCCATTGGAGCAAAGTTGGCTGGGCGGCTGGGCGCTGAGGATGGCTCCATGACCTCAACCTCAGGTGCTAGAATAGCTCCAGTTGAAACAGAGCAACACCCCAGATGGGTAGAGCATTGCCCCCTAGTGGGCATGCTGGGAAGATCCCAGTCAAGCGCATGCAGGAGTGTGTCTTTCTGCCTCCCTGCTTCTCACTTCAGAAAAATACAAAAAAAAAAAAAAAAAGAGTTGATACATTTCTTCCATCCCCTTCTCTCTCCTCACTCTGTAAAATCAATATATAAAATTGTTTTTGTTTCTGTTTTGTCTGTATTCATTTTAAAAAGAACTACTATACAGTGATCACCTATGCTGTCGCCATGCTATCTTAAGTACTGATATATATTATTTTTTTTAATCTTCATGACTCTAGGACAGACACTCATGTCATGCCCAAATCACAGAATGGAGTGATGGGCATTAATGCTCACAGCTCAAAAGACTCTGGAAACTGCTTTCATGCAGGTTCGAGGAAGCAAAAATAATTAAAGAGAATAAAAATAATTAAACTTAAAAATATATAATAAAATAGAACAGAATAAAATAGTACAGAAGATAGCCTAGGGTAGTGTTTTTCAACCAGTGTGCTGTGAGACATGGTCAGGTGTGCCGTGGGGAAATTAAACATGGGTCCCCAAACTACGGCCCATGTGCCAGATACGGCCCATGGAGGCTATTTATCCGGCTGGCCGCCAGCCGCCTCCATCTGAACATAAACATTCCCCTCACAATCCCTCCAGCTATTAGCGGCAGGAAGAGTGGAGGCACAGGGAATGCTCACTGACCAATCACCTTCCAGGATTCATTCCGACCACTAGCATTGAACCAATAGTAGGCTGCCTCTCATCCATACCCAGGAAGGTCCCCGCTCGGGCTGCTGCACACTTGTCATTGTGTGGCCATGGCGAGTAGTTGAAGCTGCTACTCCTCCCCATGGTCCCGATTTCTAATCCTGATCAGGACTGGAGGTAAATGTTGCTACCACTAGATGAAGCCTCAGCCTCAGCTGGTTATGTCTATTCTGATGGTGTATATAGATATTTGACCTTTTTCTTTTTAAAAGAGGCCCCCACAGAGGGTGATATACAATGCATCACAATGTTATCTAACTTAAAGCTAAAGTTTGCTGATCTTCCTTTGGACAGTTTTTGGTTATCTGTTGCCAAGGAGTTCCCCATTCTGGCCAACAAAGCTATTTTGACATTGCTTCCATTTTCAACCACATATCTATGTGAGCTGAGCTTCTCAAGCTTGACTGCGATAAAAACTAAAAACAGAGAGAGACTGAGAACTGTTGAGGAAGAGCTTCGTGTGTGTCTTTCTACCATTCCTGCCAGGATATCCCTTTTGTGTTCATCGAAACAGGCCCAGGTTTCACACTAAGTGAGTATAAATACATTTAGAAACTATATTATTAACTATATGTATAATATATACTATGTTAACTATATGTATAAAATATATACATTTTGTGTCACTTTGGTAGGTGTGTGCCCCAGGATTTTGTAAATGTAAAAAATGTGCCGTGGCTCAAAAAAGGTTGAAAATCACTGGCCTAGGGCATCGCAGATAAGAAAAGTATTTTTTTCAAGACTTTTGTTTTAAATACATATGGACATATGTATGTGTGAACTAATTCTTGATGTTAAAGTGTATTCTCACTCTGGGTTGTGACTTCAAATATATATTTTATATATATAATATTATATATATATATTTAATATTAAGTATGTTGAAATAAAAAGAAACAGCAATCTGGTTACAAACAACTGAACATTATAGCTTAATTTTTAAAAACTATGTAGAGTGATTATCGCAGGATGGAAGATACATGCTGGGCCACAGCTAAATGTTATATCCTGTTTTTTAAAATTCATGTTAAAAGGAGAAAAACATTGTAAGATTAATCCCCTTTATTCAAATTTATAGAACTCACAACATCACAAAATAATGTAAACACAAAAATTTATTTTTTTCTGAAGCACAGAGGAGCTCACGTCGCACATAAACAATAAGCAAACCGTACAAATACTGAGAAAAAAATGTCCCCATGAATACATACATATATATACTTATTCTTCAGAGCATTGATCAGGAGTTTAACAACAACGTGAAGTGGTTTTCAATAAAGAATGCTTTCTGACAGGCTATCGAATAGGAAATGGAAAAGTTAAATTACTGCCACATAACAGCTGGTACTCGGTCAATTGAACCCCAAAGACTGCAAAAGTCGCCTTGGCATTTATATTTAGTTTCATCATTGGCCTGTTCAATTCTTGCATTTCATTGAATGTGGACGAGAACTAACCCCTCAAAGCTTGATCTCTCTCACACTCAGGGCAAAGGGAAACAGAGCGGAGAGCCTGGGTGTGAAGACATGCGTAAGGACCAATGCTAGGGTTTCCTAATAGTGTCCGTTCATTTGTGCTCCTCTTGCTGTGTTTATCGCTTAGAGGTATTCAAATGTGTGAGGGTTCAAAGTCATACCTAAACTGGCTAGGTCAATCAGAAACTGCAAATGTTGCTTATAAGCCTTCAGGAAAAAAAAATTAAAAATTAAAAAAGCTTAAAAATTCACAATAATCCTTGCCATTTAAATATTATGCCCAAATTCAATAAAAAAGAAAAAAAAACATTGCACATGACATTTCTCAATCCACTTTTCAATAATTCAGAGCACTCTTTTTAAACATGTAAATGTTTCCAGCATCATCTCAGCTTTTAAAAATGGACACCAATGAAAAGATGTCCAGCAGGCTGCAGGTGTGCCTGATCCTGGATCTCTTCTGCGTAGAGCACAGGGCAGAACTGACACAGCGTGCCTTCCAGCTTGCTTTTAAGGCTTCCACATGTCTGGCTGTGAGATGAAAAGGTTAAGAACAGGAAGAGTTTGAAAAGGAGTGAAGATTCAAAACATGTTGCTGGATCTCACACCCATTGTTTTGTCTCTGACATCTCAGGCTGTAGCTGCCAACAGGGATATTCAAGGGCACACTTCAAAATCAGCCAAGCGGAACAGGAGTGTTTTGCCACTGCTCTCCTTTCTTAACCATGCAGAATTCTCACGAAACTAAAACAGAAAGTCAATGGTGTTTGAGGCTCACAACATTAACTTAAAAAAGACCTTCCTTTGGCATGAAGGGAGCTTGTTTCAACATGTTCTCTTAAACTCTCAAACCTTCGACAATTGAATCAAAGAAGAAACTGGGAGAATGTTAAGAGAGCAGTCCCCTGCGTCTCAGTTTATGATGACAAGGACAACCTCTCCTCATCCCACGTTTCACTCTCTTTTGAAAATTAAATTCATCTTAGCTGATTAATCTGCTTTAGTGTTCCGGTTGCAAAAATAGTTTTTAATGTACAGCTGTCAAACCTATTGAATACGTTTGGCCTGTTAAAGTGTATCCCATTAAAAATACCATGAGACTTGAGGCAGAATAGTGCTGGGTGAAATGAGGGGGCTTACTAGAAGATTTAATTCTTTCCTGTCAGAGAGCAAAATATTGAAACACAAAGCAACAAATAGAATTGGCTTGCAATATTGCCGCACCACAATTCAAGAAGATGACCCACACTAGGCAAAGGCAACATTTCAAAGCGCAGAACATCTGGGCCCAGGTGTGGCTAATGCCCAAAGTGCTGCCAAAAAGCATATGCTATATTCAGGAACATTGCACTTGGAGAAATGAAGCACAGAAGTTCTAAGTGATGCACATGTAAATATTTCAACACATTCTATTTTTATTAGAAAAGACAGTCAGGTCTTCACATACTCTCAGGGCTAAATAACATTTGATAGGTTGTACTGTATATGGCCATTCTTCCTGCTTCCAATGCTACCCTTTTTATATTCACTGCATATGATTCCTAAATCTAAATGAAAACTGATGTTCAACCTCAAAAAGTACATACATAAGAAAGGTTAAAGTATAGAATCTTGCAAAGGCTGGGGACAGCTGCTGCCTGTTAGTGTGTCTTGAACATCTCATCCAAATTCTTAAGCCCACTCATGTGTGTTAGATACCGGGTAACCTATTCCTTCAGCGTGGACTGAGAGAGCAGAGAACACATGCTGGCACTGCAGGGATGGGGAGGAAGTCAGCCATCTTTGACATGGCTCAAGAATTAGGAATTCTGGAAATACCACGACTGAGACTAGAAGTTAGGTAAACTGAGTTACTTGATATCCTAAAAATACTCAGTCATTTGAAAAACATAAAAATAAAGACCAAAAACTTGTTCTATCTTTAGGTATTGTTTACACAATCAAATCTAAAAGTGTTTCCACGGGGGGGGGGGGGACTGGGTAAATTACTGATGAATTAGCATGATTATATGAGAATAAAAATTATAGCACAACAGGGAGAATTTTGTTCTTCGTTTTGCATGTATGGAATTAGCCATATAACATAAAGTTCTCAACTATAAGATAATAATGAGACAAACCTAAGCCCTAAGTAAGAGTGCTATGAAACATTAAGAAAATCTACTCCTTTTCCTTGTTTATATGATTTGAAATTAAATTTTAAAAATATAGTATTTAAAGAACATTCACATCAATACTTCATAAGGATTTATCATAGCCATAATTTGATTTTAATTCTAGATTAGGGAAAGAACACTAATTAGTTAGGAGGCATAAAAATACTCTGTTTTGTTTAATGTTCCTAAATGTCTTGTATAGATTAAGTCCTATAATGTAAACTTACAGTGAGATGTCTATATATTTTCCATTATGCTAAAATTCTAATGTCTTAAAATTATTAGGAATTAAAAAGACAGTAGAATAAAATTAAAATTAGAGTGCTTTCAATATGCAGGTTTAAAGATTTTTCAAATATTATTTTTAATAGGATTTATCCTTCATTTGTTAATCTAACCAATTGACCTGAATGTGAAATTGTCAGCAACTACGGCCTACTTCATGGGGAGAATAGGTCATTGAAATGAAACCCTTATTCTTAGTATTGACAGCTTGCAAACACCCAGCACTTGCCCCAATTTATGAAGACTTCAGTCTATGCAACAGTGGAATATGGAATTTGTTTCTCTTCTAATAAAACTAAAGCAATAATAGCATCACACAGCTATACATTAAGGTAATTTAAAGTACATAAAAATACCACTATTTATGCCATGTAGTTATGTAAATTATATCCCTAAGAGACTTTAAAGCTTTAATACCCAACTTCTGTCAAACACTTTGAATCACAGGACAATATTAAGAAAACACGTAGCATACAATTTCTGACAATTCATCCCCAAAGAAGGCAAAGCACAACAATAACAAGTCTTTAAAATGCAAATTCCATTATATGTAAATTTACAGAACACAAAGTCAAGCTAGAAATGCATTTTAAAACTCAACAAGTTCTCTTTTTTAATTAGTAAACTCAGTATATAATTTTCAAACAATCTGAAGTGATTTTCCAATGTTTGTTCATAGTCTAACTTTTTATCCCCCATAAAAATATACTCACTGGTTCATTGTCTGTATGCAATTTTCACACTAGCTCAAAATATCTAACCTTATAAGGATATCTTTCCTCTCCACATTTCCAAATGCAAAATAGATTTTACTTAAATCTCATAATAAGAACACCACTAATAATAACATTCTCTTATGTTTAAGCTTAAAGTAAATCTGAACAGCTCAAAAGGGAGAAATGTCAAATTCTCCCTACCAGAGAGCTGAGAGTTTGTGCAACTTCCTTCTATTTGTTGAGCACTGAAAGTAGACATAGAAAGAGAGTCATCCCAAGAACAAAGTACTTTTTTATTTGACTTTCTAACTCTCCTTGGGCACAAGGGAGGCACGGAACCACATTATCCAGGAGCACTCGGAGATGCCGAGGGTCTTAGACTGAGCTTGAAAACGGAACCACCTGCTTTCCGCCCACATAAACCTCCTCAATATTTCGGTCATCCCCTGGGGAAAAAAAAAAGAATCATTTATAAAATTCTATTCTGTCAATAAGTGTTTTCATAGCTACTGGGAGAGATTTAAAAGCAAAACAACTCATAGGACAGAACATTAAAAAAGCTGCCCTTTTTTTCTCTCAGATTATTTAAAATAAAGACAGGGAGACATGACCAATAGACAATGTTGCATCTGATTTGAGGAGTGGGGTCTGAATTCTGCACCTCAGGCAGAAATCACATGAAGTAGAATTGACCTCCATCGCTGTCCTTTCAGCTGAAGTGAGTAGTTTGCTTTTCCAGCCCCAAATGTACAGGAAATACTTATCTTTACATCCCAGAATCACAATCAGCATGGTGAAATGAAGGCCCTACAAGAAATGAGCTCCACGAGAAATACAACGTGTGTCTTTCCCATCTCAAATTCACTCAAGACATAGAGCTCACTCAGTGAAGTGGGAAGCAGAGTAGAATCCTTACTATTGACTTCTCTCTCTCGGTGAATACAATGGAATGTGAGTGCAGGAAAAAGCATGTGACAGGACTCCCTCACATTCTTATCCTAAATCAACGCAGTAGGGCACCTTGGGGCAGAGAATGAGTATAAGAGGCAGAGTCGTGATGATCTTACTCCTGGCCCACCAGTCCTCAGTTTAGAATTTATGATTGTACATTTAGAGGAACATGCAAATTTCAAATCATGTCTTTAAATGTTGAGCCATAGATGGGCTCCATGCTGAGGAATATTTAGAAAAATTAAACCGAATGGTCACACATAGGGTTTAACAGATAGTATCATAAATGCAGAGAGCCACACCCAAGAAAAGGACAAAGATTTTATTTAGCATAGAGACATATTTCTACCTACCTAGATAGAGAAACTTCTGGATAATAGCCTAAAATGAAAAATAATAAGAAGAAAGAATTATTTTGTGCATTTAGAAAGTAAATTCACAGCCAATAGTTCACTGGCAAAACCCAGAAATATAAATTCATTTCTCAATTATAAAATCTCCTTTTATTAATAAAAAGAAATAGTCTGTTGCTTTACTAAAAACTGGTTATTAACAAACGTTTATCTATTGCCTGAAAGTTCTTGGTACATAACCTTGAAATCTTTGGAAGAAAAGTGTTACATACATTCAATAAATTAGTATAATAAAATAATGCAAAATTTTAAGAGGTATATAAGATAAGAAAAATGACTGGATGAATAATACTAAGCCTTATTCACAGAAATCTATCATAATTAAAAAGTAAAAGAAAAAATAACATGAAAATAACAAATAATCAACCTCAAATAATCCAAAATCCTTTTTCCAAAAAACCTTAATACATTCTGCTTACAAAATTTCATAAGTGAATCAAATTATAAAGGGTAATTAATTTTTTAAGAAAAACTCAATGTCTTATAACAAATTGTTATTATTTATTTATTTACAGAGAGAGAATCAGACAGGGACAGACAGAAACAGAGAGATGAGAAGCATCAATCATTAGTTTTTTGTTGCGCATTGCGACACCTTAGTTGTATCAATACATTGATTGCTTTCACATATGTGCCTTGACTGCGGGCCTTCAGCAGACTGAGTAACCCCTTGCTCGAGCCAGCAACCTTGGGTCCAAGCTGGTGAGCTTTTGCTCAAACCAGATGAGCCTGTGCTCAAGCTGGTGACCTCGGGGTCTCGAACCTGGGTCCTTGGCATCCCAGTCCGATGCTCTATCCACTGCGCTACCGCCTGGTCAGGCAACAAATTGTTATTAAAGTAAGAAGAACCAATTTATTTTATATATAGGGAGACTTTTTATAATAAGAGAAACAGAGTAATAAAACTCATTTTCTTAAGAAAATGAGTCAAAGCCCTGGTCTTGAATCTCAGCTCTGTCTACTAATTACTAGCCATGAGTCCTTAGGTAAATCATTTAACCTCCTTTAAATTTCACTGCCCCACAAATTACATAGCAATATCAACAGAACCTATCTCTCATAAGAATTATTCTGAAGATGAAACAAAAATTATGTATGAAAGTACTTACTGCCGTATCACATAGCCCCTAACAAGTGGCTATATTATGCTATATTATGGCTTCTTATAGCCAAAGACATTTAAATATACAAATATATTCAAAATGCAAATATTCTGTTAGTATCATTATTGTTAACATTATTGTCATGAAAATATAACTTTTAAAAATCTAGCTTCCCTTTTAAGATTCTCCTGCTTTCTATTAAAATGTTTGTTTCTCTTTTGTTTTCTACAGGAAAACTATTATGATTACTTCATGAAGTAGATGCTTTTTGATTAAATTTTCTTTTCTTTTACTTACTTCAGAAATATTACCAACGAAGTCCCCATAAAACAGGTCAATGGGAGAGTCAGATGCTTTGGGGTTGATCAAGAGGGCATCGAAATCCTTGCCCACTTCAAAGTTTCCAATCTCTGTGTCCAGTCCCAGAGCTACAGGGTATAATAAATTAACAGTCAGTATTTCAAACCACCAGACCATGCCAATGTCCCAGTTTGTAAGGACAGTGTCTGCCAACATGTCACTAGAAAAAAATTAGTATCTTAAAGGTGAAATGGAAAAACTCCTTCATCCCAATAGGTCACAAGACTTCGACTTACAGAAAGCAAAGTAAGCAAAGGGAAAGCAAAATCTGAGAATAAAGAATAGTTCACTTCATTACTGTGATCATAATTCTGATGGCGTCTCTCTATTTCAACTCTACCAGTGCTCTTCACAGTCCAGTGGTCTATGACTTTCATTTATCCCTCCAAGAAATATGGCAATGGACAAGATATCTTTCTTTGATTTCCCTCTTAGTCTTTTTGCCCCAACACTACAACTCTTTTCCTTGCCTTTCTTGTTTATTTCCCCCCTATGGGATAGTTGACAAGATTTATTTTTGTGGCAGTTAAATCAACCTCAAATAAATAAAAAATAATTATCCTTTTGCACACTTGCCAATGTAAGGCATAACCATCATAAGTTCCTTAGTTTAAATCTTTGGAATAGAAAAAACAATAACTTTTAAAAGAAAATAGATGCTCATAACTTAAGAGTCCCAATCCCTTTGAAAGCAGACCAATATCTTTGCAAGCTTAAAGATTTTTGGTTGCCAGAGAAGAATGGTTTTCTAAAATAGGTCCTAGGTCAACAATGTCTATCAATTTAATCTATCTCATAGCTAGAATTCGTGTTCCATGAGTATTAGATGCCGAAGAAGAACAATTTTTTTCATTGATATGATTTAGTTTCAGAAGATAGGGGTAGTTGACTTTCTTGGTCCGTGAAGGTGTTGAATCTTGAGTATAGTAAAACCTGTCCAGGCGTCCCCAAACTATGGCCCGCGGGCCACAATGCGGCCCCCTGAGGCCATTTATCCAGCCCCCACTGCACTTCTGGAAGGGGCACCTCTTTCATTGGTGGTCAGTGAGAGGACCACTGTATTTGGCAGCCCTCCAATGGTCTGACGGACAGTGAATTGGCTCCCTGTGTAAAAAGTTTGGAGACCCCTGTACACTGAGGTACCAAGTGGAAACACACATAAAAGGAGGGTCAACTGGAGTGCAGCGTTACTTGTTTCCATTTTTACATGTGTTTATTATGTTCTATCACTGTCAAGGTGTGGTCCACTGTGAAAATATTGGATGGCATATTCCTATTAGACAGTATTTAATACATTATATTTCTATGTATGAATATCCAGAAGTCATTTGGCAATGCTCTACTCACTGACTTAGAAATCCTACTTATTTTTATAAGATTATTTAAAATGCATTCTTTTATTCTCAGGAAATAAAGATTTTTTTAGTTAAAAAAGTCTTACAGGGGTGCAAAAATAATTAGAAATGTTAAAAGCAGTTAGGTGACTTCTACTAAGAGTCTGAGGAAGGACTGAATGTAATAAAAAAATCACTGGAAATTCTCTCCTCCTTTTTGCCCTTAACAAAAAAACATGACAAATACAAACTTTTGATGACTGTATTCAACATAAAATTGTTGTATGTTTAATAGGCCAAATAAACAGGTTCATTTGCCAGAGTTTGATAATACATATAAACTAACTGAGCTATTTGTTAAAACCTGGAGAGGACAGGCATAAACTAACCAAAAAAGACACAATTGCTTTTGGTGAACTTGTAAACTGATCTAAATTCAAATTATTGCAGTAAGGCCCAGATGAGCTGGTAAGCAACTCCAATGCATTTCAGGAAATGCAGTTCTGCTGCCTTTGAAGCAAATGTTGGCTCTGTCAATATGATTTTTGCACATCTTGGATATACAGGTCATGGCAAGCTGGGAAAATTCCACACTTTAAATATGGATTAATCTCATTTCACTCAGACTCTTGTAGAGACAAAAGTTAAGGAGAAGAGATTCTATAACAGTGAGTGAAGCAGCTCAGAAAATAGATTTGAAAGCTATACAACAAGGTATAAATGATTTGGTAGGCACTTGATGCCGTCTTGATCAGCCACAGAATCCTGATGAAACAATTCACAGAGAGCCTAGAATAAAAAAAAAAGCACTATTTAAATACAACTTGTTTGCACCATGAAAATAAGATGGTTGGCCAGCTGCTGAAACTCAGATGCAAAAACACAGTGATGGTCAGAGTGGGGAGCATCACACTTTAAAAGAATGGTGACTTAAAACACAGAACTTCACATGAAACCCTGAGACTTGGATATACAAACAGCATGACTTCTACTTGTTTTCCTTGAAAGATTTTTTAAGGCATTCACCATAGCCTAGAACAGGGGTCTGGAACCTTTTTGGCTGAGAGAGCCATGAACACCACATATTTTAAAATGTAATTCTGTGAGAGCCATACAACGACCTGTGTACATTACACATTATCCAATAAAAATTTGGTATTGTCCGGAGGACAGCTGTGATTGGCTCCAGCCACCCACAACCATGAACATGAGCGGTAGGAAATAAATGGATTGTAATACATGAGAATGTTTTATATTTTTAATGTTATTTTTTTTTTATTAAAGATTTGTCTGCGAGCCAGATGCAGCCATCAAAAGAGCCAACATCTGGCTCAAGAGCCATAGGTTCCCGACCCCTGGCCTAAAACATTTAAAGAAGAGCCAGGGAGTTTCTCTTCCCAGGATATTCTTGGTCTCCATCATCCTCCATTTTTTAAGATCCAAGGTATCTATCATAAATCTACATATATCTATTTTGATATCTGTGTCTTTATTTCTCACTAGCTACCTAAGGTTTCAGTTCACTATCTAGATTACACCATAATACTAAAGTGACTAGAAGAACACAATTACCAATTTCTATTTTTTCCATAAAAATAGTTACATATAAGAACTTGGAAAAGCTGATGAATGATATTTGCATATCAACCAACTATATTTTGACATCTTCTTCCACTTAAAGAGGCTTGACTAATTACTGTACTTAATTAAATAAACAAAATGCATACTCTAAACTGGAACTTTTAAAGGAAAATATCACAGTGGAAGGGTAAGAACCTACACTTTGGCATCAGATTTTGGATTTAAATCACAGTACTATAGTTGGACAGCTGTGTGAGCTTCCAGCAGGTACTTCCTTGATAAAAATAGAATTAATAACAGTGGTTGTGAGGTAAATAACAACACACATAAAGTATGTTGCATAGTGTCTATCACATGGTAAGAGTTCTTTGCTACTATTTTTACTGTTAGTATTTTTATCATCATCTTTACTCAGGCCAATAGTGTTATTTGACTCAATAGAAAAAAAATATTTTAAAGAACTTATATGTATGTAATCAGTGCAAATATCCATTAAAACAGTTAATATGGTAACTGTGTGTTAAACATCTCTTCTGCCAAAGACAAGGAGCTTGCTGAAAGAATTATACCTCCACCAAATGCTTGAACATGTATTTGACTTGCTAAGTTTTGGGTATGCTATGTGAGATGCAACAGTCATAAATATTGGAGGTCTGCTGATATCACCATCATGTACCTTTATAGTGCATCCAAGGTTGTATATTGTTAGAGAAAAAAAAGTGGTTATTACCTTGGCTGCCTCCAAGAGTGGCTAGTCTGAATACTTCTTTGAGGGTGAGGCTTTGCGAATTTATCTTATTAATTGAAAGGACATTGGAAACCATCACTGCTCTTCTGATTGCGTCAAGCATGGAAGTTGAATAACCTCCAGCCACATCTATGGTAGATAAAATAAAGCCAAACAGTAACCTTATGAGATAAATGAAATATTAAGTACATACGATTGGTTTTTAATTTTTTATTTTTAATTAATAAAAATTAATTAAAATTAATTTTAATTATTAAAAAATTATTAACAATTTTTAATAATTATTAAAAATTAATAATTTTTACATTCAGTAAAAATTATTTTACTGAATAATTATTTAAAAATTAATAATTTTTTACATTCAGAGTTTACATTCAGTGTTATTTTGCATTGGTTTGAAGTGTACAGCATAGTGATTGGACAATAATACACTTTACAAAGTGATCCCCCTATATTTCAAGGACCCACCGGCACCATACATAGTTATTACACTATTATTGAATATATTCCCTATGCTGTACTTTACATCCCTGTGACTGTTTTGTAACTACCAATTTGTACTTCTTAATTTTTGTTTATTTTTAAGTGAAAAATATTCAGTCTTTAATATACGTCAAAGAAAAGATTGTATCTATAAACATGGAATAGACATAGACTAATATGTAAAGGAGTTCAAACACCTGCAATTAGTATCAAATATATAGCTTAGTTTTCTAGGACTGCCGCAACAAATTACTACACTTTTGGTGGCATAACATAGTAGAAATTGATTCTCTCCTAGCTTTGGAGAGCACAAGTCTTAAATTAGAGTGTTCCCAGGGCCATGATCCCTATGAAGGCTCTAGGGAAGAATCTTTCCTTGCTTCTTCCATTTTCTATCTCTTATAAGACATTCATCATTGGATTTAGGGACCATACAAATTCAGAATAATTTCATCTTGATATCTGTACTTTAATTACATTTGCAAAGACCTTTATTCCAAACAAGGTTGTGTTTACATGTTCTAGGTACACATCTTTTTGGAAGGGTGTAGAGATGGGAAGGTGCACATTTCAACCTAGTACAATGGCTGAATGGCTAATGAAGTTAAGAGAAGAAATTCCTATCTCTGAATAGTCCCTAAATTCCCGCAGAAGTTTATCAAATAGGCCTGCCTCATTATAAAGATTATTTAAATAACATAATATGAGATTTAAAGTAAGTTCACAGTCTATGCTCTAAATACTTGTCATACCTTTACTTTAATTCAAATGAGAGCTTTGGAAATTAAAAGGGCACACCTTTATGATTATTTTAGAGGCAGAGCTTTTAGAATAAATTGATATATTATTGAAAATTCATTTAAAAAAATGAGCAATGCTGATATAGACAGGTTTACCTGTTTGTATGCATCATTAGATGAGGAATGAGATTCTTAGTGATTTAAAAAACTAAGTTCCTCATATTTAAATTGAAATATTACCTTTGACAAGAGCAAATGTAAAAGTTATTAAATGAATTTGTATAAATAAGTCAAGTAAGTTAGCATGTTTTATTAGAGGAAAAGTACAGGTAAAAAAATACACTTTCTATTTTAAGGGTTCTTACTGTCAAAGTAGACATCTATAGTTCTTAATACCTACTTACACTGCAAAAGTAATCACCTATTAAGTAATAATCCTAGATTTCAGTTTACTTTTATGTGCAACTGTCTTCCATGCCCTTAAACTTGTATAATTTTTTCTTTAACCAGAACAGTATTACCTGATGATCAATTTCCTTGACAAGTTTTATTATAACTACTTAAGTTATTAGTCCATTTTAGTAGCCATGTATTAAATCTTCATTTTACCATAACATCAAACTAAGAAAAAAAAATAAGATTTGGGAATAATGCTCATTAAGCTCTAAAATACTTTGTGTACTGCTTTTCCTTTATAGCTAGAACAAAGAAAATGTTAAATGAAAATGCTATCACTGTATGGTATGGAAACATTTAAAGACTGAATATATATTTCAAAATATGTGGCTAAAGACTGAAAGGAAACAAAAACAAAAGCAATGCCATTAGAATTGTATGAACATGAAAAATTTAAATACAGTTATAAAAATAGGTTTTGTAAAATGTTATGAAAAGTCATATTTTCCTCAATATCTCATCAAAATTATCCATATAGAGAGAATAAGGCTAGATTAGGAAATAATGCTATGGAATTTATTGAGAAAATTTTGAGAGCTGTCTTATTATGTTGTTACCTTTTAAGATGATTTAATCATTTTATACTCCTTTGGTTGTTATTTTAATAAAGTTCCAGCAAAGAACAATACTGTGAAGATCAAAGAATAAACCCTGGACTACATAAACCATGGTATTCAGTCATGCTTTTCTTCCAGGGATTTCCACTGTGATAGTAACGTCCTGATTCCTGCCCTGCTGGGAGAACTCAGTGGCTTCTCTTCCCTCTGAAACACATCAGTGCAGGCAGAATCTCTACTTTATCATATAACAAAAGACATTGCCATGGGGTTAAAAGAGAGATGATGAACATCACATTTTACTGACCTAGTCTTACACTGTGGGTCTGGAACTTTTTTGCTTTGTTGACCTTTGGTCGGTTATTTAGTACCTGTGTACCTCAATTTTCTCAGAATGTAAAACTAACATCACCTATCTTAACAGTTGATGAAAAAATCCAATTAAGTAATATAAATGTTGAGGAATAAAGACTAAAAGGGTAGGAACTACATGGGGAAATTGGTGGAGAAAAATGGATACATTTTCTCAGAAAATCTATTTCCAACCCCATGTCCCTCTACCATCCTGATAAAGAATGGCACTATTATTTGCTTACCATAGTCACCATAAGGACACACAAACTACAAGAAGATTCTACACAAACCACACAAAAGTAAAACTTTGGACTAGAGGGCAATGAAAAAAATAAGAGGAAATGATTTTATATGTTTGTGTTCGCTTCTTATACGTTCATTCATTTTTTGACAGTCATTTACTGAGCACCTTCTATTTGCTTGATTTATATAAGCTGTCATAAATAGAACTTATAGGCTCCATATCAGCTAATCATATAATGGAAAAGAAAAATAGACACATAAACAAAGAAATATTCACTATAAATTGTGTTCAGTTAGTGATAGAGAAGGTGGCAGTGGAAAGCCCATTTAGACAAGATGGTCAGAAGAGAGCTCTTCAAGGCAATGGCACTTAAACTAAGACAGAAATGAGAAGAACTCAGCCAAGTAAAATGAGGTATAAAGGATATCCCAGACAGAGGAACAGAATGCACAAAGGTGTTGTGGTAGAAGGGAGTGTGATTCATAGAGGGAATTTAAAGGTAGCCTGTGTAGGGAAGGGCAGTGATGGGAGATGAGGCTGGCGATGGATGGGTGCAAAACTGTGCAGAGTTTGTCACCTTGTAGTGAGGTTTGCATATTCAAAATCTCACTCAAGAAGGGGGTAAAATGGTCGGATTTTTATTGTGATTCTTTTGCAAAGAGAAGACTGGATTAGAAGGGCCCAGATAAATATGAAGCAGATTAGGAAGCTAGTGTAAGAGTTCAGGCACAAAACAAAGGCAGCTTGTATGGGGTGGGGGGCTGATATGGAAGAAGAGTATAGATTCAGGAGATATAAAGGAGTCATGAGGTTGGACATTGTAGTGGCTTAGGCATGGGAGCAATGAGGGAGAAGAAGATCTCAAAAACAATAATCAAATTTCTACTTTAAGAAAGTGAACTCTCTGAAAAAAAGAGCCATTTAAAGAAACCAAGGTTAAATGTGTTTTGGATATGATATAACGAACTTTGGAGGATCTATGAGGAGGGGTCCAAGAAGAGGGAGAAACTAAGCAATTGAAAATACAGGTTTAGCCTGATCAGGTGGTGGTGCAGTAGATGGAGCGTCGGACTGGGATGCAGAGGACCAAGGTTCGAAACCCCAAGGTCGCCAGCTTGAGCGCAGGCTCATCTGGTTTGAGCATAGCTCATCAGCTTGAACCCAAGGTTGCTGGCTTCAGCAAGGGGTCACTAAGACTGCTGTACCCCTCCCCCCCCCAAGTCAAGGCACATATAAGAAAGCAATCAGTGAACAACTAAGATGCCACAACAAAGACTTGATGCTTCTCATCTCTCCCTCTTTTTGTCTGTCTGTCCCTATCTGTCCCTCTCTTTGTCTCTCTTTCTGTCTCTGTCACAAAAAAGAAAGAAAGAAAGAAAGAAAAAATACATAGGTTTAGAGATCAAAGAGAAATCTGAAATGGATATAGAAATCTGAGTCATCCACATACATGTAATTATGTAAAGCTGTGGTTGTGAATGAAGTCTTTTAAGAAGAAAGCATAATGGCGAAACAGGAGAGAGCTTAGGACTGAGCCTTGAGTTAAGCTTTTGAATGGCCAGGGAGAGAAGGAACAGCCTTCAGAAAAAACAAAGAAGGGCTGGCAAGAGAAGAAAAAGGGAAGCAAAAACAGTGCGGTTTCAGTGAATCCAATATACGATTGTTCAAACAAAGGAGATAGGCAACTATGGTAAATATTGCTCAGAAATCCAGTATGATAAGTACAGAATGATGTCCTTTAGAGTTGGCAGCAAGAGATCACAGCAGTAATAGGGAGAAAGGGCCAGGATCATTATCATGGAGGGTGGGGCAAGAAACCAGCCTGAAGTGGGTGTAGGAATGGGAGAGTGCCTAGAAAATGGTAGTCATGTGGGTCCCTGCTCTTTGAAGAAGTTTTGCTTTGGAGAGGAGTAGAGAGGTGGGGCAGGAATGGTGTGGGGGGGGGAAATTTTCTAATTAAAAGAGGTGGGTTTTTTTTTTTCATTTTATTGCTTAGAAGATCAGAAAATACTAGAGAATATCTGTGTGCTGATCTAAGAATGTTAATGGCCAAAAGAAGTAATTTATTGAGATATTAGGAGAGAGAGGGAATGCAGAACACAACTCAGCATATTTTAGGTTTTACCTTAAGTTGGAGCAGAAACTTTGGGGGGAGTGTTGTGAGTAAAGCTGGTATAACCATTGTTGTACAACTCTTTTTGCAAACATATGTGTTCCTGTCTTTTGGGGGAATTCCAAAATGGAATTCCTCGGTCATATATAGATTTATATTTAACTTTATAAGAAACTGCCAAAGAGGTTTCCGAAGTGGTTGTGCATTTACTCTCCCTCCAGCTGTGTATGAGAGTCTGCATGCTTCTTATTTCTTTCATTTTTTTTCAGTTTTCTTCTTTTATTTTAAAATTTTCAGTTTTCATCACAACTTGTGGTCTTTCATAGTGGCGTGTCTTCTTTACTCCAAAGACTATGGTAGTTTTCCTCTGGATTCTGAAGTAAATTGTTTGCAGATATATGCTCATCCTTTTATTCTTATTAATACTGCTATCTCTTGTTTTGCAATATTTTCATTAAGTTTCCTGTGGGTTTCCTCTTATACTTGAGCAAGTCCAGACCTGCCAATACTTGGTAAAGATATGCTGAGTGAACTACTGTTGGATCTGCTCTCTGGCCATGATATCAGGTTAATTACTGTATTTCTCCATGTATAAGATGCACCTTAATTTTGAGGCCCAAAATTTGAAAAAAATAATGTATTACATAAAGTTATTGAACTCAAGTTTTATTCATCATAAAATTTATACAACTTCTCATCACTGTCAAAACTCCCATCTATTAGCTTGTCCTCATCTGTGTCTGATGACGAATCACTGTCTTCAACAATGAGTGCAAAAACGTGAAAAAGCGGGAAATGCAAGTAAAAAAGCCTACAACCACTGTATAAAACGCATCCAGTTTTTTTACCACAATCTTTTAAAAAAGAGTACGTCTTATATATGGGGAAATACGGTAATCTACTAAAGTCACAAATTAAGGGCAAGGTCATACACAAAGGCCATGTTTAGGAAATAGTGGAGTATAGGGTGGCTACTACAGCCTGGACTATGTAAAATGCATTTTCCAACTTAAGCAAATACATCATATTACTCAAACATATGGCCAATATACCAATATTGCTCTTTCCTTTTTAAGTGAAACTTTAGTGACTGCTACAATGTATCGGATATGTGCTGACCACTTTATATGGATTTTTCTTTCATATAAGCCTCAAAACAAGCTCATAAGATAGATATTGTTATGATTGTGGTTGTTATTGTTATAGAAATTAGGAAATGAAGCCTTAGAAAATTAGTTTGTTCAATGTCTCACAGCTAATAAAGGACAGTTAGAGCCTTACCTAATTAAAAGCAAACCTACCTTATTTTGCATACCTGAGAAATTTTTATTAATTGACTGTACTATGTAACAAAAGCTTTGTTTCTTATTCACTAAAGCTTTTCTGTTAAGGTAAAATAGTTGGTTTCCTGCTTTAGCATCTGTGACTATATCCAATCATTCAAGGCTTAAATTAAAATTTTTTTAAAATCTTAACTTTCTTAATTCATACAAAATTGGGGAAAATGTCTAAATTAGCATACGTACTTTAAAATATTTTATTTTAAACATTAATATTTTATTTTAATATTTATATCAATATTTATATCAGTACTTAATGTTAATATTTTAAAATATTAATAAATCTCATCTTATTGTGCACCTTTCCAAAGAATTGCTTGATATAAAGTTAACTGAGACTTGAGTTATTCCAGAAAATAACGACAAACATCATTGTCAACATGCAAACATCTCGATGTTCTTAAATATCAAGAAGACAGATGCATCAAAAATGGAAATAAGTCCTTGTGCCCCATACTCATTCTTTTTTGTTTTTAGTTCATTTACACACAGTAATCAAAACAGGTTTATAGTGGATGTGCCTAGACATTTGGGCCTAACACACACTTTCAAAGCAGTGGACACACTCGGGAAGAATCATTAAAATGTACCGTGGAAAAAAAGCAATCACTAATTTATCAGCCACTGAGAATGTCTTTCAGTCTAGTAAACACCAGCTTGCCTGTGGGAATGGAATCTTAATTTGTTAACACTGCTTAAAAGCAAAGTAAGTTCTTAACAAACTCAGAGTCCTCAATGCTAGCATAGATTGAATTTGTGCTTATGATGGCAAGGTCAAATTATTTCTTTTTGAGACAGTCTTTGTGGTGTAAAACATACAAATCTAAACTATTAAAGCCTACCAGAAGGACAAAACACAAGAGCAAAAAAAATCAAGGACTTTTTAAAAAGAATCTCTAAAACACTTGAGAAGGACATTCTTTATAGCCTCTGAAGAGGAAATACAGATAATAGCTTTCAGAAGGTTAGTGACATCAAAATGTCTTCCTTTGCATACATCTCCTTACTGTTTCCAATCTCACTATTTTAAATGCTTATTTTTTATTGATTTTAGAGAGAGAGAAAAGGAGAGAGAGAGACAGGATCTGCTCCTGTATATGTCTTGACCAGGGATCAAACCGGCAATGTCTATTTTTTGGGACAATGCTCTAACCACTTGAGCTATCTGGCCAGGGCCAATCTCACTATTTTATTAGCTCAAGTTATTACTAGAAAATAAAACTAATTTTTTTAAACATGAAACTGTAACCTGGAAATTAGATTAGTCACATTAGAAAGGTATGTATTTAATCAACCACTTTGCCATGGCTCCAAATGATAGACTACTAACCTGTACCCAGCCCTATTTTCACTTCATGTTTCAGGACTTCTAGCACGTTGAGAAGGCCACTGCTGAGCCTGTAGAGAGAGGAGATGATCAGAACAAGGAGACATATGTGGGTCCAAAAAGAGAGGGACACTAACGACAGTGATGGTGATGTCACTGAAAATGGTGTTCTCCATCACATCAGCTCTAATGCTGACCCCCACACACACATTCATCAAATCAGACCATCTGCGTCCCGGAGTAAAAATAGATCATAAAGGAGCTGGAATCCTTGCACTGAGGTTAATCTTAGGAGGATTAGAAGTAAGAGCAAGAACAGAAAGCAGGGGATCATTTGCAAGGAAAAATAAATGGAGAAATTACATCTTGCAATTAGTCCAAAAGTCTTATCGGTCTTTAATATTATTCTAACCAACCTATCCTTCTAGGTTAATTAGTGGAAGTTATAAAGCATCGCCTTCCCTCTCTGTCTGGAATAATTTTTTACCTGAATGAGTAGTGACTTTAAAGATCAAGGAAAGGGGGGTATAACTGGAAAAGGGAATGCAGGCTGGTAAGTCCGAGCCTGAAAGTTCAAATGTGGCCATGAGCACAGCACAAACTACAAAAGATGGTTCCTGCACTGAACGCTGGACCTTGTGACCCCGACCTTACAGATATACCATTTTTCTAAAGAAACAAAGGAAAATTGAAGCAATCCTTAGAAGTCTGAGAAGATGCAAAGGTCAACACGGTCTGCTCAAATATGCACATAACTATAATTTTCAAAGCCCCAATGTACCCGCAATAAATCTTTCAAAGTGTTAAAGAAAGAACAGCAGTGACTAGTGACCATTTAACAGAAAATGTATCCATAAAGAAATTTAACTTCAAACCCAAATTTGGATCATGCGTTAATTTAGATGTGTAACTAACAGAGGGATGTTAAACCCTTCCGCTATCTGGCCGCTAGACCACAATTATGGTCACTAAGCTGTACAGAGGCAGGAGTCCCTGTTACTATGTGTTACTATGCTATGTCTGAAACTCGAAGCCTCTGGTACCTCTCAGAACGCTCAGAAATAAATTGCTGTGCCTCTTGTACCCTTCCTGTACTGCCACTGACATATAACTTGTTCACTCACAGAGTCTCTAGACTTCTGTCAGCTCCTCCAACTCTTTGCCAAGGGCTCCCTTCAGCAGCTAGAACCTGTCCTTCCCTGGTTTGGAGGGTGGTCAGAAGCTCCAGGGAATCAATGCCTCTTTACTCCACCCAGCAATCCCCCAACAATAACTGATGGGTATATAGGTATAACCAACCCTGTTCTCTCACCCCTTGGGCAGAATGACTTGGAGGTCTGCTTTGTACCCTGGCTCCCTGAGTTTTCCAGAAGAATTAAGCTCTAGGAGCCCATGCTGGTAACTTGGTTAATGATGTGCTCCTTACTGAGTTCTTTCCCTTCTCTGTCTATTCCCACGAAAAGTATTTCCTGAGATTGCCTCCCCAATAAGCTACTTGTATAATGAATCCTTGTCTCATGGTCTGGTTCTGTAAGAACTCAAAACAAGAGAACACAAAATAACCCTAGACAAAAATAAAATATAGTAGAAGCTGAATAAATGTATTGAATGACTATATGAATGACCCACCCCAACTTGCCTCTAAGAGGAAGCAGCTCTGTTCTGAGTCTACCAACACCAGCAATGAGAGCTCCTCTCTGTATCTAATCCTGGAGCAAGAATTCCTACCTCACACCCATGGGCTAGCCTCACGGGGTGTAGGAATTCCCTGATATGGCATGTCTATGGCTTTTTTCTGAAGACACAAGCCATAACTTTCGTCTGATTCACTTGTGTATATATATAACCTTTCAAAATGTTAAGAATCTTTCAAAAAGTTATAAATAAATCTTTTTCATTCTGGTAAACTATAGTAGGGCAAGATTCCTCCCAGGTGAACTGGCATCCTGTCAGATCCAATGGGTGACATATACCGTCTGCAGGGTGTTGGCTTCCAGCAGCACAGCATCATTTCTACTAGTTTGAACGTTCCTAGTAGTTTGCACAGCACAAAGTAATGGGAAGTCAGCACCCTCTCACTGGAGCACCTGGTTGGCATATGGGCCCTTTCAGTAATTGCTGTAAGTTCTGATGCTATTGGTTTTGAACTCCTTCTGATGTATTTCCAATTTCCTGTTTTGTGTAAACTCAGCAATTTTGAGATGTGGTGCTCTTCCAGTGCGTACTTTGCAAAGAAGATCTTGTCAGCTGCTCTTTTTCTCCCCACTACAGCAAACGTATGCATCTACCTGTCTGATTCCTGTCCCAGTCAAACACAACTACAGAAGGGAGATACTGGAGGAATGAATGAGAAAACAACGCCTTCTATTTTGCAACCCAATCATGCATAATCTATCAATCAAGTATCGCCTACTTACGATAAGTTAGAGTTGGGACAATGTGAGATCGATGCTCCTCGTTCCCTTAGTACATCCAGTTCCTCTGCGGAAAGGTAGCAGCCATGTGCTAACACTGTCTGGAGAGAAGAGTGGCCTATGTGGAGTTTACCACTTAAAAATGTGTACGTTAGTCCTTACTCACAACAACACATTGTAGGTACAGATAGAAACGGTGACGCCTGTACCAGTTAGTATGCACACAAAGGTGTCTGTTAGCATCTTCACACGAACATTTCTGTTACCTGTCTGTATAAAAATCTCTTTGTACAAGTCACATCTCAAAAATGCCTGTAAAATCACTGGATTACAAGTTTCAGCATATTTGTAGATCTTATCTTTTTCCTTTTTTCAATCTATAAAATAAGGGGGGTTGAGTGAGGTCATCCCTCCAGTTTTAAGACATGCAATTAATTCCTGGATCTCCATTTTAGAAAATAAACAAGTTACTTTCTTTTCTAAAACTAGTGGGCATGTGATGAGGCTGTGCTTGTTCCTATTCTAATCAGAACTTTCTGGAAATAAGTTTTTCTTTTTCAGTGCACAGAAACTCTGTGAGTGGTCCTGGAAAGAGCTGTTCTTTACCTCTGCCCCTAATTAAATACAGACACCAATGATCTTGACACATAACCAAATATACTTTAGTTATTTCATCACCTATATTTACACTTTTAAAAAAATTAAGAAATTGATTCAAGTACAAGCATTGCACACCTAAAACCTTCTCTTAATTTTTTTTTTTTTTTGTATTTTTCTGAAGCTGGAAACAGGGAGAGACAGTCAGACAGACTCCCGCATGAGCCCAACCGGGATCCACCCGGCACGCCCACCAGGGGTGACGCTCTGCCCACCAGGGCGTCGCTCTGCCGCGACCAGAGCCACTCTAGTGCCTGGGGCAGAGGCCAAGGAGCCATCCCCAGTGCCCCGGCCATCTTTGCTCCAATGGAGCCTTGGCTGCGGGAGGGGAAGAAAGAGACAGAGAGGAAGGGGGGGGGGTGGAGAAGCAAATGGGCGCTTCTCCTATGTGCCCTGGCCGGGAATCGAACCCGGGTCCCCCGCACGCCAGGCCAACGCTCTACCGCTGAGCCAACCAGCCAGGGCCTTCTCTTAATTTTTAGTGTTAGTAATATTTGTGGGTTTTTCTGAATAAGACTTCACCTTTTCAAAATTTTTTTTCCTCGGTACAAAACCTATATTAGAATAGGTTTCTCCTTTGGAAGGCAGAGTTCAGTGGCCACAGAATTATTATTAAAACATTGTTTTTACAAGCTCAGTGTAAATAAAATCAATATGCAAATGAAATGTAAATTTATTAATTATATGGAAATATATGTAATGGAGGATGAAGATTAAGCTGTAGCATTTATAAGATTTATGCATAATATTAACCTTTCAAATTAGTCATATTCATATCTCCATTTACAAAGTCCTTAAGAATTTATTTGCTGCCATAGTTAGAAACTCTCCATGCAGTTTGTACATTTCATTGAAGGTTAAGGTCAAAGGTTATATTGTTCAAATGAAGTGTAAGGCCTGTGGTCATGGCCACGCAGATTTGCATTCAATTCCGGCAGATGGTAAAAGAATTGTGGAGCCAGAAAATGGTGAGCCATTCTGTTTATTAGAGTCTCACAATAGCAGACGAACAAGCAGGTGGGGCAAACTGCTCCTCTCTCTCTCTCTCTCTCTCTCTCTTTCTCACTTTCTCTCTCTCTCTCTCTCTTTCTCTCTCTCTCTCAAGCCAAGCAAACAGACCAGGAGTCAGGGGTAGGGGGAAGCCCCTTCTCTAGCAAACAACAGCAAAAACTAGCCCCTCCTAATGGCAGCAGAAAATCTACAATCTACAATCTGCCACCCTGCGGGCAAGCACCTGCAGCCTTACATAGACTATACACACGTGATGCTACTCTGTGCTCATGCACCAATGGGGCAAAGTAAAAGCGAGCAAGCCTAACACACTTGTTTGCACAACATGAGGTCTCTTTTCACTCAAATTAATTTTAATTAACTTCAAACTGTTTAATTATAAAAATACACACTCATAAAAGCAATTTCAGAGTGTTTAAAATTAAAGAGTAGTCCTGCTTTCTCCCTCAGGAAGAATCACCTTTAACATTCAATTTGCGTATTCCAGGCAATTTTTTCTAAGTAAGCATGTACCCACACATATGTACACATACATTAAACAATACTTTAAGCTGTATGCCTCATTCTTTGTGAATGTTGAATAAAATTCTAATTATGTATGTTCTATCATCTAAACAATCTCCCATGAGAGCCATTTTTAACTCATATGTAATTAACTTTCCTATTCATGTTCCTTACAGAATGGATCCTTAGAAATGGTCTACTAACTCAAAGGAATGTACATTTACATTCTAACAAATACTGACAAAATGTCCTTGGTCAAATGATATTCCCATCCTCTGCAAAGCCTTCAGATTTATTTACTGGGATGAATGTTCAGGCCAAGTTTTTTTAACTATGTTCACATACACATATACACACTCTGAGCTTTACTCTAGTCTGAGAAATGCACAAATGTCACAAAAGTCTGAAGAACACTAAGTGAGATTCTATAATTTAGAAATATATGCCCTATTTACCACATATTCTGACATGATATGTAACTTACCTTATTTGTCAGAAGATTGTTTTTATCATACACATCTGTATAGTTTTTATAACTGGGGTGTAAATTTTTCACAGCATTAACTTCATCACAATTTTCACTAATATGGCTCTACAAGAAAGAGACAATATTTTTAATCTTTTAATGTAAAATGCCAATAGAAATTATGCTTCCTACCTCAGAGTGATATGGATTCTTTCTACTTGTCTATGTGAAGGACCACATAGAAAGATGATGAAGCTGTACATGCATTTTATTTAAAGCAAACTTTAAGACAAAGAAACAATGAATATGTAATTACACAAACACATAATGTTCTAACTGGTGTGCTGTTCTTCCAACAGTCTTTCCAAATTCCAAACTAGAGCAAGAACAAACAAAAATAAAAAGTATTCCTTGAAGAGAGTTAAGAGCTTAGCTACTGTGGCCACCTACCTCTTCTGATGTTGGCCATTTAAGAAAAGAGTTCAGTGGCCACCAGTAGGACAAATGGCATGGTTCATTCATAAGAAAACTGGAATTTTAATAGAGAGAGGAACTTTAGCCTAAATTCTAGCCTTAATTATGTGTTTTAGGGTGAGTCGGCTCTTTTCTTTGGGCCTCCATTTCTTCATCTCTTGAACAAAAGGATTGGGTTAGATAAGTGATTTTTCAAGTTCTTTTAGTTTTGGATATGTTATTCTGAGAAAAATTCATACATAGCTAGTATGTAAAAGGCATAAACAAGTTGCCTTTCAAGATGAAGCAGGGTTGGGACTTTAGAACCCTGTCTCCATTCTGTCTTCCTTTTTAGCTTCCAGAATGAGTTCTTCACAGAAAAAAAAAAAAAAGGAAAATAACGGAGTTAGATCATCATGCTGTCACCAAGAAAGAACCCAAAAAAATCCACATGCAGACCAAACAAGTGAGTCCCAGTGCCCACCAACCTTTCTCGTGGGCACCACAAAACCCGAGCGCATGTAAGTGATTTTGAGACACGACACTTACATGTAACCACATCTGCCCCTAGCCTAAAACAAAAATCATTCCAGACCAACTGGGGTGAATATGTATTATGGGAAATAACTCATGAGCAAGTAACCATTCCCAAGAGTAGCAATGCCATTTCCCTGTCTCCATGAGGTAGAGTATGCATAGCCTAATAATAAAAGGAACAAATAGCAATGTTCTAAAAACAGTGCTCTACCTATGGGATGAGCTCTATCCCTGGCCTCGAGGAAAGCCCAAGCCACTGAAGAAACTTACGGGCATCAGGAGAGGAGAAAGGACAGGAGATGATTTGTGTCATTTTGACAAATTTGAGCAAATACACGTACACACAGATATACATCTCCAGCAAGAGAATACTCGCTTTTATTGTGTGTTGCTGGGTTCAGGACACACTACCCCAACATGTGGCTTCTTGGCATTTTGAAAAATGCCATTTGAAGCTGAAGGAATTTGAGAATGGCAGAAGCAGGAGGGTCACTCTGATACCCCCCCCCCTTTCTTCCCTGAAACAAGTCACACAGCCCCAGGTAAGAGGCCTGCCCTACAACCAGACAAGAAGGGCTCCCTTGTCTCTGAGAAAAGGGGCCCAAGAAGGGTCCGAACAAACAGGCTGTGCCAAGTTTCTTCACTTGCCTTGTACCCCTTCACCACTTGTAAACCGTGCACTCTTCAAACCTAGCAAAAAATACTCAGGTCTCACTGTTTCTCCGGGTTTTGATTTCCTTTGAAAGCTCCTGGGTCATGTAAAACTGATATTAAATACATTTGCATGCTTTTCGCCTGTTAGTCTATCTTTGTTAGTTTAGTTGTCAGACCTAGACAAGGATGCTAAGAAGATCCAGGAAAACATTTTTCCTTCCCTATAGCTGTGTGGGATTGAATCAAAAATTCAAATATCACAGCCTGCAAAACACAAACAAACAAACAAAAAAAGAGAACGAGGAAAGATGAGAATAGTTAATGAGCCTTATCAAGATAAATCTTTAAAGAATAAAGAAATAAAAAACCCTCCACCCTATAAATGATAAAAAATCAATGTGTCTGCCTCTCCCCTGACTTGCCTTTTGTTATAGGACAGAAGGGGAAATTTTAGTGCAGTGTCCAATGCAGCTTGGATGGGGGGAGGGCCGCTCCCAACTTCCAATTTTAACCCAGCTGGAAACTTCACAAAGTGTTTTATTCCTAAATTGTAACTGCTTAATGACAAAGTAAAATATACTCTGTGTTCCCATTTTAAATTAAGAAATGTAGAACAAAAGGGCTTTTAAATGCATTTTGTAAAGTCGAAATGAGTTTCTTATTGCTTTTAAAATAATAAGTGGTTCCTTCAAAAATGTAGGATTTGAATGCTGAGAAAGCACTAAGTGAAAAAGAAGTAGACTATAAATACATTAAATGAATATGACTGACAACAGGTAACCAGTTTGTCATGGATCTTGCTGGGTTACTTATGATGCCCTCATTTCTGCAAGTCTGATCAGAGATGATTGAGAAGAAAACAAACTTTAGCTTTCTTAACTGAAAAAATTAAAGAGTTGGATTTGGGGGACGTGTGTAAGGGCCCTCCCATCCTATTTCCAGGAGATGTCAGTAGGAGAATTGGAAATTACTGTCCCATAGGCATGAAGGAAATGTTTAACTCATGTTCTTTTCCTCAACTAATTCCCAGCCTCCTTCATTCGGATTCCTCCGACCAGGGACTAGAATGAGAAGTAACTAATTTGTTTATCAATCCCCCATCCTGTGATCCGATTTTTCTGACCATTCCTCAATCCTGTTATCCAGTTAATGATATCCCCATCTCTTTCTTCCCCCTTCCCACAGCCATTGAAACTAGCTAATGTAAGAGTAAGATTGCACAGTCACCACTCCAGCCAATGGGGCAAGACCAGCCTAGGGCCCGCGATAGGGATAAAAAGAGAACCCACTCCCTGACGCACTCTTGCAGGCCAGCTTTCACTAGCGGCAGCATGCCCTTCCACAGAAGTTATTAAAGTTGCCTTGCCGAGGTATTTTGTCTCCACGAGTCTCACTTAATTCCATCTCTAAAAGGCAGGATTCGAGAAGTCTCGCAGGTCTGAACACAGGCATGAACAGGAGAAAAATAACCCACCTGAATGTGCAAATTGCGGGTCTTCGCAATGTTTCCAAGTTCGCCCAGCAACTTCTCAGAGCAGGAAAGGGCAAAACGCGGTGTCACTATAGGCTCCACTCTAGAATACTGGAAACAAACAAAAACAGTCGATGAGGAAACTATGGATATCATGAATGTGTAGCATACCCCAAAATGCATATCATACAAGGTGATTGAATTGATATTTGGGGACTGTCGTCCTTTCTAAGAGTGGGTGGAATTGCTGGGTTTCATGGAAATGGCTCCTGGTGAGGACAAAGGAGAGTATATACATTCTGTAGCACCACGTTCAACAGAAGAAGATCTCTCCCACACGATAACCACCTGCTGCTCCACATTGCAGGGAGGCTTCATCAAGGCCTACACTGTGGCCTTTATGAAGAGCAGTGCGGCAAAAGAGGCACTTTTAAAGGACAGGGCTGAGGAGACTAGAAGTGAGGTGGTGGTCTATCCCCCTTTGTACATCTTGGGGGGGTGTGCTGGCCATGACATCCCTGAGGACTTTTAGTTGCACAACTGGCTTGATGTCACTGAGGTGAAGGTCCAAGCAGGAGAGAAAAATTCATAAAGGGATGGTGAGAATAAAGATCCACAAAACTTCACCTAAGTCTCCCAAAATTAGATTGAAAGATAATCTGAGGTTTCCAATGGTTTCCAACAAGACCTCAAAAAATGGTAAGGGAAGTGTCTTGTCTGCCAATCTAAGAGATTACACCATGGAACCACGAACCAGTCTGCTGGGGATGAAGGCAGCTCCCATAAGCTCACCAACCCCAGGGTCTGCAAAGGTGGGTGCCTTGCTGAGTGCCCACAGGCCACGTGCCATGCCACATATACAAATATGGACCAAAGCAGCCTGTGGCAGGGGTCTCAGACCAGGTGAAGGGGTACAACAGGCCAGAGCCAATATTTACTAGACAACAAAACCATGCCTCAATTTCCAGTTGCCGCCAATTTGTCCATAACCATGAAGCCTTCTCCAATCTCCCCATATAGGCCATACTGTGAAATTAGAAGGTCCCAGAAGAAAGAAGAGAAAACCACTGAGAAAGCAAAAACTGCCTGACCTCACTGAGCTGAGCTGAGCTTACAGGTCCATTGTGAAAACAATATAAGGCACTAGGAAAATATTCCTGCATGCCTGGGATACGCCAATAGTGTACACAGACTATTCTCTGACAAACAGCTTAATAAAATCTATAGCCAAGACAAAGGTAATTGAAAAACCAAGCTGGGGACAAGCTGACTTACATTTCTTTGGAGCATTTCTGACACGAATCTGAAATAAGGCAAGAAATGGCAAGTTAGAAAATTTAGGTATTTTCAAAAAAAAATTTCAAGGATGAAAACATGATCTTTTCATGTCCTGCAAACATTTCTAGCACTACATATGTTTCACCACCACTAATTAAAGATTAACAAGTAGTAATTACTCTGCTTTCTCATCTGCGGAGATGAAGTGCAACATCACAGGGAAATGCATTTTATCATCTAGCATCAGCTGGGCCACTCAGGAGTATTCCCATAGCACTCAAGCCACTCTACCAGCTTCAACTTCGTTGGGGAATATTGCAGCATGTGATGCTCCAGGGATGCTGGAGTCCTGGAGTCCTGTGCACCCAGAGGCATTTAGAGCCATGGGGCTCTCTGCTCCCAGTTTCCCTGAAGTGGCAGCTACTTATTCATACAATCTCATCCTTTATTTCTAAGAGCAGAGTCATACTCCCCCTGGATTTTGGAGTAAGGCAGAGGAAAAAGGCCGGAGGTGACTGTGAAATGGGTGGTGATGGGGGTGGCAATCTTATTGATTATCCCTGCAGGGATGGTGGTGTCTGCAGGGCCTATGAAATGGCTGCTTCTGCCCTGGCTGGGAATATTTACTAACTGTAGATGTAGCTTCCTGCCTTCTGGTATTCCTATGTCTCAGAATAAAATATGAGTTGAGGTTTACTAGAACCACAAACACAAATTCATGGAAGAGTCGAGCTTTGGCACATGCTAAGGGGAAGGTGCATGCCTCCTGTTGTTGGGGAGCAGGAAGAAGCCCCTAGCTTGCCCTGTTCAGAGGACTCGCTTTAGGTGAAAGAAGCCTGGGCAATGAAGAGTTGAACTTCTAATATCTTGGGGAAGATTTAAATCTAAAGAAATTTCCGCCCTGGCCAGTTAGCTCAGTTGGTTAAGAGCATCATCTTGACACAACAAGGTTGCAGGTTCGATCCCTGGTCAGGACACACAGGAAGCAACCAATGAGTGCACGACTGAGTGGATCAACAAATGAATGCTTCCCTTCCCTCTTCCCTCTCTCTCCCTTCCTCTCTTTGTCTCTATCAATAAAAAAATAATAATAAAAATTAAAATAAATTAAGCCCTGGAGGGTGATAGCTCAATTGGTTAGAGCAGGGGTTGGGAACCTATGGGTCGCAAGCTAAATGTGGCTCTTTTGATTACTGCATCTGGCTCGCAGACAAATCTTTAATTAAAAAAAATAATAACGTTAAAAATATAAAGCATTCTTAAGTATTACAATCCATTCATTTCCTACCGCTCATGTTCATGGTTGCAGGTGGCTGGAGCCAATCACAGCTGTCCTCCGGGACAACACCAAATTTTTATTGGATAATGCGTAATGTACACTGGCCGTTGTATGGCTCTCACAGAATTACATTTTAAAATATGTGGTATTCATGGCTCTCTCAGCCAAAAAGTTTCCCAACCCCTAGGTTAAAGCATTGACCCGGAGCATGGAGGTTGCTGGTTCAATTCCCCTGTCAGGACACATGCAGGAGCAGTTCAATAATCCTGTCTCTTTCTCCCTGCCTATCTCAAAAAAAAAAAAAAAAAGAAGAAAGAAAGAAAGAAAGAAAGAAAGAAAGAAAGAAAGAAAGAAAGAAAGAAAGAAAGAAAAAGAAAATTTTTCTATGTATTGAGAGTCACACAACAAAATTCCTTCTCAAATGCTCAAGGCATCATGAAAAAGACATAAAGAAATGAAGAAAAAAAGATACTTCTAGGATGAGTGGAATATCCCAATGTAAGCTAGAAGTTCAAATCCATGTTGTTCAAGGGTCAACTATAATTTAATGAGCAAACCATGTACTCACTTAAAGCAAGACCGATAAACAGATGACCAGATTTATAATAAAGGAGGGGGGGTATCTCATTTACTTCAAAGAAGAATCTCTCCTTTTACAAATGAGTTTTACCTAGGGCTTCTATAACAAGTTTCCAGAAGCTTTGATAGTGGTATACGAAAATAGTATTGACATGCAACTTTTTGTTTAGAATCAGATTATTTTCATAAAATTGGGGAAGCCCACACTGTAACATGTGCACATCCCCACCTGTTTCAGGGAGGTTTCCTCTCCCTGTCTCCACCTCCATCAGTGCAGCAAAGGGACCGTCCACAAGACAAATCAAGATGAACATACCTCTCCGTTTCCTTGATTGATTCCTCAGTGGTTTCCTTGTATTCTGGAACAGTGCCATTCAGATCCATGCAGACTTTGCCCACAAATGCCCGCTGCCCAAATTTATCTATGAGGCACACACAAAAAGAATCTAAAGTCATGTGTCTCTCCTACACAGTACCTTTTCTGAATCTTTTAAAAAGATGTTTAAATTAAAATCATTATGAAAGCACAGGAGAGAACATGAGAGATTACCCTTTAATAACAATAACAACAATCAAAGCCCCACTAAATTCTGTAAGTAGTAAATGTTCTTTCATTCATCACTTCAACCACGACCTCTCCCATTTCCACTTCCATGCTGGCCAGGTAATAATTGGTTGTTTTTTAACTTATTACTCAGCTTTTTCCCTTTGTTTGCACAGTTTGTCTATATTTTTACTCAAGTCATAACTGTCTTTTCCCATTTTATTGCATGGAAAGAAGGGACAGCCTCAAACCCTGGTGAAATTCTCTATTCGATCTTGACATGTCTACACCTTGTTTCTTCTTTTTTCCTTCTCTTTTGTCCAGAGGAGGGCTCACAATCTCCCTCTGGTCTACTCTTACCACTGTCCTGTGGTCGAGTCATTTTCTATATTCTTCCACCATTCTAAAAATAAAAACAGCATGGTTTAGTGATAAGATAAAGGGCACTGGGGTCCTACGGACTTGCTTGGATTTAATTCCTTGTTCCTCTGATTATTTCCAGAATGGTGGGTTGTTTAAGCTCTAAACCTGTATGTGTCCAGCGTCCTCTGCTATGTGCAGGGTTAGAAAGAATATACCTAGTATGCATGTAAAGTGTCTGGCACATGCTTAGGAAAGATATTGCCGCTATTCTAAGCTATAGCTATGCCAGCAGTATCCTCTGTAAAAAATTGTATTCAGTCCTACTTGCAGCTCTCAGCACCAAAGAACCCAGTCCTCTCCAAAGGTTCTAGACTAGAGGAATTCTATTTCAGCTAAGAAGCTGAAGCTACATTGGGCAATGTTAATTCTTTTTACAATGTCTCCATCTCTGTCATAAGAATCTTACAGAAGTCTTTAAGCCTCTCTTGTTCCTTGTAATTCATTGTAATAACTGGGCATTAGATCACTCTTTCTTTTTTTTTTTTTTTTTTTTATATAATTTTATTTTTTTAATGGGGTGACATCAATAAATCAGGATACATATATTCAAAGATAACAAGTCCAGGTTATCTTGTCGTTCAATTATGTTGCATACCCACCACCCAAAGTCAGATTGTCCTCTGTCACCTTCTATCTTGTTTTCTTTGTGCCCCTCCCCACCCCCTATCCCTCTCCCAATCCCCCCTCCCCCCCGTAACCACCACACTCTTATAAATGTCTCTTAGTTTCACTATTATGTCCCACCTACATATGGAATAATACAGTTCCTGTTTTTTTCTGATTTACTTATTTCACTTCGTATCATGTTATCAAGATCCCACCATTTTGCTGTAAATGTTCCGATGTCATCATTTCTTATGGCTGAGTAGTATTCCATAGTGTATATGTGCCACATCTTCTTTATCCAGTCATCTATTGATGGGCTTTTTGGTTGTTTCCATGTCCTGGCCACTGAGATCACTCTTTCTTAACACACCACCTTCATCATATACTTCATGTGGCTCAAAACCTTTTTTGTTTTTGATGCATATTCAAATCTCTCCATAGTCTGAACCTCCCATCTGCCCAACCTCTCCCAGCCCCGCACCCCGAATCACTGGGCAACGAATCCCGTCCTCAAATCCAACTACTCTGTTCCCTGCTTCCAGTGTCCACTATGGACATTCCTGTCTCCATGCCTTTGTCATTGTCATTTTCCTCTTCCCCCATTTTATCTTCCCTTCAAAGCCAAGTTTTAAAAACCCTCCCCTTCTACAAAATCTTCCCAGATGTTCCAGCTCTGGGTACATTCTGTCTCCTTCCAAAACGGCAATAGTTTTTTTTTTTAATAAATTTTTATTAATGATAATGGGATGACATTAATAAATCAGGGTATATATATTCAAAGAAAACATGTCTAGGTTATTTTGTCATTAAATTATGTTGCATACCCCTCGCCCAAAGTCAGATTGTCCTCCGCCTCCCTCTATCTAGTTCTCTGTGCCCCTCCCCCTCCCCCTAACTCTCTCCCTCCCTTCCTCCCTCCCATGTCCTCCCTCCCCCCACCCCTGGTAACCACCACACTCTTGTCCATGTCTCTTAGTCTCGCAAAACGGCAATAGTTATTTTCAGCATCATCCTTTAGGCCTTTGGCATCGATAACCTTGGTCAGCAAGCAGTAGTGTCAGCATATCAGCCAACAGCATTTATTAAGCCCCTGCTATGTGCTAGGCATTGTGTTGGATACGAATTTAAAAATCATCAACCTAAATAAAGTTATAGTTCTGCTTACTAGCTGTGTGACTTGGGCATGTTTCATAACCACTCTGAGCATCAGTTTATCCATCTGTAACGCAAAAGCATAGTAGTTACCTCAGAAGTCTGTTTGCAACCAAACTGATATGATCTATATAGAGTGCTTTGCACAATGCCAGGCGTCTTAGTGATAGCACTACAGCTGTTCCTAAAGTTACTAATCAATGTGTGTAGTTACTAATCAGTTAGTCCTATCCACCCATCAGGGCAGAGACCATGTTCTGTTTCATTGTGTTCCCAGCAATCTGTACAGTATCCTGAGTCTAACCAACAGCCACAATATGACTGTTGATAGAATAAACTCTTGCCATCACTAGAATGAAAAAACTTGTTCCAAAAAGCACTAAGTTAATACACAAAATTTAGACCTATACCTATACACATCACTTTTTATGTAACCAAAAACCATAAGTAAATAATCAAATTTCTTAAACAATAAAAAAAAATCAAAAAAAAAATTCAGGGGCCACAGTAATTGAGATACCTAATTATTTGAAAGATATGCAGTATTCAAATTACAGCAATTAGAAAACAAGGCTGGCCACAGGTGTAAGTCACAGCCAGACACGGTCCGGCTAGTTTTGCTGGGTGTGCCCATACATCATGCTTTCATCTCCTCACCTGTAATTTCCGCAAGGAGCAGTGATGAATCAGTGTGAATTGTTCCAAAGTAACAAGCTGTAGTTGTTCCATTCTTCAGTGTTCTCCTCTAAAAATAAATCACAAAAACCATGAATTGCATTTGCCAAGAAAGTCACATAGCACACACAGATGAAAATAGAATTCTAGTTTTCAATTTTAAAATGTTTTTATTTAAAGGTATGCCATCTAAATTTTTTAAATATTTTAAACACTTTTCTAAAATCTAGGCCTGGGCCCTGGCCGTTTGCTCAGTGGAGAGAGCGTCGGCCCAGCGTGTGGAAGTCCCGGGATTGATACCCAGTCAGGGTACACATGAGAAGCAACCATCTGCTTCTCCTTCCTGCCCTTTCCCCCTTCTCTCTCTCTTCCCACAGCTGGTGGCTAGATTGGTTCAAACATCAGTACCAGATGGGGGATGCTGGGTGGATCCTGGTCAAGGCACATGTAGGAGTCTGTCTCTCTATCGTTTCTCCTCTCATTTAAAAAATAATAATAAATAAAATAAATTTTATGGAGTATGGCCTGAAAGATACATATTTCCAGACACTCTATCTAAACATAAAAACCTGATGTATCTGGAGTTTGTGATTCTATACCACCTTGACAGTATATATTTTGACAACATAGCATGGAATTATATTAGAAAATTGGGCATAATTTTCTTAAAATCAATATGCTTTACCCTAACACATTTTAAAAAAAATCATATAGATAGTGTAAAATTCAAAACTGACTCCTTTCTCTGGGGCAGCTGCTAGACCCTTAAAGCCAAACTGTGACAAACTCAAACAAATGCATGGAGCCCTGTAGCACACATTACCTTGGTTCTATTTTTTTTTCTCTCCCCTTCTTTTCATTTGCCATGGTTTTGTGACTCATTTTATTCTGTTGGATACTATGCAATTTTAAGATATCTCAAATCCCTTTTAGAACATTGCAAGGCATAAATAAATTTTGAAAATAGAAAAGTTGGTGTGGTTAACACAACTTGTTAACCCAATGCACCAGCAACCCCATACACAACTTTAGTCCATCTCAGTTTTTCTGGTATCATGCTAAATATGTAAGATGCACAATTACACTGAATTTATAATTAAGTGAGGCATGTGGATAAATGATAGCACTTGCTTTTATTCTCTAAGGCTTGAATGATGCAAGCCCAGGAACGTAGCAGGATAACTGGTTACTACATACTGCTTATAATATTGTCACCATCACATAATCATCACGTTTGGAGAGAATCCATCCATGGGTACAAGAAAAATGCAGGAATAATTCAAACAAAGTGTACTGAATGATAAGAGGTGGTGGACAGATAAGAAAGTATTTTCAGCTTTAATTTTCAACCGCAGAGGCTGTTTTGGGTTGCTAAGCGAATTGAGCATAAGGTTGGGGTGGAAGGATAGGAAATGATTTTCTTGAGAGAGTGAAAAGAAGGACATTTTTCAAAACCTTCAACATAGATTTGGCACACACTAGCTAGCCTCTGTTCAATGACTGAACTAGCCCCATAGTTCCCTCTAGTGGTGTTAATGCACATCACATCCCATATGCCCTGCAATGGGACCATCTTACTATATTTTCCCTCCTTGGAAAATACCAAAATATCATGACATCCTTCTAATTGTAATTTAAATTTTTTATTTTAAATTTTCTTGGGTGTTTTTTTAAAGCAAGCACATACAGCTCTTACCATATGTCAGGCACTCTTCTAAAGAGCTTCACAAATATTAACTTGCTTAATTATCATAACAATTCTGTGAAATAGGTACTATCATTATCTCTGTATTTTTACATATTGGGAAGATGAGTCACAGAACTCTCCAAAGGTTACACAGCTATTCTGTATGATCCCCAGAGCAGTATTGTGGATTAGCAGGAGTATGGGAACATACATATGCATTAAAGCCAAATTTAGTAAAATAAAACATAAAAAGCAAAAGACAGAATCATGAGAGCCCACAAGCGTGGAGACCTGGAATTTGAACTCAAGTCCCCCCCCTCCCCTTTGCTAGTGATTAGCTGTATAGTTGTCACAAACTCACTGGGCTTGAAAGAATTGATAGAATTCTCTATAGTCCATTCTAGTCTTAACTGCCAGTGCTTTATATACAAAATCTACCCCAAGAAATGGATGTTTCTACAGGTAATCAATATACCAAAATGCACAAGCAGGATACTTACGACAACTCTGGTATATACTTCTTCAGCAAAGTCAATGTTCTGGAATCTCTGTTCTGTAGGAAACGTGTACTTGGTCAACCACTCCAGAAGTGGCAGGTCTACGTTACTCCCAGCAAAGTAATACTGAGGAGCATGGATGTGTGTATCAACCAGCCCAGGCATGAAGAACTCACTGGAAATTAAGATGAGAGAAAAAAAATTTAATATCATCTTTAGTCATTTTCCATATCTTTAAATCATGTTGTCTCTTGACAATAAATTGCTCACCCCACATAGGTTTAGAGCTGATGCAATCAGATAAGTAAATTCTCCTATTATTTAGAGCAGTGTTCCCCAACCTTTTTTGGGCCACGGACCAGTTTAATGTCAGAAAATATTTTCACGGACCGGCCTTTAGGGTGGGACGGATAAATGTACCATGTGACCAAGACAAGCATCAAGAGTGAGTTTTAGATGGATGTAACAGAGGGAATCTGGTCATTTTTTAAAAATAAAACATTGTTCAGACTTAAATATAAATAAAATGGAAATAATGTAAGTTATTTATTCTTTCTCTGCACACCTGTACCAAATGGCCCACGGACTGGTACCAGTTTGCGGCCCGGGGGTTGGGGACCACTGATTTAGAGAACAAGAAATAAAAACAAAGCTCTGCTAGGAGAGATATAGCTCCTAAGTTGGAATGGCTGACATTAGGTTAACCACAGATAATGAAGGGAGGAAAAAGCACAGCACTGGGCAGAAGCAAAGTCATACAGAAAAAGAGTGAAGATATGCTTTCATACTGTGACTTCGTTCTCACAAGTGGGGGCTATAAAAGAGGGGGGAAAGATGAGAGAAGAGGTCTTCAAAGCTTCTAGAGCCATGCTGAGCAGTCAGACACAAGCCACTAAGGACGACTGAAGATGAGAAGTAAAGATATCACTGCAATGCTATGTCAGCCATTCTCAAGGTCCTGACCACTCCTGCTGTTACACTGATTCACCAATTAATTTTCACATTTCTATGAACTCTTGTAACAAAACATCCAGGAAAATGTTTTTAAGAGTTTTAATAGGCACTATCCACAGAATTGAGGTAGCCCAATGTTAACAGATACTTATAGCTTTTTAAAAGAACTATTACTGTTCACTGACATTTATTAAGTGTCTCATGGCATCCAAACAGATATTTGTTAAAAGATACTATGTGCTGAATAAGTCTTATATTTTTATACACAGAAGGGACTTGAACTCAAAACTTGACCTAACAAAGAATCCCCTATACTGCTAATTCAAATGTATACCACCTCAATGGAAGACAAATGAAGACATGGGTATCTATAAATGCTTTATTATTTTTTTAATGATAACTGGAAATGGTGGCCATGATGATAACGATGATGGTGACAGCAGGTAAGGGGTACTGGAGGTGTACATATCTTGGACACGGGGCACAGCATTCTATGTACATCATCTTATATGTTTCTTACATTCCTGACTCAGACTGCGTGATTTAGAATTCATGCCCCAGCATCAACCAGCCATGGGATATTCAAAATGTTATTAATCACTCTGTGGCTCACTTTCTTCTTAAGTAAAATGGGTGCTAGAGTAGTAGCATGGCTGGGCAGTTGTGAGGATAGAGTTAGCATACATAAAAACAGTACTTAGAGGATGGAAAACACTAAAAAAGTGTTCGTTGTGATGATGCCATGCCCATTAAATAGTTATGAAGTAATATTGTTACCCTTATTAACATAAGAGTAAACTGCAGCTCAGGAAATTTAAATAGCTTGAGAAAAAGTAATCATTCAGCTAGTCAGCTCTGGAGTTTAGATTTATACCCTGGCGGTTTGTCAGTAGACTCAGTGTTCTTGGTCATTATCCTCCATGTGACAGAACTTCTAATTCACTTCAGAAATGAAGAGCAGTGATAACATGTAAGCATGGCTAAAAAGCAGTGTTGAGTGGGTGTACGATGTAGGGGGGATGCAGAGAGGGAGGGTAAAGCATGGATTCCTCTTAGCTATTAGTCACTGTCCTGTCCAGGATACTTCAGTCCTTGGGTCTTTTATTGTCTCTACCACCATAAAATGAAATGAAAGTGTGACTTCTTCATGTAATTGAGTTATTTAATCAAATATTACTTCCCAAGCCTCTAAAATGTTTTTTAAAACTCTGCTAAGCCTTGTGGCAAGTCCAAAGAGAAATAAGGCATCTTCTTGTCCTCAAAGATATTGTAATATAGTTGAGGAGACTAGGGGTGAGTAAAGGTGTGTGTGTGTGTGTGTGTGTGTGTGTGTGTGTGTGTGTGTGGTGTGTTTGTATGTGAAAGAGAGAGAGAAGAATTTAAAAAAGGAATATATATATGGTCAAAACATAAAGTGTTTAAGTGAGCAATTTCATGCCTAGTAATATGCCCAAGTGAAATAAAACATGTTTATAAAAAGTATTATACAAGAATGTTCATTGCAAGCCATGGCTGGTTGGCTCAGTGGATAGAGCATTGGCCCCACATGCAGACATCCCAGGTTCAATACCTGATCAGAGCACACCCTGGAGAAGCAACCATCTTCTTCTATCCCTCCCACCCCCTTCTCTCTCCCTTTCCCTTTCACAGCCAGTGGCCCAATTGGTTCAAACATCAACCCAGGCACTGAAGATAGTTCAATTGTTCCCAACATTGGCCTCAGGTGCTGAGGATAGCTTGATTGATTTGAGCATCAGCCCCAGACAGGATTTGCCAGGTGGATCCCAGTCAGGGCACATGTGGTAGTCTATCTATCTTCCTTCCTCTCACTTAAAAAAAAATGTGCAATTGCATATATTCATACTAACCTCAAACTGGAAACAACCAAAATATCACACACAAAAAATGGATAAACTGTGATATATTAATACAATGGAATACTATTTGGCAATGAAAAAGAATAAACAACTGCTATACACAATATGGATGTAAATCAAAAACATTAAGATGAATGGAAAAATCCAGATACAAAAAGAGTACCTATATGACATTCAAAAACAGGCAGAGCTAATCTATATGATAGAAATCAAACAAGGGTCACCTTATGGGGCCTAGAGAGAGACTAGAGTGGCACAAGGCAACTTTCTACAATGACAGGATGTTTTATATCTTATTGATATAATGGTTTACAGGGGTACATATTTATCAAAATTTATTAAATTGTATCTCTAAGATCTATGCATTTCACTATATAAACTGTTTTAAAAAATGCCTTTTTATAGAAAGATCTCGAATACTCAATTTAGTGAATCAACCTGTATTTGTTATTTTGTAGCCAAGAGTAAGGGAATATGAGGACATGTGTTTCTTTGTTTTTTATTTTCTTTGGCAGAACTGTAACATGTTAAACCTTTTGTTTAGAAGAGTTAGTGGTGGTAGGCATGTGTGAAAATATATTTTTAATCTCTTAAACATGAGATTTCTGAACAAAGATTATGGTGATAGAAACAGAAAGGCAAGGATGAATATAAAAGAAAGAACTTGACCTTTAATTAGGAAGCAAAAGAAAGAAATGAGTCAAAGAGATTAAGTTTTTGAGCATGTGAAGCTGAACATATGACATAAAGTCCAAGAATTGAGAAGAAAAGTCCATTTTGAGGGAAGGGTGATGTCATACAAACCCATGAGCCAAAGAATGACCTCCGAGTTTCTAAAAAGTAACCGGAAATGTGGGCTTAGAGGTCACAGGAGTCAAACTGGAGACGAGCAAAACTACACCTTGAGCAGGCCCCTTTTTCTTTTTTCTTTTTTTCCTTTGGCAGTAGGACACAACAAGCTTTATTTCGGCCAGGATTTTTGTTAATTGAATTTATTGGAGATGCATTTGTTAATAAAATTATATAGGTTTCAAGTGTACAATTCTATAATACATCATCTGCACAGTGCATTGTGTGATCTTCACCCAAAATTTAGTCCCCTTTCATCACTGTTTATCCTCTGTTTAACTGCATCTACTTGCCCCACAGCCTCTCCCTATGGTAATCACCATACTGTTTTCTGTGTACATGAGTTATTTATTTTTATTTTTTGACTTAACCCTTTCACCTATTTCATCCAGCACCCTCCCCTCTGACAGCTTCCAAAAGAAAGCTCAGCGATGCCATCATTTTTAGACGTGCAGTTTATTAGCAGTGCAGCTAGGATGAGAACTCAGCTCTCCACCGCAGACATCACTTAAAACTAATTCATAGCCATCAAATTCAAGCTGCAAGCAAAGCAGAGGCGGGACTTAGAAAGCTGAAGAAGAAAAGGTGAAAAGGCTCTCCTTTCAGCTTTCTTCTTTTCATTTTACTTAATACTATCATAAATCCTTTAGAAAATCTTGACTTCCACCAGAAAAAATATTCATTTCATATTCCAAACCTGTAGTACAGGCCAGGCTATATCAGAACCTCAAGGAAAAAGACTTCTGGGCAAGATGGCAATATAGGTAAATGCGGGACTTAGCTCTACCACAACCACATCAAAATTACAACTAATCTATAAAACAATCATCATTCAGAACCGCCTGAAATCTGGTTGAATGAAAGTCCTACACGTAGAACAGAAAAGAAGAAGCCACAATGAAACTGGTAGGAGGGGCAGAGATGCAGAATGGGCTGTCCCTACACCCACATGTGTTGGGTAAAAATTGGGAGAGGTTTCTCAATGGCAGAGGACCCCCTGAGAAGCAAAGGGTCTCAGCCTCACACCAGGCCTCCCAGCCCAGGGTTTCAGTGCCAGAAAGAGAAGTCCCCATAACTTCTGGCCGTAAAACCAGAAAGGATTGAGGCCGAGGGAAACAGAGGGCTGCTGGAGTCCCAGGGGGTTTCTCTGAAAGGGCTGGCACACAGACTTATACAGACTTAGTCCATCTGAGCTCCTGCACTGGGGCAGCAGCTTGAAAAGCACCAGAACCATATAGAGAGGAACTGAATTGTCCAGCATCAAGGCAAAAGCTGGGAGTGGGGGGGAGGGCAGCTTTCCCTCAGACAGAAGTGCTAGAAGAGACTATTGTACCTTTGATGAGCCCTCCCCACACCGGGCACCATATTTGAGACTTCATGAACCTGGCTAACACTGTTTGTCCCACCTAAACTTCAAACCCAGACAAGCTGTTTCCAGGGGCTTTTCCATATGAATAGCCTGTCTTGGCTCATGCTTCAGATTTTCCTATAATCTCTCAAACAAGCAGCAACTGGCCTCAGCATGCCCTGTACCTCTCTAAAGAGACCCATCCCTGGCACTAGCAGCAGCCAGCCTTGGTTTGCAGCTTAGCTTTCCCTGGGCACCTCCAAGGCCAACACACAAGTAGCAGCCATCTGCAGGTCACTTTGTAACTCATGCTGGGTAGCCCCAGGCAGGACACAGATGGCAACTGACCTTGGCCTGTACCTCCTGGGAGTCCCCAGAGCCAGCACACCCAGTGAACAGCTTCAAACCACATCAAAGCATCACTACTTGACTACTTCCACAAGCAGCAAACTCAAGGGGAGGACTCAGGAGGCACCAGAGCCCCACTGAAGTCATCCTGCTCTGTGGGGTGAGCACCAGCACAGCTGATTCTCCATGGTGGTCAGAGGTCAACAGCCAAAGCTAGTCCTTGCAGCTGATTGGCCTAGGGGTAAATCCCTCCCATTGATAGGCCAACAGCAATCCAGGTTCAACAGAGGAGAAAGGTATATGCAGCCCACATTGGAGGCACACCTTGGGTGATCAAGGAGGTTGTGCCATTGGACCCTACAGAAAACATACTAATTAGGTCACTCTACCAGGTCTGGAAGATGTAGCAGCTCTATCTAATACATAAAAACAAATACAAGGGGAGGCTGTTAAAATAATGAGACAAAGAAACATGTCCCAAATGAAAGAACAGGACAAAACTCCAGAAAAAGAGCTAAACAAATAGAGACAAGCAATCTACTAGATGTAGAGTTCAAAACACTGGTTATAAGGATTAAGAATGCTCAATGAATTTAATAAGAACTTCAGCCATAAAAAAATGACCAGTCAGAAATGAAAAATACACTAACTGAAATGAAGAATAATTTACAGGTAATCAATAGCAGAATAGATGAAGCTGAGAATCAAATCAGTGACTTAGAAAATAAGGAAATGAAAACAGTCCATCAGAACAACAAAGGAAAAAGAATCCAAAGAAATGAGGAAAGTATAAGGAGCCTCCAGGACAACTTGAAGCATATCAGCATTCACATGGTTGTACAGGAAGGGTAATTCAATGTAATTACCATTCATCAAGAAATTGAAAACCTATTTGAAAAAAAAAAAAAGAGAAAAAACTTCCCTAACTTAGTGAAGGAAATAAACATACAAGTTCAGGAGGTACAGAGAGTCCCAAGTAAGATGAACCAAAACAGGTCCATACCAAGACACATCATAATTAAAATACAAAAGGTTAAACACAAAAGGAGAATCTTAAAACCAGCAAAGAAAATCAGTTAGTTACTTACAAGGAAGCTCCCCATAAAACTGTCAGCTGATTTCTCAACAGAGATTTTACAGGCCAGAAGGGATTGGCACAAAATATTCAAAGTGATGAAAAGCAAGGACCTACAACCAAGGTTACTTTACCCAGCAAGGCTATCATTTAGAATTAAAGGACAGATAATGAGCTTCCCAGACAAGAAAAAGCTAAAGGTGTTCATCACCACCAAACCAGTATTTCATGAAATGCTAAAGGGTCTTCTTTAAGAAGAAGAAGGGAAAAGAGGATTAAAAATATGAACAATAAAATAACAATAAATGCATATATATCAACAATGGAATCTAGATAACAAAATAAACAAACAAGCAGAACAGAAACAGACTCATGGATACAGAGAACATTTTGATGGTTGCGGGGGGGGGGGGGGGTTGGAGATAGGTGGAAAAGATGAAGCGATTGACAAGTACAAATTGGTTGTTACAGAATAATCCTGGGGATGTAAAATACAGCATAGGGGATATAGACAATAATATTGCAATAATTATGCATGGTGTCAGATGGGCACGAGATTTATCAGATGACCATTTAGTAAGTTATATAATGTCTAATCAGTGGAGTGCACAACTGAAACTAACATATTAATGTTTATAAACAATAATTGAAAAATAAAAATGATTTAAAAATGAAAAAAATTCTCTTATCCAAAGCACAAATAATTACCATACATCAAATATTTAAATTGTTATAATATTTCTAATATGTAATCAATCTTCAAATATCACCATTTATCTCAAAATATCCTTTCTTTTTTGATTCAAGGTCCAACCAAAAATGATACACTGAATTATTTGCACGTACTGCTAGTATTCTTTTTTTTTTCCTTTTCTTTTTTATTATTTTCTGGTCTTTTATGGCATTATCATTTTTGAAAGATTCAGGCCAGTTATTCTGTAGAATGATCTTCAACTTAGATTTGCCTGAATGTTTCTTCATTATAATTAATTAATATTACATAGATAATGTAGCCTTCAAAGCATATAATATAAGAAGCCATATTATATCAATTTGTCACACTGGCAACGTTGGTGTCCATCAGATTTCTCCATTTTGGAAGAAGTAAATTTTAATAAAGATTTATGTAGACAAAAAAAAAAAGAACAATGTATGCCCTATATACACTTACTGAAACATTCACCCATTTTTAACTAAGTAAAAAGCAAGAAAAGCCTGAGAATAAAACATATGACTCACTGTCTATAAAGACCTGAATTACCTAGTCTGTCTGCACACAATTGCCAAACTGCCCTGGGAGCTCAGGGCTGTTTGACGGTACATCAGCATTTCTTACACAAAAAATACAAGCACATGGAACAAGCAGTATCTTGTCTTGTATTTAAAATTTTGGCATTTTGTTTAGCATTGATTTTTTTGCATTAATTTTGATTTTAAAAAAGATTGCATTAAGCTGTTATTTACCTTGATTACTGAGTTTTTTGCCCTCCCCCACCCCTTAAATGCTGTGCTTTAGGTGAATGCCTAACTTGCCTCACCCTAGTCCTGGTCCTGCCAACCTCTGTGTGGTCTGTCACCACAATTCAAACCATTCCTACCAAATCACTGCTCAGAGTTATAATTTTCATTTATTTTTAAACGCCCATTGTGCTGGTATTTTAATCCCGACTTAAAGAAATTCAATTGCATATACCTTATAATTTGTTTGATATATAAATTACTTTGCATTTAAAATATGATTTTTCTTCAAAGTCTTTGGTCTTCCACCAAAGTTTAAATTTTTTTTCATCTTACCTCTCTTTTGGTGTGTTGTGCTTTATAGATCCCTTTGCATCTGCATTTCTTTAATAAATTTAATTCAAAAGCTGCCTCATAAAGAAGGACAAAAGAATGTGAAGACCCACAGATGTGTTCACCTTTCTCCCCATCCCCAACCACTTCACCACCTTCTCACTCCCTCCCAACTTCCATTTTATTTACTTCCCAGTCTTATTCTACTCTCTCATCACCCAGGCACACAAGCATGTGACTAGAAATGTCACCTGTTCCTCTACATATATCTTCATGAAAAGCTAGCAACAGGAAGCAGATGGTAATAGTCACTGGCATGTCTCCATGCCCACTGGATTCATCTCTATGTCTATTCCCTGCAAGTTTACAAACCCACGGGGAGACAGCAGAAAGAGGGAAGGAGGTAGAAGATGTGAGTATAAATGCAGTTGCAACAAAACTTTATGATGAGTCACTTCCGTCTCTCCGGACTGTGGTCAGCAGGGTAATTCAGTTCACAGATCTGCTGCAGGGGACAAAGTGTCACCTAGGACAATCCTTTAGTTAGCCTGAGAGACAAGGACATCACTTAGCACAATCCTTTTGCTAACAGCCTAAGAGATGAGCTCCAAGATGGGAATTGGCTTGCTTTTACAGTTAACAGCCACAAAGCTATAGCATGAGGAACACACCAGGCATTCTAATTCCTACTGCAGTTTTCTCCGCATTATATTACTCTAAAGTCATTTCCCAAGTGATAAAGATAGTCTTAAATGAAAATGATTTTGATTAACTTTGGAAATGTCACTGACTAGAAATATACTTAGCCTGAAAGAAGATAAAATCTTTGAGTGTTTTTTTAAAAGTATCTTTACTTCTATACAACAAATCAAGTAGGCTACAAAGAATGTGGATCAATCACAAGAAACACATTTTTTTTTTTTTTTTTTAATATATAATTTTATTTTTTTAATGGGGTGACATCAATAAATCAGGATACATATATTCAAAGATAACAAGTCCAGGTTATCTTGTCGTTCAATTATGTTGCATACCCACCACCCAAAGTCAGATTGTCCTCTGTCACCTTCTATCTTGTTTTCTTTGTGCCCCTCCCCACCCCCTATCCCTCTCCCATTCCCCCCTCCCCCCCGTAACCACCACACTCTTATAAATGTCTCTTAGTTTCACTATTATGTCCCACCTACGTATGGAATAATACAGTTCCTGGTTTTTTCTGATTTACTTATTTCGCTTCGTATCATGTTATCAAGATCCCACCATTTTGCTGTAAATGTTCCGATGTCATCATTTCTTATGGCTGAGTAGTATTCCATAGTGTATATGTGCCACATCTTCTTTATCCAGTCATCTATTGATGGGCTTTTTGGTTGTTTCCATGTCCTGGCCACTGTGAACAATGCTGCAATAAACATGGGGCTGCATGTGTCTTTACGTATCAATGTTTCTGAGTTTTTGGGATATATACCCAGTAGAGGGATTGCTGGGTCATAAGGTAGTTCTATTTTCAGTTTTTTGAGGAACCACCATACTTTCTTCCATAATGGTTGTACTACTTTACATTCCCACCAACAGTGTATGAGGGTTCCTTTTTCTCCACAGCCTCTCCAACATTTGCTGTTACCTGACTTGCTAATAACAGCTAATCGAACAGGTGTGAGGTGGTATCTCATTGCCGTTTTGATTTGCATTTCTCTAATAGCTAAAGAAGATGAGCATCTTCTCATATATCTGTTGGCCATTTGTATTTCTTCCTGGGAGAAGTGTCTATTCATATCCTCTTCCCATTTTTTTATTGGATTGTTTGTTTGTTTGTTGTTGAGTTTTATGAGTTCTTTGTATATTTTGGATATTAGGCCCTTATCTGAGCTGTCGTTTGAAAAAATCATTTCCCATTTAGTTGGCTTTCTGTTTATTTTGTTATCAGTTTCTCTTGCTGAGCAAAAACTTCTTAGTCTGATGTAGTCCCATTCATTAATTTTTGCCTTCACTTCTCTTGCCATTGGAGTCAAATTCATAAAATGCTCTTTAAAACCCAGGTCCCTGAGTTGAGTACCTATGTCTTCTTCTATGTACTTAATTGTTTCAGGTCTTATGTTTAGATCTTTGATCCATTTTGAGTTAATTTTTGTACAGGGGGAGAGACTGCAGTCCAGTTTCATTCTTTTGCATGTGGCTTTCCAGTTTTCCCAGCACCATTTATTGAAGAGGCTTTCTTTTCTCCATTGTGTGTTGTTGGCCCCTTTATCAAAAATTATTTGACTATATATATGTGGTTTTATTTCTGGACTTTCTATTCTGTTCCATTGGTCTGAGTGTCTATTTTTCTGCCAATACCATGCTGTTTTGATTGTCGTGGCCCTATAATAGAGTTTGAAGTCAGGTATTGAAATGCCCCCAGCTTCATTCTTTTTCTTTAGGATTGCTTTGGCTATTCGGGGTTTTTTATAGTTCCATATAAATCTGATGATTTTTTGCTCTATTTCTTTAAAAAATGTCATTGGAAGTTTGATGGGAATTGCATTAAATTTGTATATTGCTTTGGGTAATATAGCCATCTTGATTATATTTATTCTTCCTAGCCAAGAACAAGGTATATTCTTCCATCTCATTATATCTTTTTCGATTTCCCTTAACAATGGTTTATAGTTTTCATTATATAAGTCCTTTACATTCTTTGTTATGTTTATTCCTAAGTATTTTATTTTTTTTGTTGCAACCGTGAAGGGGATTATTCTTTTGAGTTCCTTCTCAGTTGTTTCATTGTTGGCATATAGAAAGGCTATTGACTTCTGTATGTTAATTTTGTATCCTGCGACCTTACTGTATTGGCTTATTGTTTCTAGTAGTCTTTTTGTGGATTCTTTGGGGTTTTCGATGTATAGGATCATATCATCTGCAAAAAGTGATACCTTTACTTCTTCTTTTCCGATATGGATGCCTTTTATTTCTTTGTCTTGTCTGATTGCTCTGGCTAGAACCTCTAGTACCACATTAAATAAGAGTGGAGAGAGTGGACAACCCTGTCTTGTTCCTGATTTAAGGGGGAAAGCCTTCAGTTTAGTGCCATTTAATATGATGTTAGCTGATGGTTTATCATATATGGCCTTTATCATGTTGAGATATTTTCCTTCTATACCCATTTTGTTGAGAGTCTTAAACATAAAATTGTGTTGTATTTTATCGAAAGCCTTTTCTGCGTCTATTGATAAGATCATGTGGTTTTTGTTCTTTGTTTTGTTGATATGGTGTATTACATTAACCGTTTTACGTATGTTGAACCATCCTTGAGATTCTGGGATGAATCCCACTTGATCATGATGTATTATTTTTTTAATATGTTGTTGTATTCGATTTGCTAGTATTTTGTTTAGTATTTTAGCATCTGTATTCATTAGAGATATTGGTCTGTAGTTTTCTTTTTTTGTGCCATCCTTGCCTGGTTTTGGTATGAGGGTTATGTTGGCTTCGTAAAATGTGTTTGGAAGTATTGCTTCTTCTTCAATTTTTTGGAAGACTTTCAGTAGAATAGGAACCAAGTCTTCTTTGAATGTTTGATAAAATTCGCTGGTATAGCCGTCAGGGCCTGGACTTTTATTTTTGGGGAGGTTTTTAATGGTTTTTTCTATTTCTTCTCTACTGATAGGTCTGTTTAGGCTTTCTGCTTCTTCTTGACTCAGTCTAGGAAGGTTGTATTTTTCTAGGAATTTATCCATTTCTTCTAGGTTGTTGAATTTAGTAGCATAAAGTTTTTCATAGTATTCTACAATAATTCTTTGTATATCTACGGTGTCCGTGGTGATTTCTCCTCTTTCATTTTGGATTTTGTTTATATGAGTTCTTTCTCTTTTTTCCTTGGTAAGTCTTGCCAAGGGTTTGTCAATTTTGTTGATCTTTTCAAAGAACCAGCTCCTTGTTCTATTAATTTTTTCTATAGTTTTTCTGTTCTCTAATTCATTTATTTCTGCTCTGATTTTTATTATCTCCTTTCTTCGGCTGGTTTTGGGTTGTCTTTGTTCTTCTTTTTCTAGTTCCTTAAGGTGGGAAGTTAAGTGGTTCACTTGGGCTCTCTCTTGTTTGTTCATATATGCCTGAAGTGATATGAACTTCCCTCTTATCACTGCTTTTGCTGCATCCCATAGATTCTGATATGTCGTATTGTCATTTTCATTAGTCTCTATATATCTTTTGATCTCTGCACTTATTTCTTCTTTGACCCATTCATTTTTTAAAAGTATGTTGTTTAGTTTCCACATTTTTGTGAGATTTTTTTCCTCTTTTTTGCAGTTGAATTCTAGTTTCAAGGCTTTATGATCAGAAAATATGCTTGGTACAACTTCAATTTTTCTGAATTTGCTGATGTTGTTTTTGTGGCCCAACATATGGTCAATTCTTGAGAATGATCCATGTACACTGGAGAAAAATGTATACTCAGTCACTTTGGGATGAAATGTCCTGTAGATGTCTATCATATCCAGGTGCTCTAGTGTTTTGTTTAAGGCCACTATGTCTTTGTTGATTCTCTGTTTGGATGACCTATCTAGAGCCGTCAGCGGTGTATTGAGGTCTCCAAGTATGATTGTATTTTTGTCAGTTTTTGTTTTAAGATCAATAAGTAGCTGTCTTATATATTTTGGTGCTCCTTGGTTTGGTGCATATATATTAAGAATTGTTATGTCTTCTTGATTCAGTGTCCCCTTAGCCATTATGAAATGTCCATTTTTGTCTCTGAGTACTTTTCCTGTCTTGTAGTCAGCATTATCCGATATGAGTATTGCTACACCTGCTTTTTTTTGGATGTTATTTGCTTGGAGTATTGTTTTCCAGCCTTTCACTTTGAATTTGTTTTTATCCTTGTTACTTAGATGAGTTTCCTGTAGGCAGCATACAGTTGGATTTTCTTTTTTAATCCATTCTGCTACTCTGTGCCTTTTTATTGGTGAGTTTAATCCGTTTACATTTAGTGTAATTATTGATACTTGTGAGTTCCCTATTGCCATTTTATAGATTGCTTTCTGTTAGTTTTGTGTCTTGTTTGATCCTTCTCTTTTGTTTTTCTATCTTTTTTTTTTATTTGGTTGTATTCCATACATCTTTCCACTGTTGCTATCTTTTTTATCTCATGTGCTTCTGTGGTGGTTTTTACAATGGTGGTTACCTTTGAATAATGAAAAGGGTCCCTACCCTGTTCATTGTAGCGAACTATTTTGTGAGTACTTTTGCACTCCATCGTCCTTTGCTACTGTTAATCTCCATCTTCTCCCCCTCTTTCTTTTTGTTGTTGTCACAGTTTAAATTTGGTTTTATTGTGTTCTTCTTGGAGCTTTTACTTGTGGCTCTGTTTTTTTTTGTTCTTTGTATCTGATTGGAGAACCCCCTTTAGTAATTCCTGGAGTGGGGGTTTTCTGATGATAAATTCCCTCATCTTTTCTGTATCTGTGAATGTTTTTATTTCTCCTTCATATTTGAAGGATAGCTTTGATGGGTATAGTATTCGTGGCTGAAAGTTCCTCTCTTTCAGGACTTTAAATATTGGGGTCCACTCTCTTCTAGCTTGTAGAGTTTCTGCTGAGAAATCTGATGATAATCTAATGGGCCTTCCTTTATATGTTGTATTCTTCTTTTCCCTGGCTGCCTTGAGAATTTTTTCTTTGCTGTTGGTTTGTGTCAATTTCATTATGATATGCCTTGGAGTAGGTTTGTTGGGGTTAAGAAAACTTGGAGTTCTGTTTGCTTCTTGAACTTGAGGCTTTAATTCTTTCCACAGGCTTGGGAAGTTCTCATCTATTATTTGTTTGAGTATGTTCTCCATTCCATTTTCTCTCTCTTCTCCCTCTGATATACCTATTATTCTTATGTTATTCTTTTTGATGGAGTCAGATAATTCTTGTAGGGCTATCTCATTTTTTTTAATTTTTGAGTCTCTTTCTTCTTCTCTCTGTTGTGCCTCAAGTTGCTTGTCTTCTATTTCACTAATCCTCTCTTCTATCTGACCTGTTCTATTAGCTAAGCTTGTTACTTCGTTTTTCAGCTCGTGAATTGAGTTTTTCATCTCTGTTTGATTTGTTTTTATAGTTTCAATTTCCTTGGACATATATTCTTTGTGTTCATTGAGTTGTTTTCTGAGCTCCCTAAATTGCCTTTCTGTGTTTTCTTGTATATCTCGGAGGATTTTTAGGATTTCTATCTTGAATTCTCTGTCATTTAGCTCCAAGGTTTCCAATATATTAAATTTTTTCTCCATAGATTTTTCCTCATCTAGCTGTGTTACCTCTCTTTCTTTTGTATCCATGATATTCGATTTTCTCTTCCTTAATGGCATCTGAGGGTGGTTTTGTTGATAGTATTAATGAGATTTAATAAAGAATAAAAAATTTAAAAAAATAATAAAAAAAAATCAAAGAGTTGTTTTTTAAAAAAAAATTAATAATGAAATAAAGAAAAATAAAATAAAATAAAAATTAAAAAAAAAAAAAAAAAAAAAAAAAAAGGAAATTATTCCCCCCCTCCTTTTTTCCTCTCCTCTCCTCTCTCCTCTTTCTTGAGAAAATCTTGTGGTGGACTGTGAATTATAACAAACAATGCCTGTGATGGAGGGCCTGAATTGGGGAAAAGTAATAAAGGGGCAAAAAAAAAAAAAAAAAAAAAAAAAGAAAGAAAGAAAAAAGAAAAAAAAGAGCGTATGGACCCACAAAAAGCAAATAAGGAAAAAATTTGGGTCAAGAATAAAATGATTTGCTTTTAGGTGTTGGTTGTCTAAGAGTTATGATGAGAGGATTAAGAGGAAAACGGAAAAATGGGGGGACAAATTAAAAAATTACTATTGTATTTAGTGGAACAAGAACTAGATAATATGGAGAGCCAGGTATGGGAGCACTGCTAGTGAGTTAAAAAGGTGAAGTAAAAACCCCCCAAAATGCCACAAACATAAGTTTGAGTCCCAGATAAGATAATTTGTTTGTTATTGAGGTTTGAATGAGAGGAGATGTAAAGGAGAAAGGAAGAAACTAATATAGAGGGAGAAAAGAAAGAGAGAGAGAGAAAAAAAAGAGGGAACCACTAAAAGAAGAAAAAAGAAAGGAGAGAGAGAGAGAGAGAGTTAAGGGTTTTGGAGTGCAACCCTCATAGAGAGAAAGGAAGAGAAGAGAAAAGATAATGGGAGATGTAACACTTATGGGTAGTGTAGTTCAAGGAGAGGAGAGAGTAAGACCGGTAGAGAGTTAATCGGCCAAATTGGAGGAGGAAAAAAAAAGTATCAAGAATGAAGATAAGAGAAACAAACGAACAAATATAATAAAATGGGATAGGTTATAAAGTCTGCAGATTATTCTTGATTTTGAGAGGTTATCTTCTTGCTTTTTCTTTTCTCTCCCTCTTCCTGGTCGGTGACTCTGTACCCCGGGTTTTGCCCCTTTGCCACGCTCAGGTGGAGGTTTGCAGTTGATAAGTCTCTATGGCAATGTCATGTATTGTGCTTTAGTCTCGTTGGCAGTCGAGGCTATTAGCATTTATAGGCTCCGACAGTGAGAGAGTCCGTGTTCCTGGAGCCTTTCTCCTAGTCTTTCCTTCCTCAATTAGTAGCCTGATAATCCAGCTATGGGGTTGCCGCTGCCTCTGCCTGGATAGTAAGAGGCTCAAAGAGCTGGCAACTCCCCACTCTATTTCCACTCAGCACAGGGCTCTGGGTAAGGCTCAGTCAGTCAGAGCTGCTAGCATAATCAGGCGGGCTTTCCGGCCATTCAAAGACCTCTGGCTCTGCCACTCTGTCCGGTAACACAGGTGGGCGCCCACTTCCGGGGCGCTTGGAGGAAACTCTCACTCACTGGCTGCGCGCGCAGACCAGGATATCCGGCCAGCAGTCTCACGCTCTGAGTGAAACCCCCAACCGCACGGAAAAGTTGCAGCGTTGGAATTGAGTCTCGCTCCGTCCCCGTGCGCGGCTTTTGCAAGGCGCTGGGGCGGCCCGAGATTCCGCTTTGGCCCACACAAAGGCCCCTGACTCTGCCCCTCTGTGCGATAACACGGGTGCGCACTGCCGAGGCACTCGGAGGAATCGCTCACTCCTTATCTGCGCGCGCAAACCAGGATATGAGGCCGGCCGCGATTCCCTCTGAGTGAAACACCCTCCGGCACGGAAAATCTCCACCGTTGGAATTAGTTCTCACTCCCTCCCGTGCGTGGCTTTCCCAGGGCGCTGGGGCTGCCCAGAGACTCTGCCCTCGGCCCACAGAAAGGCCTCTGACCCTGCCTCTCCGTGGGGCAACACGGGCACTCACTTCCGGGGCTTAGGAAGAAACACATTTTTAACAAATTATTAAAAACTACTAAAAGTAGTCAGAACATAAAACCGCAGCTCAAATGCACTTTTGAAGATGTGTCTTACCTAACAATGCTGTCAGTTATTGCTCCCCAAATCTCTCTCCTATCTTCCCAACAATTATCTCTATCATGCTCTTTATTTCCTTCACAGAAGTCACACACTTAACACTGTCATGCTTACATGTCTGTGCACGTTTATGATCTCTGTCCTCCAGGAACTGTAAACACTGTGAGGGCAAAGACTTTGTAGACAATTTTCACCTCTAGATCCCAGTTCTTGCACATACTAAGCCCAACAAATATCTGCTGAAGAATTAAATGAATAATGGCAGTCTCAAATTCAAAGTTTCCATCCTTCTGTTCCCTATTCTCTATTTATCTGCTCCTTCCCACCTCACACCTTAAAAATTAAAAATCTTGCCCTGGCCGGTTGGCTCAGTGGTAGAGCGTTGGCCTGGCATGCGGGAGTCCCGGGTTCAATTCCCGGCCAGGGCACACAGGAGAAGCACCTATCTGCTTCTCCACCCCTCCCCCTTTCCTTCCTCTCTGTCTCTCTCTTCCCCTCCCGCAGCCGGGGCTCCATTGGAGTAAAGTTGGCCCGGGCACTAGGGATGGCTCCATGGCCTCTGCCTCAGGTGCTGGAATGGCTCTGGTCACAACAGAGCGATGCCCCAGATGGGCAGAGCATCGCCCCCTGGTGGGCGTGCCGGGTGGATCCCGGTCGGGCGCATGCGGGAGTCTGTCTGACTGCCTTCCCGTTTCCAACTTCAGAAAAATACAAAAAAAAAAAAAAAAAATTAAAAACCTTCACCTGGCCTAGGGAAGTGCAGTGGATATAATGTCAAACTGGAATGCTGAGGTCACCATTTCAAAACCCTAGGCTTGCCTGGTCAAGGCAAATACGTCAAGCAATCAATGAACAACTAAAGAAAAGCAACTATGAGTTGATACTTCTTGTTACCCCACCTCATCCTCTCTCTATAAAACATTTTTTTTTTAATTTTAAAGCTTCTGTGTCCCTCAAGGCAGGTTTCTTATCATCTGAGACTTGTTAATGGTGTTCACAAAAGGAAGATGGTGGCTATGACTTACTGGTGGCTCAGTTCTCTTATCTCACACGGCTTGAAGCACCATTCTTTGGCCAGCATTTCTTGTTGAGATGCTTCTTCTAAAAACATTATCTTTAAAAGAAAGAAATAAAAGAATCATAAATTAATGAACCATAGTCATTTGTTACTAATAAATATCTAAATCTTTTAAAAGAGACTATACTATAGCTGAGTTAATTTTAAAAGGTATTTGATACTAAATTAGAGCAATAACTCGGATACCAAATGAGTTCAGGGGCAAAAGGACAGGTATTTGCCCCTAAAGTATACTGCATGATATTTCTTCTTTTCTACCATTCTATAGATGGAAGCAAGACTTCAAATATTCTAATTTGGTGATACAGGATATTAAGAATTACTATATTTTTCTAGTACTATGTATGAGACACAAACAGAATGATCCCTTGTGTTGGACCTGTGAGATCTGAAGCTCATTGGCCACAGCTGGGAAAACTCAATGGTTCTCTTAAACTTTCTTGGTCTGGTTTTACATCTGCAAACAGGGGTTAATACCAGTACATACTTCACATGGCTATTGTGAGGCCTAAATGAGATCATTTTAGTATAGAAGTTAGCACATTTCTGGAACATGTTAAATGTTACATTTATCACATCTATTGTTGACAGTTTTAAAGTATACCGTGGTTGCTGTCTCTATAAAAATGGATTGCAAAGGAAGAATAAAATATATATGCAGGAAATAGCATTTCATTTTTAAATAAAATATTGCAAAAAAAATAAAAGCATTTCACGGAATATGAAATATTAAAAAGAAATACTGCAGATAAAATATAATTAATTAGAAAAAAGATAATGCAAAAAATTGTTTATGGAAATAAATATTAACTTGCTTATTCATTGAACATATCTTTTATTAAAAATTTAGGATATTTTTAGAAGAGAAAATGAAGATATAATTCCTACAAATAAGGAAAAGTAATTTGTGATTCAAAACATACATTAGAATAAATTAAAATCAAAGCAGATACATAATTAAAACCCACAAAACAAAATTTATTAATATACCTCAAAATTGATTTACCATTAAAGCAATCAATCAAAATATTTATAAAACATTATGCTTTCACATTTAAAAATATATTTGAAATAAGTGGTTTTGAGAAAAATATACTTGATCAAAATTTATTCTGAAGAGTAGAAAAAGTAAATGAATGAGCACCGTACCGTAGGAGAAACTTAGAAAATTTTACTAACTCTTTAGGAAATCATATGGCTCAGACCATGCTGTCGTAATAGTAGTATCCTGCCCATCACAAATGCATATGTAACTTTCAATTTTTAACAGCCACATTAAATGTGTGAGACAGAAAAAATAATATTAATTTTAATAAGTTGTTTTATTTAACAACCTAGATGGCTATACTAAAAGATTATCATGTCAAAATGGAACTCATATAAGAGTATTAATTTTATTTTAGAAGATATTCAGTCTTTAAATTTCTGGGTGTATTTTTTATTTAAAGTACATTTCAATTGATTTGCTAAATTTTCACCTGAAATATTTTATGTGTAAATTTTATTTTATATAATTTACAAAAATTATTCTCACATACCCACATAGTTCCAAAAACACTTAAAAGTTTTCCAAAACTAAGATGACTATCAATTTCTAAATAAAAAAATGATAATAAAAATAAAAATAAGAAGTAAAAAATTTTTAAATTTAGTTCATCAGTCTTACTAGCAACATTTCAACTACTTAATATCCTGTATTGGACAGCACATGTTCAGAGTATTTCTTAGCCCAGTTCTGTCCAGCTTTCAAAGAACATGAGGTAAAGAGCACTAGAGCATGGGAAAGAATGGACACCTCCTTATTTTTACAAAGTTAGCATAATCCTCAAAGTTAGCAAAACCTGAAAAAAACACACAACATAAACGTCAATACATACATGCAAACAGAGACCAAAAATTACAAGCCAATGTCACTAGTTATTTAATAATATAGATGCAAAAATAATCCAAATGATATAGTGGCAATAAAAAGTAAAAGTACAGGCCCTGGCCAGTTGGCTCAGTGGTAGAGCATCGGCCTGGCGTGCAGAAGTCCCAGGTTCGATTCCCGGCCAGGGCACACAGGAGAAGCGCCCATCTGCTTCTCCACCCCTCCCCCTCTCCTTCCTCTCTGTCCCTCTCTTCCCCTCCCACAGCCAAGGCTCCATTGGAGCAAAGATGGCTCCTTGGCCTCTGCCCCAGGCGCTAGAGTGGCTCTGGTCGCAACAGAGCGACAGCCCCCCACCCCGGGAGGGGCAGAGCACCACCCCCTGGTGGGCAGAGTGTCGCCCCCTGGTGGGCGTGCCGGGTGGATCCTGGTCGGGCGCATGCGGGAGTCTGTATGACTGTCTCTCCCCGTTTCCAGCTTCAGAAAAATACAAAAAAAAAAAAAAAGTACATTACAATAATAATTCAGCATGTTTGCAACATGTAAGCCTCAATTATTCTGACGAAGCAAGTCACATCTTCTATCAATGTACAGCAGATTTTTAGTAGTTAGGTAAAAACATAACTCTTAAAGACTGCTGGGATAAACTTACGCACCTCTTCATGTTACTATCAATTGACACTCAAGCTAGAATTGACCTGTTCCACACATACACCAGGGATCTTGATTTGTATCATTATTTCCATTAAAGCTTTGTACTTTCTTGTCTCTTACTGAGCTCCCACCACTCTCCACTTATCAAAAACCCTTCACTGTAACCTCTTGTTACTGCCCCTCCATAAGCAGCAAACTCCCCAAAGTGTTCAATATGTGCTCTGAGTTTCTCCCTCCTAACAGCTGGGGCTCTACCCCCAAGGACATGGCTTCCCCTTTACTGCTCAAAGGGTAGGTATTCTTACATCAGACCAGGCAATGAACTTGGTGCCTTCCATACCCACCATAGCCATTTCCAAACAATCTTTCCTGGAGCTTCTTGTGAACAAAGAAGGCGCCTTTAAGATCCACCCTTTCAGCTTTTAAGAACATCTTTTCTCTCTTTTTGTTGTTCTCCTTTATCAACCTTTCTCTTATTGTTCAAATTGGTTGAAGCTTGCCTCACACCCTTCTCTCCACTCCAAGCCCTGCTCTTCCTTCATTATAATATCAGCCTGGACAAACCTTTTGACACCATGGCCAGCTATTTTCATGAACTTACCTTCAGTGGTTTTAGTAAAAAAAATGTGCAGAGCACTTTTTAGTCAACTCATGTTCTAGCCCTCTTCCATGATGATTTCAAATCTGCCCTCTCTTCAAATTTCTGCTCCCATTTGCCCCCAAAATATACACTATACATTTGCAATAGTGAAAAATAGCAAAAATTTTTCAAAAGTCAGTCATTAAGGGATTGATTAAATATTACTAATCCCTGCAGGAATTAAAAGTGACAATAAATGTACTGAATATAAAATTATCATTGATACAATCCTAACGTTTTTTTGAAATGCAGGTTACTAGTAACATGTACTGTATTATCATATTTTTTTTTCTTTTTTGGCATTTTTCTGAAGTTGGAAACAGGGAGGCAGCCAGACTCCTGCATGTGCCCGACCGGGATCCATCCAGCATGCCCACCAGGGGGTGATGCCCTTCCCCGCTGGGGCTCCGCTCTGCCACAATCAGAGCCACTCCAGCGCCTGAGTCAGAGGCCACAGAGCCATCCTCAGCGCCCGGGCAAAGTTTTGCTCCAATGGAGCCTTGGCTGCGGGAGGGGAAGAGAGAGACAGAGAGGAAGGATAGGAGGAGGGGTGGAGAAGCAGATAGGCACCTCCCCTGTGTGCCCTGGCTGGAATCGAACCCGGGACTCCTACATGCCAGGCCGACGCTCCACCACTGAGCCAACCGGCCAGGGCCGTATTATCATATTTTTAATAAAGATATAGGGTGTGTGTGTGTGTGTGTGTGTGTGTGTGTGTGTGTGTTGGGATGTTGGTTCTAAGTGTTGACAGTAGTTAATATGTACAATAGAATTTGGGGTTAATATTTTACTATCATCTTTACACTCTTTTAGATTCAAAATTGTTTAACAATAAATGTTTTATCTTATATAAAACATTAAAGTTAATTCTATTTTAAATATATATAAAAATGTAAAGGAAAAATAGAAATACATAATCTCTACTCATAGAGCCTAAGGTTGTGTAGTTAAGGCACACAGATAATGAATCAGATGGGGAAGGCCTGGTGACAGAGTACAATGGACCCCATCAGTTCCGATAAAGAGACAGTGGGCATGATCAGTGAGGGTTTTAACAAAAAGACAGAACTCTGACAATGATGGATAGGATTTGACACTTGAAGAGTACCCAGGGTTGAAGAGAAAAGTATACAAAAGATAAATAATGATAGAAACAGAAGCATGAAGGCTAAAAGCTACAAGATGTCTTTACAGACACAAGTGTACTTAAATATCATTAGAGCACTAGGTTGGGGAAACCTTTAATTCATAAATCAATTGTTTCATAGATTCTTTTGTTGTTGTTGTTCTTATTCATGTATTTATTCATGATTACTGTTTGAGTATCCCCTGTGTGAGAAGCTCTAGTCCGGGGTCTATGAGTAATAAATTAATAGATTAATATAAGATATATTACACAGATTAGTGAGTACTATAGTAAAAATAAAGTAAATGAAGTAAATAGAATGTGGGGTGTGAAATTCTCTCTGAGAAGTTATTTTGAGCACAGATTTGTATGAATGTAGGGAGTGAACCACTAGGATATTTCGGAAAGAGTGTTCCAGACAGAGAGAACAATCAATACAAAGTCCCTAACATATATATTTAAATTAGATGCTTGGCCTGTTTTAAAACAGCAGGGAGGCAGTGGGGATAGAGTACAACAGCTAGAAGAAAAAGTGGCAGGAAATTGGATGGAGGAGGTAGCTTTGAAGGTCATGGTACAAACTTAAGGTTTATTTTTAAGAATCTCTAAAAGTATTTTGGAAAACAAATATGGCAAAACTACAAAATATCATTGATTTTTTTATGAGGCAATGGGCCTTTCAACCTGAGGTTACCTGGGTTTATGTAGACATTCATTCACTTATTCATTATTCACTATTAAGAGTGCATATCATGGCCCGCGGTCTTCCTCTTCAAAGGCCACAGTTTAGGTGGGCTATCAAGCACATGCAGCAGTCATTAACAAACAAATTTCATGAAGTCATTATAGTGCCAGCTGGCAAGAACCTTTTCATTTCACCCCCTTGTTTTCCATATGAGGATATTGAATCCCTTCTGTTACGCAAGTGACTTCAAGTGCTCTCTTTCTTGAAACTGGGATTATTTAGGATGAGCAATAATGAGTATGTCAAGACACTAAAGCCAAAAACAGATGACTAATGACTATCATCTGAAGAAAACAATCTCTGCAAGATAGAAGCTTCAAACACCAGATGGCAAATTTGGGCAAGGGCTTGTTGCTATGGAACAGAGTAAACTGTTCTTCAGGCCATTGTGAAGTAGCTCGGCCATCAACAAAATAAGGTAACATATATTGCAACCCATTAGACAAGATCCACTCTTAGGTACTGTAATGGGAGATAAAATCAGATAAAAATAGGAAGTCTGAAGATTTCTGAAGCTTTTGGACAGAGATGAAAATTGCCTCTTCACCTCAAATACATTGGTGGAAAAGAAAGATGAAGTAAGATTGACTTATTTTTTTAAGTTACTCTACAAAGGTAGAATCGAGCAAATTCATGTCATAAAGTCATCAAAGGGAAGCATGAGAGACTTAGATTTTCAGGTCTGAGATTCTCATTTCTCAGGTAAGTAAACAGACCAGGAAATATGACTTGCCCAAGGTCACAGGGCTAGCCAGGAATGTCTGCTGGACTTGACCCATCTTCTCAGACATTCTCCCACACTTGTGTGACTGCTTCACTAACAGCATAAACCAAGGGTCAGCAAGCTTTCGACAGTGGGTCAGACGGTAAATATTTTAGGCATTGCAGACCCTACTGTCACTGTTTTACTCCACAACTCTGTAATTGTAAAGCAAAAGCATCCACAGACAATATATAATGGCTAAAGCTATGTTCCAATACAACTTTGTTTACAGAAAACAATTTACAGTTCATATAATATTCTTTTATTAAAAAAATATAATTTTTCCCTAACCACCTAAAAATGTAAAAACCACACTTAGATCACTGGCCATATAAAATCCAGCAGTGAGTTGGATTTGATCTGTGGAGCACAGTTTGTCGATGTCTTCTTCTTTTTTTTAATTTTATTGATTTTAATGGGGTGACATTAACAATTAGGGTACATAGGTTCAGAGAAAATATCTCCAGGTTATTTTGATATTTGATTATCTTTTATACCCATCACCCAAAGTCATAGTCTTCCCTCACCTTCTATCTGGTTTTCTTTGTGCCTCTCCCCTCCCCACATGCCCTCCCTCTCTCTCCTCCCCTCCCCCCTGTTAGATTCAGGGAGTACTGGGGCTGCCAAAGAGTGTAACTATTGAAGGAACAGGGAGTGCTGCAAAGAGTGTAACTATTGAAGGAACAGTAAGTGCTGATATGGCTCCTGTGAGGCTGGGAACAAAGAAGGTCAGAGACCCTTATCAGAAGTTTAGGTTTGAAATTTGCCACTAAGCTAAAACCAGCCCCTGTTGCTATGCCGGCCCTGTTGCTATGCTGCGTGTGACTTCCCTAGCCAATAGCTAAACTGCCACATCTGCTTCTGTGCTATGCTTGCTCACTTAGGATATATAAGGGCCTGGCTGTAAGCTCCAGGTGCGGCTTCTGTTTGCAGCTCCTTGGGCATGGTGTCTCCGGACATCTTGGGAGTTCGCCCCTGCGCAGGTTAAACTGGCCAATAAAGTAACATCTTAACTCCTGAAAGTCTCCGACGTTTGTTCTCATACCCGGTGGATGCTACATTTTGGGGGCTCGTCCGGGATTCTCCCTTGGTGGAGTTTTGGGTCAGAGACTGGAAGGACAGCTCGAGCTGAGTAAGTATTCATGGAGGATCCTCATTTGGTTTGGCTTTTGGGCTCTGGAGCACACAATCCTGAGGTAGTAGGTGGGACGCTGCCGGTAACCTATCCAGGGCTTTCAGAAGTGGGATGCCACTCTCTGAAATTTGGATATTTGGACTTGTTAACTTTGGGAGTGACTGGTCACATTAGGAATCTGTTTTGCGCTGCGCTGCGTTTTGTCTGAGCTCAAATGACTGAGTTGAGTGTGAGACAGACAAGTGTGTTCCTTGTGTTAATAGTGTGTGTTGCCTGTATCCTACCCTTTCTCATTATTCCTGAGTCATCTAGGATGGGACAACAGGAGTCTGTGCTGGGATCCCTACTCGAGTGCCTGTTGAAGAATTTTTCTGATTTCCAGAAGAGGGCTCAGAGGTACGGAAGTCCACAGCCGAGTCCAGGTTTCCTCCGGACCTTGAGCCAGCTGGAATGGCCTACATTTAATGTAGGACGGCCCACAGAGGGCACTTTTGACCTTCCAATTTTGTTTGCTGTCAGAGCCATGGTCTATAGTGCTCCCCACCCAGACCAATACCTGTATATGGATGTGTGGGTAGATACAGCCATTTTGCCTCCTCCTCTGGGAGGGCAGCCATTTTGCCTCCTCCTCCAGGAGGGCAGCCATTTTGCCTCCTCCTCCGGGAGGGCAGCCATTTTGCCTCCTCCTCTGGGAGGGCAGCCATTTTGCCTCCTCCTCCGGGAGGGCAGCCATTTTGCCTCCTCCTCCGGGAGGGCAGCCATTTTGCCTCCTCCTCTGGGAGGGCAGCCATTTTGCCTCTCCGGGAGGCACCGCCAGCACCAGATGCTGGCCCACGGGTACCTCCTCGCCTCATCTATATGCCTTTTTCCACTAGTGATTTATACAATTGGAAACATCAGAATCCCCCATTTTCCGAGAAACCTCAGGGCCTAATATCTCTCCCTGAGACCATTTTTAGGACCCATCAGCCCACATGGGACGATTGTCAGCAGATTTTACAAACCCTCTTCACTTCTGAAGAAAGGGACAGAATAATGAGAGAAGCTGCTAAGGCGGTATTAGGAGAAGAAAAGGAAACTCGGGAGGGAAGAAGGGAAATAGAAGATGCTCTCCCATCTCAACCTCCTACCTGGGACCCTAATACCGCTGGGGGAAGGGACACGCTCCTCCAGTATCGCCGGGCTCTGTTGAGGGGGCTCAAGGCAGCAGCTAGAAAGTCAACCAACTTTAGCAAGGTAAGTGAAGTCATCCAGGGAAGAGAGGAATCCCCAGCAGCCTTTCTAGAGAGAATCATAGAGGATTACAGAGTATATACCCCTCTAGATCCTGAGGCAGAAGAGATCCGGAGACTAGTAAATATAGCCTTTGTGACTCAGGCCGCTTCAGACATTAGGAAAAAGCTTCAGAAGATAGAGGGATTTAAAGGAGAGAATAGAAGCAAGCTATTAGAGATAGCCCAGAAGGTGTATGTCAATAGGGATGATCCGGAAGTTGGCAGGGTGAAGGAAGTTGCCAAAATTTTGATTGCTGCCCAGAAACCTCCTCCAAAAGGGAAAGGGGGACAGCAAAAGGGCCAGGGACAGCGAATAGCAAAAAATCAATGTGCCTATTGTAAGGAGAAAAGGCACTAGAAAAGAGAGTGTCCAAGGTTAAAGGCCAACAGCCAAGAGCCAAGACAGGGCCCAGAGGTCTTGCTCCAAACCTTAGACTGACGGGACCAGGGCTCCATTCCCGCCAGCTCCCAGGAGCCCATGGTCACCTTAACAGTCGAAGGAAAGCCAATAGACTTCCTAGTCGACACGGGAGCCACCTACTCAGTCCTAAAGAAACCACAGGGCCAGATGCAGAAGACAACTACTAAGATAATAGGGGTAACGGGCAAAGCAGAAGCCTACCCATGGGCCACCACAAGAATTACTGACTTAGGTCGAGGCACCATCACCCACTCTTTCCTAGTCATTCCAGACTGCCCTTATCCACTGCTTGGAAGGGACTTATTGCAGAAACTTCAGGTCACCATAACCTTCTGACAGGAGGAAAGCCCTATGGGGAACAAAGAGGCAGAGGTCACCATAGAAGTAACTGTCCCACTGTCAGAAGAACACTCACTTACCACCGTCCTAGAAGGTAAGGAGGCCAAGGAAGGGGTTCCAGATGCCCTGCGTGCCTAGGTACCTGAGGTTTGGGCAGAAACCAACCCCCCAGGTTTGGCTGCTCACCAACCACCTGTCCTGGTGCAATTGCTTAGCACTGCTAGACCGGTTAGGATCAGGCAGTACCCGGTCCCAGCCCGAGCTAAACAGGGAATCACCCGGCACTTGCAACGCCTGCTGGAGGCAGGCATCCTTCAAAGGTGCCAATCAGCCTGGAACACCCCGCTGCTTCCCGTCCAGAAACCAGGGAGCCAAGACTATCATCCGGTCCAGGACTTGCAGGAGGTGAATGCGCAGGTAGAGACTATTCATCCCACGGTGCCCAATCCGTATACCTTAATGAGCTCATTGCCCCAACCCATACCTGTTATTCTGTCCTGGATTTGAAGGATGCCTTCTTTAGTATTCCCCTGGCACCTCAGAGCCAAGGGATCTTTGCCTTTGAATGGAATGACCCAGATAATGGACTTGTGGGGCAGTTCACTTGGACCAGACTACCACAAGGGTTTAAGAATTCCCCCACCATTTTTAATAAAGCCCTCAGCAAAGATCTGCAGGCTTTCTGCTCTTCCCATCCATCAATCGTACTGCTCCAGTATGTAGATGACATCCTCATAGCTGCCAAGGACGAAGGAGAGTGTGAGGAAGCCACCTCGGACCTGCTGCAAGATCTCAGGCAAATGGAGTATCAAGTCTCCGCCAAGAAGGCCCAGATTGTGACGAAAACTGTAAGTTATTTGGGGTATAACTTACAGGGAGGGCAAAGGACATTGTCCAGCCAGCGAATTCAGACGGTCTTGCAGATCCCCGAGCCTACTAACAAGAGACAGGTATGAGAATTCCTGGGTGCAGTAGGATACTGCCGACTGTGGATATTAGGCTTTGCAGAACTAGCTGAACCCCTGCACGAACTAACCAGGGGTAAGGAAGAGCAGTTCACATGGACAGATAAGGAGAAGCAAGCATTCCAAGTGCTTAAAGAGGCCCTGGTGACTGCCCCAGCTTTGGCCCTGCCGGATCTGGCCAAACCCTTTCAGCTATTTATAGCAGAAAAGGGAGGCGTAGCCTTAGGAGTACTGAGCCAGGAACTTGGGCCGTGGAAGAGGCCTGTCGCCTATCTGTCCAAGAAACTTGATCCTGTAGCCTTGGGATGGCCAACATGTCTGAGGGCACTTGCTGCCACCTCCATACTAGTCAAGGAGGCTAGTAAATTAACTTTAGGGCAGGACATCAAAGTCATTGAGGAACACTACGTAGAGCAAGTGCTGCGAGCACCTCCTGACAGGTGGCTATCTAATGTGTGGCTAATGCAGTATCAGGCTCAGCTGCTGAACCCTCCATCTGTTCAGTTCCTCAAAACTGCTGCCCTGAACCCAGCGACTCCACTTTGGCCCAGAGTTGCAAACAAATCCTTGACACAGTAACTGGCTCCCACCCGGACTTAAGGGATCAAGCATACAGGAAGGCAGACCTGACCCTCTTTACAGACGGGAGCAGTTTTATTAAGTATGGACAACGACATGCAGGGGCAGCAGTGGCCATGGAAAATAAGGTCCTGTGGCAGAAAGCACTGCCCACAGGAACATCTGCACAAAGGGTAGAGCTAATAGGACTAACCCGAGCCTTACAAATAGCAGAGGGAAAAGTTGCCAACATCTACACTGACAGCTGGTATGCATTCGCCACTGCCCATGTCCACGGAGCCATATACAAGGAGAGAGGCTTACTGACAGCAGGAGGGAAAGACATTAAAAATCGCAATTAAATTCTTGCCCTCCTAAACGCCATTTGGCTACCTACCAAAGTTGCCATCATCCACTGCAAAGGACACCAGAGAGGGGACTCGCCTATTGTAAAGGATAACAACCTAGCAGACTCAGCTGCAAGAGAGGCAGCCACTAGGCCACAAGAAAGCCTTCTGCCATTGCTGCCTAAGCCAATGCTACCTTGGATCCTAGATATTCCCCAGAAGAAGAGCAGGAAGGGATGCAGTTGAAAGGGAAGAAAAATCAGCAGGGATAGATAGAGCTTCCTGACTCCTGGCTCTATTTACCCCAGGGAATAGTAGAAGATATTCATACTAGTACCCATCTAGGACAAAACAAGCTAGAACAACTTATCAGGAAGTATTATGTAGGGCCCAACATCAGGGATATTGTCCACTCCATTGTCTCGAGGTGCAGCATCTGTGCCAGAGTAAATGCACAGAATAAGAAGTTACCCCCCTTTGTAAGGTATCGGGGGAAAGCTCCGGGAGAACTGTAGGAAATAGATTTCACAGAGATTACCCCTAGGAAGTCAGGTTATAAGTATCTATTAGTGTTATTAGACACCTTCTCAGGATAGGTGGAAGCATTCCCCACGCGAGGAGAGGCTGCTTCCACAGTCTGCAAAGTCTTATTAAGGGAAATCACACCTAGATATGGCATTCCCCTAGCCCTAGGATCAGACAATAGATCTGCATTCATATCCAGGATATCTCAAGAATTAGCCACTAAGTTAGGTATTAATTAGAAATTGCATTGCATTTATAGACCCCCAAGTTCAGCACAGGTAGAAAGAATGAACAGGATTTTGAAGGAAACTATAATTAAGCTGAGAGGGGAGACCGGCGAAAACTAGGTTGAGCTCCTCCCTTTCGCCCTTTTTAGAACCAGATGTACCCCCTATCTCAATAAATAGACCCCTTATGAAATCTTATTTGGGCAACCTGTGCCCCTTGTATCTCGACTGACCAGAGGGGAACTAGAGATTTCTAATCATAATTTCCTCAAGTCCTTGCAGGCCCTTCTCCAGAGTAGAAAGAAAGGTCATTGAACTGAAGCCTGCCAGGCTTCCCGGCCCCATCAAGGGACACGTCTGTGCTGTAGAAAGAGGGACATGAGAAGGTTTTACAGGTTACTCAGCAAACTGTTCAAAGACTGTCCAAGAGGCACTTCTAGCAGTACACCACCCAAGGACTGACTCCCACGTGTACGGGTCCACACACCATGGTCCTGAGCACCCCCACTACTGCCAAGGTAGAAGGTATACCCGCCTGGGTCCACCACAGCCGGCTGAAGCTTGCAGTCCCAGCAGAGACACCTTTGTGGACAGCGAAGACTGACCCCACCAACCCTTGTAAGCTGACCCTGAGAAGGACAGCATGCCCTGCTTCAGCCACAAACCAGAAGTTAACTGGTCCACGCATGGCTAATGCCTAGAGGAACTAACTAAGGACTCTTTTAATCAGGCTTTAGGAAAAGGGAAACTAGAATAATAGAAAGTATGAAGTGTAGAGGTACTTTTGAAAAGAAAAGGGAAAAGCAAGTTGTTATGAAGGCCAGTTATTTCTAGATAAGAAAGTGCATAAAAGTTGAAGGGTTATGTAAGTTGCAGAAGGTTTGTGCAAGTTGTCAGAAGTTAGTGCAGAGAAGAAAAATACAAGGCAGGACACGTTCCTTGTGTATCAGCCCTGCAGATATTGCAGGAAAGTAGTTTATTATCTTAAAACAGTGTGTGCTTGTATACTTTTGCAAAGATATTGTACAAATGTGCTGAAAACATTGTAACCTTGTAGGTTTCACCTATAAATACCCCTCTCCCCCTGAGCTCATCGCTGACCATTGTGAGAGGCGTAGTAGGCTAATCACTAGCCAGTGTATAAGACCCAATTAGCTTATAGCTACAGCTAAAGTAGAAAATTCTCATGAGCCCCAGCCTTATACCATTCTCCCCACTGATGAAGAATCAAGGGTTTGATTTATGCCCAGAAGAGATGGAGGAATGTTAGATTCAGGGAGTACTGGGGCTGCCAAAGAGTGTAACTATTGAAGGAACAGGGAGTGCTGCAAAGAGTGTAACTATTGAAGGAACAGTAAGTGCTGATATGGCTCCTGTGAGGCTGGGAACAAAGAAGGTCAGAGACCCTTATCAGAAGTTTAGGTTTGAAATTCACCACTAAGCTAAAACTGGCCCCTGTTGCTATGCTGCGTGTGACTTCCCTAGCCAATAGCTAAACTGCCACATCTGCTTCTGTGCTATGCTTGCTCACTTAGGATATATAAGGGTCTGCCTGTAAGCTCCAGGTGCGGCTTCCGTTTGCAGCTCCTTGTGGGCACGGTGTCTCCAGACATCTTGGGAGTTCGCCCCTGCGCAGGTTAAACTAGCCAATAAAGTAACATCTTAACTCCTGAAAGTCTCCGACATTTGTTCTCATACCCAGTGGATGCTACACCCTCCAACCACCATAATCTTGTGCCAATGTCTTCCTACTCAGGCTTCTAATTAGATGCATGTAAACTGAAGCTGTGTAATTTGTGGCTTATGATAGTACTTCTAGGAAGCATTATTTTATGTTTTTCAATTTGTAATAACTTTTAACAATTTTTTCTTTAACTTCAGGGCCTGATAAAATGTTCTTAGAAAAGTACAAATTCTGGCAGCCTTACAAGCCCAACTTTGCTGTAGAAAACATATATTTTTGATAAATAAAGCAGTAGCTTTAGTAATTTTTCTGATCTCTGTAGAAGACATCACTAATGATTCAATGGTATTTAACAACTCTTTATTTTTTTAAAAAAAATAAGGCAATGTGTTAAAAAATGACAGGATGTCTGATAATAATAAAAATATTTAACCATATGTACTCTTTTCAAGATACTACCCTATACCCTTTACATGTACTAATTCATTTTACCTCACAAGAGTCCTATGAGGTATATACTATTACTAGCCCCATTTTACAGATGAGAAAATTGAGGCACAGAGATGTTAAGTACCATGCCCAAGATTACATAGCTAGGAGTTGGTAAATCTGGAATTGAACCAGATTCAGGCCTCCAGGCTGATGTCTATTAATACTATATTATACATTTTTACAACTCTTTCATACAAAAAAGAATTAATAAAACAACCCTCCCTTCCTTTTCCTTTATAAATATTTGTTGGTGCTTTTCCTTTTTCTTTCCCTTCCTTAAAGTATAAGGATGAACAAGGACCTGATAAAATAAGATTTAGGATAATGGTTCCCTCAGAGTAGGAAGGGAAGAAAATGGGATGGGGAGATATGTAGAGGGATCCAAAGATAACCAACAGTTCATCATGTCTTCATTCATTACACCGGACACAGGCATTGTGCATGCTTTTTCTTATGTGAGCAAATATATGAACAAACACAAACTGTCTGCTCACACCAAATGTTTTTTAAAATAGTAAAATCCATATCACATGAAATATCCACATTGATAATCTATAGAACACCACAATGACCAAGAAGAGAAACTACAGGAGAAGTGAGGGTGATAAGGAAACAGATCAAATGTGTATAGCATTATGACAGCAGCAATCTAATTTGTCATCCCCTCCTTTCTTTTACAAAGAGTCAGTAATATGCTACACAGCCTTTACATGCACCTGAGTGCTTGTGAATGACTTTGGGATAAAAATTGTTAGCCCCAGTGTATTTTTTTCTAAATTTAGAATGTTGTGTGTGTGTGTGACAGAGACAGAGACAGAAAGAGGGACAGATAGGGACAGACAGACAGGAAGGGAAAGAGATGAGAAGCATCAATTCTTCGTTGTGGCTTTTTAGTCTGCTTAGTTGTTAATTTTTCTTATGTTCCTTGGGGGGGGGTGCTACAGCTGAGTGAGTGACCCCTTGCTCAAGCCAGGGACCTTGGGCTCAAACCAGTGACCTTGGGCTTCAATCCAACAACCTTTGGGCTCAAGCCAGCAACCCTGTACTCAAGCTGGTGGGCCCGCACTCAAGCCTGCAACCTCGGGGTTTTGAACCTGGGTCCTCTGCATCACAGTTTGATGCTCTATCCACTGTGCCACTGCCTCATCAGGTTAAATTTAGAATTCTTTGGTGCCTTAATCAATTTATGGACTAAGAAAAATTTTTAAGTGGTTTACAGTTTTTACCAATCATTCAGTCAAATTCAGTACAAATCTCAAAGCCAAGGTTAAATGACACATTTGAATCCTGAAATCATTAAACAAGCAAATAATTTCAGCATCTGCCTCACAAAAGACATCTTCAGAGACTAAATTCAGCAAGTGATCAATTAAAACTGAATTTAAGAAAAGCACTGTCTATTTTGATAACTGAAAGGTGTTATCAATTGACCACAAAATTTACTTCAACAGACTGCATCAAATGTAGATATGAGTAAGAAAATGCAGGAATACACAAAAGTACTGACTACACAAGTCTACTGCTTTGGTCTTTTTTTTTTAAATCTGCCTTAGAAACATGTTATAGGTTGAGTTGTGTTTCCCCAAAATTTATATATGAAAGTCCTAAACCCCTGGTACCTCAGAATGTGACTGTATTTAGGTTTATACAGAGGTAATCAAGTTAAAATGAGGTAATTAGGGTTTGCTATAATCCAATATGACTGGATTCCATATGAGAAATATGGACACAGAGACACGCTTAGAGGGAAGATGAAATGAAGAGACCCTAGGATAAAACAGCCATCCACAAGCCAAGGAGAGAAGCCTAGACAGATCCTCCCCTCGTGGTTCTCAGAAAGAACCAACCCTGCTGACACCTTGATCTCAGACTTTCAGCCTTGAGAACTGAGAGACAATAAGTGTCTCTTGTTTAAGCCACTCAGCTTGTGGTGCATGGTTATGGCAGACCTCTCAAACCAACAGAAAACCCTGTGAGAAGGGAGGATTATAAGACTGGTCTAATAAATCAACAACAACAACAAAAACCCTGCAGAAACAGCTTTTAGTGTTTTCAGTAGGCCCCTTCTCTGAGAAACTTGAGGTGGTAAAAAGATACACTCAACTTATTGAAGAATCAAGAGTCTACTCTCTAGCAGCTCTGTGAATCAGGGCAAATCCCTTAACCTTTCTGACTTACCATTTTTGAAAATATGGTAATATCTGCTATGTCTCCTTTCAATCTATAAGACAAAATATTTTAAAATGAAGGTATATAAAACATGCAATGAACTGTAAAAGTTCTCCATAAACATAAGGTATTATTAATAGTGTTTTTTTTTATATGGAAACCAGAGTGGTATTTTAGCAGATAACTGTGTGCTTTGATTCCAGAAAGGCATCTGAAGGTACCAAAAAATGAACTTTGTCAGGCAAGCTCAAAAAAGCAAGCTGGATCACAGTAGATCTGGAGGGAGTCATATCTGGTTGTATATTTCCACTCTCAAAAAGGTGATAAACAGGATGAGAGAAGCATGGCTGGAGAACTCTCAAGACACTTCAGGGAGCTCTGCCCCAGCCCTGTTCTTATTAACAGCTTAGAAGTGAAATGGACAACAATCTGGAAGGCACATTTTGTTCCTTTGCTGGCAATATCCAGTTTTAAAGACTCCCACAGAATAAAACTAACAAGATGAAGCTTAACAGGAATGTAAGGAAAATCTGACATTTTCGTTTAAGAAAAATCAAATACATAAGGTAAAAAAAGTTGTAGAAGACTAAATTAATGGTGTGTAATAGTTGTCCACAAAATGGAGTCTGAATAAGGTCAAATCTGTAGAAATATAGGAGTCCTTGCTTTGCATGGTTCTAATATACATAAATTTCAAATGCCACAGTTTAGTGAAATGATGCCAGTCCCTTAACAACATGGTTCAAATATCAGTTACCAGGGCCCATTAACTTTGAATGACTGCATCAGGTACCAACTTGGCTTCTAGCTCCTCAGTCCACGGTCACTACCTATGCAACAGATGTGTGCAGTGATCAGTAACCGATCACATACTTATTCCAAAGTTGTGGTAATTGCTCCTTGTGCCCCTTACCTATCGTTCACACACAGACAGCAAAGCTTATAGTTGTGTTGCCTCCTTGCCTACCAGCCATAAACTCACATGGCAATTTAGAAAAATGAGTAATTGAAAGAGTGGCTTGCTTAACAAAGATGAAAGAAAGTACAGCAAAGAAATTAAAAGTGGTAATACAAGAAGTGAAACTTGAATCTAACTTAAATGGTTTCTTAGAGTAGAAATAGTTGACCATGAAACACTGAAATTGCCAATGTTCTAGAAACAAGAGCTACCAGCAGAGAAACTCAGCAGAGGTACACATACTGATATAAATTGATGATAGTGATTGAAGCTATCTCACTAGTTGAAACAAGCAAAAAATCCTCCTGCTAAAGGAAGTCTCAGAGAAATATCTCAAAGATATTTCACAATGCTGAGGGAGTTCAAAGGACAAAATGTTGCAAGTGGATTCATATTTATAAAGCAGGATGACATTAAGTCAAGGTAAACAAAAGATGTTCACTCTGTATTATGATATACACATGATGGAAAAAAAAAAGCCAAGCACTGTTCAAATTACTTTTTAGGCTTTTTAATTATAAAATAAAACACTTTAATTCTGTTTCTAATGTTTCAAATAACAATATGCTAAATGAATAGTAGTTTCACTATTTTTTTCATTTCTCTATGCACTACCTTCCTATGATTAGAAGTATACCTCATTTTATTGTACTTCACTTTGTTAGGCTTCGCAGATGTTGCATTTTTTTACACACTAAAGACAATCCTGTCCACCACCAAAAATATTACAATTTCCTTTATTGGGATACTGACTTTATTGTGTTGGTCTGAACCTAAACCTGCAGTATCTCTACAGTATGCCTGTACCTTCCATTTTCACAGTCATTTTTTCAGTCCTGCGCTGTTGTGAAAAGTGAGGACTACTTTATCATATCCTTTTAGACTTAGTTTGGAGTATAAAACTAGTTACTGATTTTCAGTTGTTGGGATGTGTTTTACAGGGAAGTGACCAGAATGTAGGAAAATCTGAAATCAAAACTTCAGAGAAAATTCTGAATAGAACTGCCAGTATTTTGTCTGGAGAAGAAAGTCAAGGTTACCATCGCTGCAAATAATGGAGAAGTCCTCACATACAATAAAAGTGCCATCCTAAAGCAGCAGAACTAGTTTCAGTAACAGAATGTTCAACAATAGGATTTTCAATTTCATGAATAAAAGGAGCTCCTAACAATTGATATAAATGGAATTCAATGATTCACAACATAGCAAACTCCTCATAGTTGGAAGACTGGCTGACCATCTGTCAGGGATGTTGTAACAGAAATTAACTCCCACACTGGGTGAAAGGGGATGTTCCATTGCAGCTCATATTCCAAACATCAATGTAGCAGCTTTAAAATATGTCCAGAAATTCTATGACACTCATCTCTTTAAAAGGTGGGCTTTAGTTCCCTCCCACAACCTTGAGGTGGGCCAAACTTAATGATGTGCTTGCAACAGAGTGTTCACAATGTTGTGTGATTTTAAGCCTAGCTTAGAAGAATACCTTCCACCCTGGTTCTTTCACTCTTAAATTATTATTTTGAGAATTCTCCAGTCAAGTCATGAGGGCACTTGAGCAGCCTAGAGGGAAGTTCTCATGGGGAGATATCAAAGATTGCTGCCAACAACTATAAGCACTAGCTCAGAGTTGAATAAACTTGAGTGTTATAGGTGGACCCTTCAGCCCCAGGCAAGCCTTCAGACGACTGCAGTCCTGACCAATATCTTGATGAGATGATTTCATCTCACGACAGATCCTGAGCCACTCAGCTAAACTGTTTCTGAATCCCTGACCCAAAGAAACTATAAGGATAACAAACTGTCAATTTCAGCCTCTAAGTTTTGGAGTAATTTATTATGCAACAATAGCTAATAAATACGATCCATTTTGATCAGAACACTAAGAGTATTTTACAATCCTAAGAATCCTGCTCACACAATTTTTTTTTCCTAGTAGTTTTCTTTTTTTCTTTTAATAGACTCAAACCACAATTCCCAAAAACTAGTTCCTGTAATTTAAGAATAAATGATTATCCAATGATATTCTGCTGTAAAAAGTAAAAAATAGAGAAGGAACCTAAAATTAATCCCTTCTACTCTGGATGATTATCACCTCACATTCAAATCTACTGCTACTAAAGATTAACACGGATCTCACAAATAACTCTTCAAGATCTCTTTGACAGGAAAGAATTCCTTCAACAAGTTCATCACTCAGTTGCAAATGGTCAATAAAGTAAGAGCTGAACCTTTCCATTGTTCATATATGAAGGAAACATTTCCTTCAATATGGCAGCATTTCCTCACCTAAACTTAAAGATCCAGCCTAGACTTTTATGAACTCCAGATCCATATATTTGACATTTCCCTTGATAGCTCACATATATTTCTCATAAGACACTTCGAAGTCAACGTGTCCAAAATGGAGTCTATGATCTTATTCCCGAACCTACTCCCTACTCAGGATTCCTATTTTAGAGAATGAAACAACATTAATTCAGGACACAATCCAGAAATCTTTATCACATGTCTTACTGCCTGCTTAAAATCTCAATTGCTTCTCACTGCATTTAGGATCAAGAAAAAAGTTTGTAACATGGTCTACAGCAGGGGTAGTCAACCTTTTTATACCTACCGCCCACTTTTGTATCTCTGTTAGTAGTAAAATTTTCTAACCGCCCACCAGTTCCACAGTAATGGTGATTTATAAAGTAGGGAAGTAACTTTACTTTATAAAATTTATAAAGCAGAGTTACAGCAAGTTAAAGCATATAATAATAATTACTTACCAAGTACTTTATGTCAGATTTTCACTAAGTTTGGCAGAATAAATCTTTATAAAACAACTTACTATAGTTAAATCTATCTTTTTATTTATACTTTGGTTGCTCCGCTACTGCCTACCATGAAAGCTGGTAGGGACCAGGTTGACTACCACTGGCCTACAGGGTCCAAAGTGGTTGGCTTCTACCTGCCTCCCCACCCCAATCCCATCCCCATCCTTTGTTCCTCCCTCACCCTTGCTCTCTCTGCTGAACCACTCTGGTCCAATTTCAGACTGAGTAAGCACCTCACTCTCCCCACCACTGGGCCTTTACATGTGACCTCCTCTCAGCATGGAGCACCTTTCCTTCTACTCCATTAGCCCCAACTCATCTTTCCTAGTTCAGTGTAACTGTCCTTCCTTAGGAAGCCTTTCTTGTCTAGCTCAAATTCTCCATCCTCGCCCCATTCATACCCCCACCTCCAACTAATAATTCTCAAAGTACCAGTCATCTCTTCTTTATAGAAAGAAAATATCATCTTAAATGCACAAAATCTGGAACCGGGTTGCCTGACTTAAATTGTTTCTGGTTGTGTGAATTAGGACAAGTTACCTAAACTCTATATGCCCGCTTCCTATAAAATGGGGAGAGTAGTTATGAGCGTGTCGTGAGGTTAAAATGACACAATCTGTGTAAAACACTCAGAATGGGTCCAAGGCATTACATAATTCTGAGCTATTATTTTATTATAGTTGCAATTTCATGTGCATTCATAATCGTTATTTTACTCATATCTGTCCCTACTATTAGAAAGCAAATTCCACAAGGGTGGACATGTCTATTTTTACTTACTCCTATGCTTCCAGTACTTGCCATACATAGTCTTGACTATGAGAGATTCCTAATGAGCATTTGATGAATAAATAAATATATATATATAATATAGGGCCTGACTTCTAGAGAACCTTCAAGTGTCGTACTAAAGAGATTAGAATTTAGTCTCTAAAAGTTTTTAAGTAAGATATAAAAATAAAGGGAGCAATGATTGTAAGGTATGCTGGGAAGAGAATTTAGAGCTAGAACCTTCAGTGAACCGTTTGAATGTCTCAGCTGGTTGGAAGCAATGGCCAGTGTAGAGAGGAGCAGAGAGAAAAGCGTCATGTGGACAGAATGTTAAGGAAGGAGCCACATAACTTGGATCTGGAGAGAACAGTTGAGGCTATAAATAAATACTTAATATCTGCATGAGAGAATGAGGACAACAGAATAGAACTATGGAAGCCAGAAGAGCTGTTGGATGTGGAGGGGGGACAATGTGGGAGGAGCAGGACTTGCAGATAAAGCTGTCCAACACCAAGTATGGGCACAGGACTGAAGCTCTAGGCTGGCAGGTCTAACGAAGGAGATTAGAGCCATCTGTGCAGAGGTGAATGTCAACCTCATGTCAAAGGCTAACAATTCTGGGGGGGAAATGGGGTGAGAATGGCCATTTGGGGAAACCTGGGGTTTGCAGCTGATTAAAGAGTCTGGAAGGGGAAGAGGAGCCAGGAAAGGAATGGGAAAAGGTAAACTCAGAAGCAGAGGCGGATTAAGGTCTGTTGAGGCCCCGGATGCAGAAGAAAATATTGGGCCCCTTAAAAAAAGAGAGAGAGAGAGAGACAGGGAAAATAAAAATATATGTTAACCATATTTTTAAATAAATAAAAAATAGTATGTACTATTAATGTTAAAATTGCACATATGAAACCAAACTTGGTGTCATTAGAAAAAAGTATAAAGTTGAGGTTTTGTGGGGTCCTTCAGAAGTCCGGGCCCAGGGCACGTGTCCAGTGCACCTGCCGTTAAATGTGCCTCTGGTCAGAAGGACAAGACTAAAAGGTAATAAATAACACAGATGCTCACTCCCACCCACTATTTAAGAATTCAGCTCAAGGGTCAGCCTCTTCTTTGGCCCTGTTTGCATGTATTTGCCGTTAGTAATGTAGTAAGCTGAATCATGGCCACAAAAAATATCCAGTTCCTCATCTTTGGAATTTGTGAATGTTTCCTTATTTGGCAAAAGACATTTTGCAGATGTGTCTACATTAAGGATCTTGATATGGGGAGATTACTCTGGATTGCCAGGGTGGGCCCTAATGCGATCACAAATGTCCTTTAGTGAAGGGAGATTTTGCAGAGAAGCAAAGGCAACATGACCACTGAAGCAAGTCTGTGCTGCTAGCTTTGAATATGAAAGTAACTAGGGATGCCAGGGAGGAAGCTCTAGAAACTAGAAAGATAAGGAACAGAGACTCCCTTGGAACTTCCAGAGGGAGCAGGGCTGTAATGACACCTTGCTTTTTGCCTGAGCAAAACTGATTTCAGGCTTCTGACCTCCAGAAATGTCAAAGAATGTGTGTTGTTTTAACCCACCAAGTCAGCGCTAATTTGTTACAGAGGCCATACAAAATTAATACAACCAGTTAACTCACTAGAGTTAAGGTATCGGTCTCCCCACTAAACTATAACCTCAAAAGACAGGGACAGTTCCTGGCTGCCTAGCTCAGTGGTAGAAAGTCAGCCCAGTGTGTGGAAGTGCTGGGTTCGATTCCCAGCCAAGGCACACAGGAGAAGCACCCAGCTGCTTCTCCACCCCTCCCCCTCTCCTTCCTCTCTGTCTCTCTCTTCCACTCCCACAGCCAAGGCTCCACTGGAGCAAAGTTCATCCAGGCACTGAGGATGGCTCTATGGCCTCTGCCTCAGGCGCTAGAATGGCTCTGGTTGCAATGGAGCAATACTCCAGATGGATAGAGCATTGCCCCCTAGAGGGCATGCTGGGTGGACCCTGGTCAGGTGCATGCTGGAGTCTGTCTCTCTGCCTCCTTGTTCTCACTTCAGAAAAATAAAAATAAAAATAAATTAAAAAGACAGGGACAATCTTGGACTTCCATATTTCTGGCACCAAACTAAGTGCTAGACTCACAAAAGTACTGGTTGACAAAGGCCTATCCTTAAACAAACATGAAATAACACTATGGATGCAGGTAACCTGGGCAGGACAGAGCTTTCTGCCCCACACTTAACACCACCCCCAAGCCAACAATCCCAAAAAAGACTGGGCAGGCCACATCTAGACAGGGTGTGAGGGACAGAGGGGAGATCCTAAGGTGAACCCTAACTTCAGCCTTAATTCTAACCCTCACCCTGTACTCAACCCAGTACAGGGGTCTAAGGGTGTCTCTCTCTCTCTGAAAAGCCAAGGCAGCTTCATCTGAGGACTGAGAGTGCAGGCTGAGGAACCACAGTGACCTGGGTTTGCATCCAAGCTCTGCTTCTTACTATCTAAAAATCTTTGGACAAGTTACTTAATTTTTCAAAAGTTCAGCTTCTCAAATGTAAAGTAAAACCAATAATTACTCAGAAAATTAAAGGTAATAAGTGAGAAGTACCAAGCATGGACTAAGAATTCAAGAAATATTACTTTCTTTGTCATTTTTATTGTTCTATCAAAACCAGAGAGAAGAGAACAGGGTAAGGCCCAGGTCCATGAAAATAGGAGGCTTGCAATACGGCAAAAGACAGGCCCAGGTCAGAGCTACAAAGATTCCAGGCGAAGCCATTGGAGGAAGTATAAGAACACACTGTTCATATGGTGAACAAGAAATTGGGAATTAGTGTTCATCATTGAAAAGAAAATCTCCTTGCATCCAGACTATTCTATCTACACTTTCCTCCCTGAGCCACCATTATCTTTCAGCAGTAGAGCACTGGTAACATCACTCCCTTACTTAAAAATGTTCCTACCCCCTCATACTTTTAGAGAGGATGCCTCAGCAAAAACCAAAGAAGAGACCAGGAACCAGATTATCTGAGTTCATATCTGAGCACCATGTATTTGTAATAGCAAAACAGATGCAATAATTTCCATTTTCATCAATATGGAATGGTTAAATAAATTGTGGCCCATCTTTACAATTGAAAATTATGAAAATGAGGTAAATCTTTTATGTGCTGATATAAAAAGATGTCCAACATATATTAATTTATGTATATATTATACAGCAAAGCATTAAACAGATTTAGTGTACTATCCCATTGGGGGGGGGATGTTGACTATATAAAACTATGTAAGTATTTTAACATATAACATACATATTAGCTTGTGTATTTTGTATACAAGAACTTGAATATAATAACTTGTATACTACAAAATATAGGACAAATTCTCTTAACAAAAACCTGGTAACCGTGGTTACCTTTCTAGAGGAGCAATGTCATGTCTCAGGGACAAAAACAGGAAAGAGACTCATTAGCTACTACGTATCATTTTGTGAGCTTGGGATTTCCCATCATATGCATACATATTTTTTTAGGTATTTTTAAAAAAAAAAAAAACTCAGTTCCAACATTTATCAGCTGTGTAATATTGGCAACTCATTACTTAATCTCACTGAACCTCCATTTTCTCACTTACAAAATGAGAATAAAAGTACTATCTTTCTCATACAGTTATTGTGCACATTAAATAACACAAGTAAAATGCACAAAAGAATGGCTAGCATAGCATAAGCATTTAGTAATGTTGGCAATTTCTGTTTCCATAAGTATAGTGGACAAGATACTCTGAAGGGCCTTCCAGCTACAAAATAACTATATGCTGCTTAGGGAGCACTTGCAGAACATCAGGAAAGTGTAAAGGGTTTTTGTTTTGTTTTGCTTTTTTAAGGGGAAACTAAAAAATGCTCTAGGCTGAAAGAGGAGCAGTGATGATGAAAGCTTAGATGAAATGCATAGTGACCCCAATGGTCCTGAGTTCCCAACAGAAGCAAATAAAAATCCTTTCTGAAGGACCACACCCCACACCCACGGCACACGGATGAGGGAGGAAGGAAGACACAAAGGATACTGACTAGCCTGTGGTCACACAACCCTTTGAGCAATTGAATCACTGCTCTAGTTCAGGTATCCTGATTTCTGGCCTAACATATTTTGTATAATGTTTAATTTATAAAAACTCCTGTATATACAATTCCTCAAAAATCTAGTTAAGTTCTAAGAAAGATCTGTGATGGATGAGGACAGCAGAGCATTATTCCCCCTCTGCCTTTATGTGTGTTTCTTGCTTTTTGCTGTATCCTTTATAGAGTACAAGGGGCACCATTTTAACCAACACGGTTTCTATCTTTAAAATTAACATATGCAAATATCCTCCACCCTCCACAAAGAAGCTACTGCAATTGGTTCGTTCCAAGAGTTCAGGTAAAGTTATGTATTTTCACAAGCACAGCATTCATTAGTCAAACCTGAAGGTCTAGTCCAACTCTCCTGTTATATCTTTATTTCAACCAGAGGATAGTGTTTAATGTCATATTTCCTAATTTTAAAGAGTAAAAATCTTTATGCTTCTTACTGTTTGTCTGATTTACAATTCATGCAGCTTCACATCATTTGGTCACTGGGGCACAGCTTGTGAAAAGAAACTCCTTTGATAATAGCACATCTTCACTTGCTTATCAATTTTCCAAGAACACTACAACATGCTGTTTTGGTTGGTTTTCAACTACCTTGTGAGAGTTACTGCATATATAGCAAGGATAAGAAGTCGCTGAGCTGAATGAAGTGTGTGTCCGTCAGTGGACGAGTGGATAAAAAAGCTGTGGTACATATATATACACAATGAAATATTACACGGCCATGAAAAAAAAAAAGAAAATCTTACCTTTTGCGATGGCATGGATGGACATGGAGACTATTATGCTAAACAAAATAAGCCAGGCAGAGAAAGACAAATATCATGTGATCTCACTTATATGTGGAATCTAATGAGCAAGGTGAACTGAGGAACGGAATAGAGGCAGAGGCAGGGTCACAGGGACCAGAGGGACAGCAGTCAGAGGGAAGGGGGATGTGCGGAGGGATCAGAGAAGGCAAAGGGATTAGTGAAATTATATATACATAACACAGAGATACAGATACCAGCACAGCAAATCCCAGAGGGAAGTGGGAGAGGGAGTTAGGGAAAGAGAGGTAAAGGGAGTATAATGGGCGCACATGGTTGGGGGGTGAGAGTGGTATATTGAGTGGCACAGTTGAATCCATGTTAACACAATAAATTTTAAAATGTAATAAAATAAAAGAATACATGGATAATTTTTTTTTAATTTTCTAAAGTGTGATAATGGTACTGTGGTTATGTAGGAGCGTTCTCAACTTAGCAGATGCAAGCAAGCTGAAGAAGCTCATGATGTCTGCACTTATCTTCAATTGTTTCAATAAAAACAGAGAGAATTAGTAAATGTAAAAAAAAATCATCTTCTTTGCCTGCCTTTTGTCATGTTCAGTAATGCATTTCAACTGACAACGACTGAAGGCGGTATGTATTGATTAGATGTACATCATATGCCATCAGACTGCTAAGGATTCAGATAAATGTATAAGAAGTAATCCTTGCCTTTCATGAGTTTCTTTTCCAGCTGAGGAAGTAAGATTCACATGCATATAGAATATTGCAGACAATATATGGTGACACGTCTCTTAAAGCCAAATCGGTATTGCAAGCTAAACTGAGAAAATCCCAAGAAGGGAGAACATTTCTAGCAAGGACTAGAAAGATCAGATTGGCTTTTTGGGGGAAGGAGGTGATGAATAAGGTATATGTTGGGGAAGAATAGAAGTTAAGAATATTCAAAGTGTGAAGAAAAAGATGAGGAAGCCCAGAAACAGGAAAAAATGTAAATTGATGTGTAGCTCTATTGCCATAATTGTCACATCATTTCCTTTCCACATCTTTTATTCTTAATGTCTTCTCACTCAACCTGCCAGTGATTTGGTATTTTTAAAGCATCCAATCCTGTCTAGATTACACTTACAGTTTCTTTTTCAAAAAAATTCTAATTTCAGCGGCATATCTAGAATCAGTCTTCTTGTTTTTCTCCTTCCTACTTGATTGTCTAGACTCTAGACAGAGAAAGAGAAAAAAAAAGAAAGAATGACTACAGGCCTCCATTCATACATATAAGGGTGTATGTAGCTTTCCTTTCTAATGTGACTCATTTATATGTGGCTTTTGTAGCTGCAAGAAAGCTTCTGGTACAGTCACCCACCCAGCAAGGAGGGAGGGGTGAGCTTTTCTCAATTCCCTCGAAGAAGGCAGAAGTCCAAAAACAATTCCCTAGAACTGAACTCCATTTTTGAATACAGAGAACATCTGGTTTGATTGCCTTACTTAGTTATATTTGTTTTAATCTCAAGACAATCTCAAATTTAATGAAAAATTATGCCTTCTCTGTTTGATCTTAATAAAATGAAAAGGGTTTCACTCTGACTAAATACCAAGATCTCCAGTGCACTGAGATGCTAAATTACACTTCTGAGATAAGATAGTAAAATGATTTTTAAGAAGGCTGCAACTAATTCTAATTCTGGCATATATATGTTTGCCAATGCTTTGGCTTCCACTTAAATATTTACAAGTGGGCAATACCAGCTTGCTTACATACTTTTCGAAAGTAAGTTTGTTTGTTTGTTTGTTTTTTGTATTTTTCTGAAGCTAGAAACCGGGAGAGACAGTCAGACTGACTCCCGCATGCGCCCGACAGGGATCCACCCGGCACGCCCACCAGGGGGCGACGCTCTTCCCACCAGGGGGCAATGCTCTGCCCCTCCGGGGCATCGCTCTGCCGCGACCAGAGCCACTCTAGCGCCTGGGGCAGAGGCCAAGGAGCCATCCCCAGCGCCCAGGCCATCTTTGCTCCAATGGAGCCTCGCTGCTGGAGGGGAACAGAGAGACAGAGAGGAAGGAGAGGGGGAGGGGTGGAGAAACAAATGGGCGCTTCTCCTGTGTGCCCTGGCCGGGAATCCAACCTGGGACTTCTACACGCCAGGCCGACGCTCTACCACTGAGCAAACCGGCCAAGGCCTTGCTTACATACTTTTACCAGTGCAAATGTTGCTATAAAAGTCCTCCAATAATTTAGTTAGGGAAATAAAATACAAGTAACATATTTGTATTTTACTACTGTTGAAAGCACTTTACTATTCATATGTAAATAAAAATATGACATATTTATTATCTGAAAAGAGTTGTCTATGGTCACTATCTGCATATCCTTATCTTTCTCTCCTTCCAAAATACAAACCAAGTTGATGACCATCCTCTCTCTCCACCAACATAGTTTTCCTAATATCAACAAGAATCTGAGGTTTGCTAAATCCATTGGACATTTTTCTAAGATTACTTCTCTTACCTTTACTTTCCTGTAATATGTGACATCTTCTCTATTTCCCCCAACTTGAAGCATCTCATCTTTTGCCTCCTATTACACTACTCTCTTCTGGCCTTTGGGCTGCCCTTTGCATCCTACTCATGCTCTTTTACTCAAATTCAACCACTGGAGTTAAACTAGTTCCTGTTCTCTTCCCAGCCTTGACTCCACATTCTATATCTCCTTCTCAGATGTCTCCTCTGATCTCCAGACCTGCAAACTAACACCTACATAATATTTGCACATGTATATCATAAGATCACCTCAATGCAGCATGACTAAAACAGACCTCTGGGTCAGCCTAACTGTGTGCACCTCTTCCTCTGTTCTCCAACTCAGTGATTGCTACCACATATAACCAGTTGTTTAAGCCCAAAACCCAGGAGAAGTTGTCTCTCTCTCTCCACACTCCCCTGGTCACCAAATCCCACTGTTATTGCCTCCCAATTATCTCACAAATACACTGTATGTCCACTTCTCTCCAACTCTACTACCATCTACCTATCTTTTCAGTGGTCCACCACCATTACTGTCTAATTCTTACTGTCTTCTTCAGCAGTTACTCTTGCCTGTCTTATCTGTTCTCTATTCTGCAACTATTGTTTACATTTTTTTAAAATCTAAGTTTGATCTACCTAACACCCTATATTGGCTTCCCATTGCCCTTAGGATAAAGGAAAAGGCCTAAAAAGACACTGATATGGCCACTGTTTATCTCTCTGGCTTCATCTGTTTTTGCAACATCCCACACCTGTACCTAGTGCCTCTGCAATACCCGCAATATTCCACACCTGTTCCTAGTGCCTCCTTCTTGCTGAGTCCTGCACAAGCCTTTCCCCTTTCTTTCCCTGCCTAGTTAGCACTCAGACTCAACTCAAATAGCATTTATCTCAAGATAAACCAAGTCCTCTGTTTCCACACTTCCACAGAACTCTTAAATATATCCCGATGCTTATATGATTATTGACTGTGAGTGAAAATAAGGGAGGATCTGCACCTCTTTTGCTCATCATTTATCCCTAATCCCTGGAAATCTTTGGTTGTTATCAGCTATTATCGGTTCTTATGAACTCCAAGCACACGAGTTACATAAGGCTAGCAAGTCCACACCACGCTGGAGCTTAAGGAGGTTCACAAGACACCACCAGGCCAGAAACCTGGAGTGGCTCCTATGTTTTGCACTTCAAAAATGGGTTAGAGGAGGGGTCGAGAACCTATGGCTCACGAGCCAGATGTGGCTCTTTTGATGGCTGCATCTGGCTCGCAAACTAATCTTTAATAAAAAAATAATAATGTTAAAAATATAAAACATTCTCATGTATTACAATCCATTCATTTCTTACCACTCATGTTCATGGTTGCGGGTGGCTGGAGCCAATCACAGCTGTCCTCCGGGACAATACCAAATTTTTATTGGATAATGCGTAATGTACACCGGTCATTGCGAGATCAGGAAGTAAACTTCCCTCCTTTTAATCAAGAAGTCAGCTAGCTAATTGCAGAAACCCTTTTGATGAAGAAGATGGCTAAAAGAAAAAAGATGAGTATCATACTTTTCAGCAGGAATGGACAGAGGAATTCACCTTTGTGGAGAGAGCAGGTTCTGCAATGTGTCTAATATGCAATGATAAAATTGCATTGATGAAACGGTCAAATATAAAGCGGCACTTGAACACATGTCATACTTCATTTGCATAGAAATATCCAGAGGGGGACAGCAGGAAGAAAGCATGTCAAGAGCTACTGTGCAGAGTGCAAGCTAGTCAGCAGCAACTCCATATTTGGACCCAACAAGGTGACTGAAATTCGGCTAGCTTTGCTGGTGCTTTAGCAATTGTGAGAAACAGAAAGCCATTCACAGATGGGGAGTGTGCCAAAACATTCATGCTTGATGTTGCCAATGAACTTTTTGATGACTTTTTGGATAAAGACAAGATAATCAAATGAATAAAAGACATGCCTCTGTAGGCAAGAACTGTTCATGATCGTACCATCATGATGGCAAATCAAATTGAGGCAACACAAGTGAAGGACATAAATGCAGCACCATTCTTTTCTCTCGCTTTGGATGAGTCAACAGACGTAAGCCATTTATCCAAGTTCAGCGTGATTGCAAGGTTTGCTGTGGGTGACACACTATGTGAGGAAAGTCTTGCTGTGTTGCATATGAAAGAGACAACAAGAGGGGAGGATTTATTCAAGTCTTTCACTGAGTTCGCTAAAGAAAAAAATCTACCAATGGATAAACTTATTTCAGTGCGTACTGATTGTGTTCTATGCATGGTGGGGAAAAACAGCGCTTCTTCATGAACATGAAAAGAGACCCATCCTAAGTTTTCACTGCATCCTACATCAGGAGGCGCTTTGTGCTCAGATGTGTGGTGAGCAGCTTGATGAGGTGATGTCGCTGGTCATTCGGGTGATCAACTTTATTGTTGCCCGAGCTTTAAATGATCACCAGTTTAAAACACTGCTGGATGAAGTTGGCAATAATCCTGGTCTGCTTCTGCACAGCAATGTGCGTTGGTTGTCAAGAGGGAAGGTGCTCAGCCATTTCGCAGCTTGTCTGAGTGAAATCTGGAGTTTTCTTGAAATGAAAAATGTCAAGCAACATTAGCTAACACTGAGTGGCTCCTGAAGTTCCACTATCTCGTGGACATGACTGAACATCTGAACCAGCTCAATGTGAACCAGCTCATCGCCGACATTGAAACAGGTCATTTACTACACTTTGAAAAACTGGGAGAGTTTAAAGATGCATGCACAGCAAGTGACCCTGCCCAACATCTTGGTCTCCAGCAGCTAGCAGGCTTCACATCTAATCTCCTGCAGTCATTCAAAGTGCTTTGGAGAATTTTATGAGTGCACTCATCTTAAGTTCACCACCTATCCACACGAGTGTGCAGTGGACAGCACCGACCTGAGTTACATTCCTGGTGTCTCCAGCAGAGATTTTGAGCTACAAGCTGCTGACCTGAAGGCCTCAGACATGTGGGTGAGTAAGTTAAAGTCACTGAATGAAGATTTGGAAAGACTTGCATGACAGCAAGCAGAGTTGGCGAGCAAACACAAGTGGGGAGAAATGAAAAAATTTCAACCCGCGGACCAGCTGATTGTCAAAACTTGAAACATGCTTCCTGTCACATACCACACACTGCAGCATGTGAGTATTGCTGTACTGACAATGTTCGGCTCTACGTATGCATGTGAGCAGTCTTTCTCACATCTAAAGAACATTAAGACCAACCTACGATCATGTTTAACGGGTGGAAGTCTCAATGCCTACATGAAGCTTAACCTCACCACGTATCAACTAGACTACAAAGCCATCAGCAAAACCATGAAGCACCAGAAGTTGCATTAATGGTAAGAAGTACTTTATTCATCATTGGTTAGCAACAGCATAACAACGTTATTAAAAAGAATTCAGAGACTTATTGTACTTTAAAAGTGTTGATCTTACATAAAATGCACACATTTACTTGTATTTAGTGTTAAACATATTGTATGGCTCTCACAGAATTACATTTTAAAATATCTGGCATTTGTGACTCTCTCAGCCAAAAAGGTGCCCAACCCTTGGGTTAGGGCATACATGAAACCATCCTAAAAATAGCAGGAGGAAAACAACTTCTAGGTTGAACAATACAGAGGAAGAACTCTGCCTACCTGTTGAAGACCTCAACAATGTAACTTCTTGTGTTGCACCCTCACACATCTTGGCCACAACTAGCTTAGTATGTTGATCAATTATCTCATGTCTACTTTCCCAGGACTACCTGTGCCCCAAAAGGAATAGCGTACAGAGCATAGCAGTCATTCTGTTCATTTGTCCATTCAGAAGCATTTACTGAATGCTGGTTTTGTGCTAAAACAGTAAGTACTGTGAGGGACAGGACATGGACAATAAGAGCTATTGTTTTTGGAGGCTCTACCATGTTGCAAAACTGAAAATTATAAGTGATAATTTACAAACAACATTTCAAGTAAATTACCATTTTTTGAAGACGTGAATACTTAGCAAACCATAATATAAAAACTTAAAAAAAATAAGCAGGTTTTTATAATCTACATTATTCCGGATCCTTAACATAGTCAATGATAAAAGCATTTGAGAACTTTATGAGGTCTCAGAGTTCCAATTAAAATCTACTGTTCCAGGGTTCTTAATTACTGACTAGGACACGAAACTAATAACAGCTTTCAGTGGTCAAACACATTTATTAAGCTCTATCTTAGAATATCCCAGAGTTCTTATTCTAATAATTGGTTATTTAGAAGATATTTTTAGCTGGCTGTACATTTTGCTGACTCTTAAAGTAAATTTTTCCAACCTGGTTATCTTGTGGTGAAAAACATCTAAGCACTATTTATCTAACAAATAGGTGTCTGAGTACCTACCGTGTACTAGGAGTTGTGGATCTGAGAGTGATAAAGTCATAACCCCTCCTATTAAGTTAACAGGAAGACTCAGGAGAGAAGGCAAAAGCTCTAAAAGAGGTGCCAAGAATAAAGTAGTGGACAAAAAAGCCAGGGTTTAGTTCTGCAGTCAACAGAAGGGCAGGAGCAATGCCAATAATAAACTCATTGAGGAAGTGACACTTAGTTGACCTTGAAAGGTATTAATCCAGCTGACGACAGGTGAAAGAGCAGCAGAGACCAAGACACAGAGGCATAAACAATATAGCAGGTTGGGCAAACAGCAAGGCCAGGCCTAGCTTTACCCCATAGTTAAGCAATTAAGAGCCATAAAAAGATGCTAAAGAATAAATTGGTTTTAAAAACTTGTACACAGATCTTCATAGCAGCACTGCTGACAATAGGCAAGGTGGAAACAATTCATATCTATCAACTAATGAATGGGTTAATAAAGTGTAGTATCTCTGTAGAATGAGTGGATCATTATTCAACCAGAACAAGGAAAGGAGTTCTCACACAGGCCACAATATGGATGAAACTTGAAAACATTATGCTAAGTGAAAAAAATAAAACAGGCAGAATATAGCACATATTGTATGTGTTCATTTATATGATATGCATTCAGAATAGGTAAATTTAGAGAGACAGAAAGCAAACTCGTGGTTGCTGAGACATGGCGGTGGGGGAAGAATGGTGAGTGACTGCTTTACGGTTGGCTAATGAGTTTTCCTTTGGGTTGATAAGCTAATTGCAGAAACGCTTTTTATCTAGAACCAGATACTGGTCATGGTTGCACAACATTCTTAAAGTAATAAATAACACTAAATTGTATACTTTCAAATAGTGAATTTTATGTTAAATTCTAAAAGTAAAACATAAACAATACAAAAAGTTACAAAGTGGAAAGAAAAAATTCTCTTCCACATCTTTTAGGTTTTAAATTTTAATATGGCTTTCCAGAAATGTTTTTTCTATGTGCAAGGCTGAATGGTCATACCATATGCTTTTTCTGTCAGTTTAAGTTGTTTGAGAACCTCAGGATTTTAAAACTCCTTCATCATATGTAAGTCTAGAAGAACTTACTTTAAATTAGAATTAGCTTGTAATTGCTTTAGTTTTCAAAGATTTGGCTTTGTTTTGTTTTGTTTGTGTTTTTCTGAAGTGAGAAGTGGGGAGCGGCAGACTCCCACATGCTCCCAACCAGGATCCACCCAGCATGCCCACCAGGGGGTGATGCTTGGCCCATCTGGGGCATTGCTCTGCTGCAACCGGAGCCATCCTCAGCGCCCAGGCCAACTTTGCTCCAATGGAGCCTTGGCTGTGGGAGGGGAAGAGAGAGACAGAGAGGAAGGAGAGGGGGAGGGGTGGAGAAGTGGATGGTCAATTCTCCTGTGTGCCCTGACTGGGAATCAAACCCGGGACTTCCACATGCCGGGCCGATGCTCTACCACTGAGCCAACTGGCGAGGGCCAAAGATTTTGTTTTTGAACTCATGAATTGATAGCTATCAACAAGTTTGGATTTTCAGATGGGTTTTACTGAGGAAGGTTCACTCTGCCAAAATAGTTTTGAAAAACCAATAAGCGGCTGCCCCAGCCAGATGGCTTAGTTGGTTAGAGTACCTCCTGATGCACAGAAGTTGCCACTTCAGTTCTGGTTAAGACACGTGCAGAAGCGGGTTGATCTCTCTCTCTCTCTCTCTCTCTCTCTCTCTCTCTGTTTCTCCCTTCCTTTCTCTTTAAAAATTAGTAAATTTTATTTTAAACCCAATAACATGCTGGGAAGAGAAAGAGCATTTTGAATGTAGAGACTGACCCCTGGTGATGCTAATCTGAGCAGGACCATGGCAGGAAGACTTGATGAGTATTTATTGGTAAATTGCTTCAAGTAATAGCGACTAAATCACTATTTCATGAAAAAGAAAGTTACCATTTCACATGCAGAGGCACTAACTTCAACAGTCAAAAGGTTTTGAAAAACATCTCAATTAGAAGTTAAATTTGAAGTTAAGGTTATTTATCCTTCTTTTTAAGTGAGAGGAAAGGAGATAGACAGACTCCTGCATGTGCCCCTACCAGGATCCACCTGGCAACTCTCATCTGGGATCGATGCTCAAATCAACCAAGCTCGACACTCAGACCAACTAAGCTAACATCAGTACCCAGGGCCAACACTTGAACCAATGGAGCCACTGGCTGCAAGAAGGGAAGAGAGAGGCAGGGGAAGAGAAGCAGATAGTTGCTTCTCATGTGTGTCTTAACCAGGGATTGAACCCAAGACATCTGCACACGGGGCCAATGCTCCATCTACTGAACCAGCCTGGCAGGGCCATAATTTATCCTTTACAGTTAGTAAGGTAATGTGATATAGCCAACTAAACAATATTGTCATGAAAGAAAAGGGTGTTTTTAAGGAGGTTGGAAACAATGTCAAAGTCATGCATGAAATAAGATCTCCAAGGAGAATATAAACATTATTGCTCAAGTTTAGTAAATGTATCAGAAGGGATGAATCTGTCCTTACCTTTAATCTCAGGGATTTAATTCATATTAACAATTTAAGTAGGGAAGCTATTGTGACTTGGCTATTTGAATCTCTGAAAACAAAGAGCTATATAAAGATTTTAGGAGAGAGAAAATTCATTCAATATATAGTCATCAGATATTAATTGCAGGGTTAAAATTAGTACTCTGGTTCTGTTTTCTTATCTATAAAATAAGGAGAACAGTTTCACTTCATAAAGTAGTCAGGAGAATTGTGCTTTGCAAAGCACTCAGCACAGGACCTAACACATAACAAGTGTCCAATAAATGTTCAATATTATTATAGCTGTTAATATGATTAATATCATCATCAGTGTGCCTCCTGTCTACAAGTTTATAATCCACTGTTATAGGCAAGAAGTCAAATGCAATGCAAAAGATTACTTAAACACACAATTTATTTCCTTTTTGTTTATGTTATAGTATCTGAATGTACAACTACTTAATAGAAAAATACGTGCTACTAATATTTTAACTGATCATAATTTTAAAATGTGCCATGGATTGCTAAAATTGACCATTGTAGTAGAGTGGCCAGTTGAGATTTTATCTGGTATTCTGTTCTCCTAGTGCCTTGGATGCACAAGGAAAGAATGAAACATCGTTTCTCTCTAGAGGGGAAGCTAAATATTAAGACCAGGGTGACCACAGGGGTTTATATGAGTTATTCTCAAACAAGCTGAGCTTAGTAAGGCTGCAGAGTTGCCATTGAACTGCCCATAGTGAAGGCCATGTCCAGCCTAGACAGGACAGAGTAGTAATGGCAGACAGATGATTGGGATCAGCACCCAAGTGCAGCATCACATGGCCACAAAGGAAGGGCAGCCACGGCCACCTGGAGTTAGAGATAAGGGGTTATCTTCACTTAAGAACTGTACATATGGAAGATCTGTTTTCAAAACTGAAAGAAAGTTCCATGAGGGCAACAGCTTTGCCTTCTTCCCCAAGAACAATCTGTAGCCCCAGAACAAGAACAGGTCCTGGGACATAATAGACACTGAATCGATATCTAGGAATGAATAAATACTTAGATCATAGAAGGCTCCAGGAATCCTTGTAGAGTGGAAAGAAAGGAAAGAGAAGTCCCAAAGGGACTAATATTAAATTTTTAAATAATTTTATGGGTATGGCTCAAACTGATTCTTTTAAAATTTTAGAAATAAAACAGGTGGCATTATTAGTACCTGAATGGGTAGTTCAATACATTTCTGGTATATGAATCACTGAAAGTATTTAAATAAAAGATAAGATGGACTAGAATGTGCTTCAAGGGAAACAGTCCTATCTGAGTACAAAATTAGATGTTCTGAGGTTTTGACATTTTGAGGTCATTTACCTTTTTTTGAGGTCTGATGAAAGCTATGAACCCCCCCTCCATGGAGAAACCCATATACAGACATTGCAACAATCATGAGGGTGGGGCAAGGATATTAATGGATGACTGATTAAAGAGAAACAGGATGAGGAGACTCTGAAGTCCCTTCTGAATCTATCTCTATCAGTCTATAAACAAAAAATCTTCTCTTATTAACTTTTTTGTAAATAATATGTATATTCTTTCTTAATCAGTTTTGTATGCAGATATATGCATATTGATTAGATTAGCTTAAGAGCCACCATTTCTAATGTTCAGGGAAGCCTAAGGTTGTAAGAAGGCTATAGATTGGGAGTACTTTCAGACTTGGAGTTTCATGGGTGCTGAGAACCAAGATGTAAAAATAGGTTTATTGACAAAAGCACATCAAACAGGGCTGAAGGAAAAGATCAAGAAAAGCAAATCACAGCTGCAACAGGGAAGAAACCACTGGCAAACCATGTCATCCCAATAAATTAAAAATAAATTAACAAAACAAAACAGGGAAAGAACCAAGAAGTGACTAATAAGACATAGCAGAAAATCTTAAACTAGGCCGAAGATGCCTTTGTCATCTAGGATTCAAATGCACAGCAAGGAAGAAGGCAGGGCTGAGAGAGTTAAGTGCTCAGGTGGCTGAAATGGTAACCAGAGACTTTAAATCAAATGTGAGAGATAAACATTGGAGAGAAAACATCTGGATTCAAATCCCAACTCCATTCTTTCCTGGCTGAATAGCACTGGACAACCCACTGAAAACTTCTCCAGAAAGAATGTATTCCTTACAATGGTATCCACTGATGGAGTACAATCCCTTACCCTGTAACACTGAGCATTTGGCTTTAAGTGGTAAATCCGTAATTCACTTATGAATGGAATGTGTTGCTTGTGATCTCATTGTTGGCCACAGAATCCAGTTCTTTAGTATGTTAAACACATGTCATATAGCAGGTATTCAATATTTGCAGAATGAATGGTTAAAGGCATTACATAGATAACGGAGTGCAAATAAAATAAGTAATCTCTAATTCTTATGTTTTGACAGACTATAATAACCTCTAAAAAGTAATGTAGTTTCCAAACCAGAACATATTTAATGAACATAACAACTTCTAAATATCTGTATTTTGTGTCATAGAAACTATTTTGAGACCAAATTAAAATAAATGCAACATTTTACTTTCTAAAGTACATGCAAATTTGTTTTAAAAATATTCTCAACAAAGATTAAAACAAATTGTACAATCATTTCTATAATTTTTCAGATCATTCATTCACTTAATATTTATTATCTATACTATCTGCATGGTTCCATGCTTGCTAAGATGTGGAAAATATTTTCTACTTTTCTCCTTATGTCATCTGAATAAGAATTTATAAACAATTTGAATGAGAATGTATACAAATAAGATACATGGTCAACAAATATATATTAGTGGTCTATAAGAAGAATGACAATAAAAGAGTTGTTTATAATAGGTAGAGGTCACTTTAGGATAGGGAGGTAATGAAAAGATTTTGGAGGTGGTACTTGAGCCTCAAAGAATGAGCTTAAGCCTGACCAGGCAGTTGCGCAGTGGATAGCGCATCAACCTGAGATGCAAAGGACCCACTTTCAAAACCACAGGGTCACCAGCTTGAGTGTAGGCTCATCTGGCTTGAGCATGGGCTCATCAGCTTGAGCATGGGGTCACTGGCTTGAGTATGGGATCATAGGCATGGTCAGTGGCTCTAGCCCAAAGGTCGCTGGTTTTGAAGCCCAAGGTCGCTGGCTTGAACAAGGGGTCACTTGCTCAGCTGTAGCCCCCTGGTCAAGGCACATACAAGAAAGCAATCAATGAACAACTAAAGAGCCGCAACAACAAGTTGATACTTCTCATCTCTCTCCTTTTGTGTCTGTCTTTCCCTGTCTGTCCCTCTCTCCCTCTTTCGTGCTAAAAAAAAGGAAAGAAAGAAAAAAAAAGAAAGAGAGAGAAGGAAAGAAAGAAAGAAAGAAAGAAAGAAAGAAAGAAAGAAAGAAAGAAAGAAAGAAAGAAAGAAGAGTGAGACTGATCACAAGCAAAACAGAAGACAAGACAAGTAGACTTAAAACTAGTATACCACCCTGACCTCATGGCACAGTCGACAGAGCATCCTCTGGAGTGCCAAGGTCGCTGGCTGGATCCTGAGGACACTGGCTCAACCCCGAAGTTGTAGGTTTGAGACCTTCTCAGGGCACATTTGAGAACCAATCAATGGCACAACCAAGTGGAAGTCTCTCTCTCTCTCTCTCTCTCTCTCTCTCTCTGTATCTCTCTCTGTCTCTCTCTCTCTCCTTCTTTCTCTCTCCCTCTCCCCCTTCTTCCCCTTCCCCTCCTCTCCTTCAAAACAAATAAATAAAAATGGCATATCTCTTCTCAACCAATGTAAATTGATATAAAATTATTGAATAGTCCTTCATTAAGCTCTCAACATCCACAAAGCTGGATTATCAGTAGTCATGCGCTTCTGTATTTTACAGGCAACACAAAACAGTAGCACTGCAGGCTTTTGTCAAAAACTACTCAGGCTCCTGCCTCTTTTCATTAAAACTCCACTGAAAGAACCACTTTAGGAGAAGCACTTGAAGGACATGCAGTCAGTCTTGCCATGCCTCTGATGTCCTGAAGTCTATCTCCAACACTGGGTACTTGGACCACCTCCCATTGCCCTTCCCGATATCCTCAGCTCTAATGAATAGATATATGGACCCCTTTTTTGGGTCACATCTTCAGCTCAAGTCAAAGGTGCTCAAGAGAGGCAACCCTATAAAACTACCTTGCATAGGACAGCTTTTAAACATAATTATAAGACCAGTGTCGATGTAGGAAAAATGCTGGTCTAAATGCAGCATCAAGAATAGATGTGTTCTTGAGCAACTGCTTTTACTGCAGCTATTGCCAACTAGATAACGGCACAATACATTTTAAATCTGATTCCTAGCTTTGTTTTATGTCAACAATTGACTCTTTCTTTTCCCTATAAATGTATAAAAGCATCACTACTTGCCTGTGCCCTCTGGAGCTGCTTTAAATTCTTTCTTCAGAAAGGTCAGTTGTAAATACATGACTGATTAGATTTCTCTTCTTGCAGGTGAGGGAAGTCTACCTGGTCTTTATCCTTAAATCATCAGATCAATGCCTATTAAGTAATTGGGCATGACAGAGACCCACAAGTGCTACTGCCCACCTCTGTACCTGTCAGAACCTTCAAGCAAGCAGCCATGTGTCAGATACACCAGCCCCCAGGCTGCCCACAGCCACAGCCCCAAACTGATCAGGACTGCCAAGAAATTCCAGGAATTAACAGACAGCTTTACACAAATGGAAGCGCAGCAAACTACAGTCATACCCAGCAATATTGCTTAAAACCATCAAAGAATAAGTCTCATTAGGCTTTTTAAAAATCTTTATGAAATTAGAAATATCTTTTTTGTTACATATCTCACATGAATGTCTTCCAGATACTTTTCTGACCACCTACTTTGTGTTAAAACTATAAGACAATGTTGAGGGACCCTAACACAATAGAGTTTCAGCCCTCCTTATGACAGGAGGCAGCAAGAACTTCTGGAAAGAGCAGAGGCTTTGGAAATAAGACAGGCATGGTTGTGAATCTTGGCTTTGCCACTTACTCGCTATGTCTGTAACCAAGTCAGATAACTTTCTGAGCCTCTATTTCCTCTTGTAAATCAGGGATGTTGATGATTCTGCTGCTGATGATGATAATGATGTCTCATCTCAGGGTTGTTGGTATACAGAGAATCTAGCTAAGTGTCTGACACAGTATGACAATAAATGTTAATTCTCTCCAGTTGTCTTCCTATTTGTCAAAGAACTTTAAATCAATTTAGTGAGTGAGAACATTCTATTAAGTTAAGTATAATCAAAGGCAAAAACAAAATCAGGCCCTGGCCGGTTGGCTCAGTGGTAGAGCGTCGGCCTGGCATGTGGGGGACCCGGGTTCGATTCCCAGCCAGGGCACACAGGAGAAGCGCCCATTTGCTTCTCCACCCCCCCCTTCCTCTCTGTCTCTCTCTTCCCCTCCCGCAGCCAAGGCTCCATTGGAGCAAAGATGGCCCGGGCGCTGGGGATGGTTCCTTGGCCTCTGCCCCAGGCGCTGGAGTGGCTCTGGTCTCGGCAGAGCAACACCCTGGAGGGGCAGAGCATCGCCCCCTGGTGGGCAGAGAGTCGCCCCTGGTGGGCGTGCCAGGTGGATCCCGGTCGGGCGCATGCAGGAGTCTGTCTGACTGTCTCTCTCCGTTTCCAGCTTCAGAAAAATACAAAAAAAAAAAAAATCATTACTTCAGTGAAAGAAAACTAATAACAATGACCAATAATTACTGAGCAATTACTATGGGCCAAGTGCTTTACACACACTATCTCATCTGCCTCACAAATCCTTTATGGAGCTATTATAGTCTACACTTTCTAAATGAGGATGCCGAGGCTCAGATATAAAATAAAACTTGTCCAAGTAAGTGTCAGAGTTGGGATTTGCATCCACACAACCTGATTCAGGAAGCCTTGCTCTTAACCACCAGGAAAACACTGGTTTGACTAAATATGCAAAATTTCATGGGAGAATATTCTAAATGGGGGATGATGGTCATGAAAGCCTTTACAAATAAGAAGACATGAAAAGTGGGCCTTGAAGAACAGAATTTGATTTTTACAGAGGTCAATTAGAAAAAAAAGTGTATTTTTGTCTATTAATTACAGAGAGAATTATTTCCCAGAAGACTTAAGCTGACGTCCTCCATGTCAGAATGTCATCACTGGCTACCCTGAGCTACCCAGAAGCTGGGAAAAGATGTGTCAGGGATTACCTTGATGCTTGTATTCCTTTCTACCCCAGGGCCTTTGCACATGCTGTTCCCTCTATATAAAAGACTCTTTCCCACCTCCAATCTTCCCTACCTTACTCATTTCATTTCTATTCATCCTTCAGATCGCAAGTTAGGTGTCATTCTACATTCAAGAAAGCCTTCTCTCCACCCCCAGATTCTGTTAATGTATCATTAGTTATCAACCTCCCCAAAACAGAGCAGAGTTTCTATGCTTCATTCATCAATGTATCTATAGCAATGAGCCCAGACTTTGGCTCAGGAATCAGTTTGTTTTTATTACAGATCCAAGTCTAAGCTCCTCTACCAGAAGTGCAAGTTCTTTGAGGTTAGGGCCTGTGCCTCAGGAAGACAATCTGCTATAGTAAAGAGAACATGAACTTTGGCATATGTGAATTCAAAATCCAGCCACATGATCGTCTCTAGATGTATGATTTCTTGAGTCTTAACTTCCTCATCTGTAAGTGGGAAGAATGACACTGTGAGAACTGAAGGAGATACTGAGAATAACATGCTAGCCCTGGAAGCAAATGCTCTTTAGATCTCCCTCCCCAGGTGCATCCTCGTGACCCAGTGGGTCAGTGACGTGAACAATGAGACTGCACAGTTGAGGTCGGTGACCTCCCGCTTCCCACCTAGTTCATCCCAGGCCAAGGCTCCCTTCTCATCAGTTGGTTTGCATGGATACCATCATGTAGAAATACGCAAAAGTGCTTCAGTGAGCAACAGGTAGAGATGTTGCTACTGGCAGAGGCAAGGAAGGGGACAGAATGAACATGTATATATTAAGTAACCACTAAGTGCCAGGCATTTTCATATGTTATTCATTTAATACTTAGAAAAGGAAACCTGAGTCTCCATTTGAGAAAACTGAGGTTCAGAAAGGTAAAGTATTTACCTGATCTCAAAGCAGGTAAATGATGAAGACCAGACTTGAATCTAGGTCTTTGTTTCTCCACAGGACTTTCTCCTGCCACTCGAGGACATGACCTCCAAAATGATTCGCTTCCTTGTAAGGGAAGTGTGCATCAAAAAACCCAAGGAATCTTTATGTATCTTTAAAGTCAACCTGACCTCGTTGCATGTGGAAGAACCAGGCAATGTAGTAATATTCGAGCACATTCAAGATTAATTAAGTATCTGCAAATGAATTATACATCCTGGGGTCTTTGTTTTGAAAAGCTACATGCCACTTGAGTAGAAAAACTAACTGAATTCAAAATGCCTGATACTAAAATGTTGACTAGAGAATTAATTTTAAGTAACCTAATTTTGAATGAGCTTTACTTAATGGATTAAAAGTAGTGAGTCATTACCATCCTCTGCGTCTAAATAAAGTTATATGAAATAAGGGAGAGGGAGAAGATCAGAGGCAGTCATGTCCCCTCTCCCTGAGATGCTACACCAGTCCTGCGCTCACAGTGGGGAGCTAAGCTCCCAAGACCCCACACGACTTGTTCCACTCCCACAGCCTACACACTGTGGTGACCCAAGACGTAATGCACCTGGTACCTGCGTTGGAATCTCCTGGAATCTTTGTCAGAATCCCACTTCCTGGGCCCACAGATTAGATTCTCTTAGGATGATGCCCAGGAACCAGAATTTTAACAAGCACCTCTAGATGTTTCTGATTCATCCCAAGTTACAGGAACAGCTTCGACATTCAGTAAAAATGCAAAGAACACAAGGATTCCCTATACTTATTTATTTCATGGGGATATAATTTTCTGTTTAGAATCTTTAAAAATGTTAAGTAAATAAGATAATTATGTAAAGGGAAATAAGTGGTGAAGGAAGGAGACTTGACTTGTATGGTGAACACACAATGCGATGTACAGAGGATGTACTATAGAGTTGTGGACCTGAAACCTATATAATTTTATTAAACAATGTCACCCCAATAAATCTAATTTAAAAAATTTTAAAGTTATTTATCCAAGGCTCTGGCTGGTGGCTCAGTGAATAGAGCATCAGCCTGGTGTATGGACATCCCAGGCTCAATTCCCAGTCAGGGCACACAGGAGAAGTGACCATCTGCTTCTCTCCCCCTCCCTTTCCCCTTTTGCTCCCTCTTCCTCTCCTGTCACTGAAGATAGCTCAGTTGGTCAAAGTGTTGGCCTCAGGTGCTAAAAATAGCTTTGTACTTGAGCACTGGTCCAGGACAGGGTTGCTGGGTAGATTCTGGTCAGGGTGCATGATGGAGTCTGTCTTACTATCTCCTCTCCTCTCACCAAAGAAACAAAAACATATTTATTTCAGCAACTCTAAAGGCAAGGCATTCCTACTTCCAAAATGAGGGAAACCAAGTCTTTTTTTTTTTTTTTTTTTTTGTAAATTTCTGAAGCTGGAAACGGGGAGAGACAGTCAGACAGACACCCGCATGCACCCGACCGGGATCCACCCGGCACGCCCACCAGGGGCGAAGCTCTGCCCACCAGGGGCGATGCTTTGCCCCTCCGGGGGGTCGCTCTGCTGCGACCAGAGCCACTCGAGCGCCTGGGGCAGCGGCCAAGGAGCCATCCCCAGCGCCCGGGCCATCTTTGCTCCAATGGAGCCTTGGCTGCGGGAGGGGAAGAGAGAGACAGAGAGGAAGGAGGGGGGGTGGAGAAGCAAATGGGCGCTTCTCCTGTGTGCCCTGGCCGGGAATCGAACCCAGGTCCCCCGCACGCCAGGCCGACGGTCTACCGCTGAGCCAACTGGCCAGGGCCGGGAAACCAAGTCTTGACATATAAATGGCATGTCTTCCCTTTACACAAAGTCAGAAATCACCTGATTTACACCTAGGAGCAGAGCAGTAAACAGTTACCAATTCACTGATTGGGGCATTTTATACCATAATTGAAGCCACTTGATTAACATACCTTTGTATCTAACTCCTAGTTAATTTTATCTTATAGGGGAAATAGCATTTTTCTACATTTATTACTTTGGTTATGTTCCTCAGTTAGGAATAGACTTCCTGACTCAACTACTAATTGCATGTTCGGGACACTCTTTTATTCTTCTTCTGTACAATACCCAGAAAAGGCCATTTTTTAGATAATTACTTTCTTTTCTTATTCCTCTCCACTAGATAAAGCCAGTCCTCAAACCTACTCTCTTGCCTGCTATCTTACTGATTAAAATTCTGCATATGGGAAATTCATTTTTAAAAAGAATCCTAAGAGTTGAACAGCTTCTTGTGGTGTGGCAGACACCTCTGATCTTCCTCCTGTTCCTTGACCTCTTGGGACTTACCTTGATCCTAAGGGTTCCCTGAAATTTTGGGGGACAAGTATACAGGCAATAACTCATCAGTCTGGGGTTTATGGGGGTCCCCCCATTTGGGCAAACTCTGAGAGTTTGGTCACCTTGAAAACAACACAGCAGGTTCCCTGAATATGCAAGAGAATGTTTTTTCAAGCACCATAAGAAAACAGGGTTTAGTGATCCCCAAATGTAAGAGTCATGATTCAAAACTGTCACTCACTTGGAAGAATCTATAGTCAGGAATAGTATCTTCAAATTGACAAGCCACAATATCTGTACTTTTGCTAACCAAACAGGTGGGGAAAGCTCAAAAATATCTCATCCTCATCTTTATTTTTTTCTTCTAAAAATGGGGTGCCTCCACTTATCAAACTGGAGTGGCCAAGCCACTGCTGACACAGTTATGACCGATGAGAATGGAACAGTAAATAATAGACATTCAGTTACCAATGTCATTTGTAGAAATCCTGATTTTGGAAAAGGAAGTGTAGAAGATACACTCATAGAAGACATTTTGCACCTTAAAATGGAACTGCTTGCTTTGATGCAAATGGCTGTGGGTGTGTGCCAGAGGAGTGGGGTAAAGAACTGCTCTCAGACTATTCCTTCTAGTATTACGTTGTCTGGCTTGAATCATTAATAAGTATATTGTCTGTTGAATAATCACGTTCATGAAATCAGTACTTTTCTGTTCTACGCACTGAAAGGACTAAACAACACTGATCGATTTCCCTTCCTCTGTTATTTCTTTCACAGTAAATTTATGTAGCGCCTAGCTTGTGCCAGGAGCCGGATTTACGAAGATGAACGAAGCAAGGTTCTAGAGTCTATTAACGACCTCTTAAGATTTGCGAGTATAGCCTCTCTCCCCCTTCCCTTGCAGCCTGGATGGCTGTCAAGTACTCTATGGCTCCCGGCTTCAGGGAACACGTTACTCCCAGGCCAACCCAAGCACCTAACACCAGGATTCTCCTGGCGTTCCCCAGCACCCAAGAGCTCAAGTTCAACTCCGGAGCCGCGGCACCCGCGCTGCACGGAGCGAACTCCGGGCTCGCAGGGCACCGCGCGAGATTCCCTTCACCTGTCCGCCCGGGGATCGGACTGCGCCAGCCCCCGCGCCCGCTTACTTTGCCGCTGTCGCTCACGCCGAGGAGGTGATCCCGCAGCACCTCCATGGGGCAGGTCCAGGTGGAGTGGACGAACGTCCCTCGGAAGATGTGCGCCAGGGGCGGCATCAGGGCGGCACACATGTTGGCGGCCGAGAGCAGCGCAGGGTCCGCGGGCCAAGCAGGGCGCACCGAGCAGAGGCGCGGCGAGGGTTCCCGAGGTTGCGGGCGGCTGCTGCACGGACCCCAGCTCCGGCCTGGTCCTGCCCCCGCTTTCCCCGGCGATCACCTGCCCCTGCAGGCCGCGCCCAGGGGTTGGCTCCCTGCCTCCTCGATGCCAATAAGATTCTCCTCCCAGGAATAAGCTCCGCGCTCCCGTGGGTGTGGTCTTTCTCTCCTCCTCTGCGTTAGTTTTTGATATATTAACTCTTTGAGTTTCCAAAATCACCGTTCACGTAGTGGCTGTCACCCACCCAGGGCAGGAGATGAAGGAAGGAGTTGGCTTTCGCTCTCTGTCCCCCAACCTCCTCCGTCTTTCTTTCTTTGGCACACCTAGCGTTGTATCTGCCCTTTTTCACTGTCTTTTATTCTTAGGGCTGTTTGCAGCCAAACCCTGGACTCTAACCTGTAGCACCACCGAGTCTGAACTGGCACAGGTTCAGGCTTGGGTGAAAGGTCAGTTAGGGCTGCCAACCTTACAGATAGGTTTCATTTTCAGCTTCTGCCAGATGCAGAATTTGTCCTTGCCTGGTGTTCTGGAAGCATGTCTTATCCCTGGAGGTTAATCTGGACCCCAAAGTACCTCTTTTTTACCTTGAGGCCAACATTTTGGCCCTTCTGTTTATCCACAAACAATTCCAATTCTAATTTTTCTTAAGGCTAAGTTGATCTCTTTGATTAATTTCCAGTTGTACAAGGGGAGAAAACGAAATACTCAAGCCAACTAGCCAGGAACGTCGTGTGGTATGGCTTATGGGAAAAGCGCTAGGTTGAGAACCAAGAGACTACGGTCAGTGCAGATGGGTCTCAGCATCCATATCATCTTCATTTCTGAAAATGGAAGTTGGATTGAGTGGTTGCTGAGAATACTTCTAGGTCAGTATTCCTTCCTTACACTACACTCACACTATGCCCATACTAAGTCTCTCCAAGAAGACCAACTGGTTTCCACTCAGGGCCTTTGCACATGCTGCTCCTTCTGTTCCCGATACCTCCTGTGGGTATTCACATGGCCAACTCTTCCTATTACTGATTTACTTCAATTGTCAGTTCTTCAAATAACCTTCCCCCACCACCAAGCTACGAACACCGTCTCCCAAAGTTTTTATTCCATTAATTCATCTTATATCTGTCATTGAATTTATCATATCAATCTTCCTATATCTTATGGGTTTTAAAATTTTTATTTCTGCTTCCCTTCTCCCAACACACACACACACACACACACACACACACACACACACACACACACACAGAGTAATGGAAGTATTACAAGAACAGGGGTCTTATGGCTAGAAGAGTACCTACTATTTCATACATATATATTTATTGAAAAAATGGTTTTTCTAGGAGCAGAGTAATAACCTGAAATAAATATCCAGTTTTGTCTCCTACATAAAGAATAAATGTTCTAGCTTGACCAAGTGGTGGCACAGTAAATAGAGCATCTGACTGAGATGCAGAGGACCCAGGTTCAAAACACCAACTTGCCGACTTGAGTGCAGGCTCACCAGCTTGAGCACGTAGTCATTGGCTTGAGTGTGGGATCATAGATATGATCTCATGGTTGCTGGCTGAAGTCCAAAGGTCTCTGGCTTGAGGCCAAGATCCCTGGCTTGAGCAAGGGGTCACTCACTCTGCTGTAGCTCCCTGGTCAAGGCACATATGAAAAAGCAATCAATGAGCAACTAAGGTGTCGCAGCGAAGAATTGATGCTTCTCATCTCTATCCCTTCCTGTCTGTCTATCCCTATCTGTCCCTCTCTCTGACTCTCTCTGTCTCTGTCAAAAAAAAAAAAAGGAAGAAATGTTCCATTGCAATGCAGGAACAGGTGTTCTCTGAATTACTGCTTTTATAATATAGGGCTAGTTTATAGCAGTGATTCATTATTCTCTCAGTTCCTTCACTCCCCCCTGCCCCATGTCTACAGTGACCAACTCATCACAATTTATAGGGGACTTCCCTTGTTTTAGCACCAAAAGTCCCAAAATCCAGAAAACCCCTCAGTCCCAGGCACACCGAGGTGGTTGGTCACTCCCTGCCAAAGACTCAGGTTAGGAAAGCCCTAAGCTGGAAGCATTATGCTTGTCATGTGGAGACATTAGCCCTGCGTCCCTAACACAGTCTCCTGATTTTGAAGACCACACTCCCTCCTTGCAGTCCGAACAGCCAGAACACTGAAAACACTGAAAGAAAAGTAAAGAAAATGTCTGGCTGTTACTGTAAAAAATAAATCAAAAAATGCTTCTAAAAGATGTGTTGGTTCCTTGAAACAGGTACAGCTAATATATAAATATTTCTTACTGAGAGCTACCTAAATATCCAACAATTGAGACTAGGAAATTAGAATGTATCTACTCAATAGAACATTATACAGTTATTAAAAACAAGGGAAACATGTAGCCATGTGGGACTTCCTTATAATAAAATGTTATTTTTTAGTAGCATTCATGCTTGGTTAAAATCATGAAATGCCTATAGGCATAATGGCTAGACTTGAAAAGGTATACCAAACAGTGGTTATTGCCCTGTTGGGTAATGGAATTGCTTGGAATTTTGTCTTGGTGTTTACTGACATTGTTGCATATGGCTCATGGTATGAGTAATTGTGTAACTTTACTTTTTTTTTTTTTTTTTCTGAAGCTGGAAATGGGGAGAGACAGTCAGACAGACTCCCGCATGCGCCCGACCGGGATCCACCCGGCACGCCCACCAGGGGCGACGCTCTGCCCACCAGGGGGCGATGCTCTGCAGCAACCAGAGCCACTCTAGCGCCTGGGACAGAGGCCAAGGAGCCATCCCCAGCGCCCGGGCCATCTCTGCTCCAATGGAGCCTTGGCTGCAGGAGGGGAAGAGAGAGACAGAGAGGAAGGGGGGGGTGGAGAAGCAAATGGGCGCTTCTCCTATGTGCCCTGGCCAGGAATCGAACCTGGGTCCCCCACACGCCAGGCCGACGCTCTACCGCTGAGCCAACTGGCCAGAGCCTAACTTTACTTTTTGACAGTTGGTAAATTCATATTTAATATCATCTTTCATTTTTAAGTTAATTAAAATTTCATTTTATTTTTATTTTTAATTGAGTAGTGTAGTGACAGTGGTTAATAAAATTAAATGGGTTTCAGCTGTACAATTCTACAGTACATCATCTGTACATTGCACTGTGTGTTTGCCACCTCAGGTCAAGTCTTCTTCCTGTTACGTAGCCTCCAGGTGACATGGGATTTACATTCTTCGGGTAAGTGCTCACTCTTCCGAACAGTGCACAGTTCTGCTTTCATTTCCAGCCCAGTTGTAGACTCTTCTTCACTCAGGATCCAGCACCCTCAGCTCAGCCACAGTAAGAAGATCTTGGCTTCCGGATGACTCTGGCCCCTTCTCCACTCTCATACTCAAGAACTCCTTTAAATTATGGGTCCTCCTATAATTTTAATACTGATCCTGGTCTCCCCAGGGAAATTTCGCAAGGTTACTGAGGTTTGGAAGAAGAAGAAGTGCAGAGCTTTTACATTAACCTTTGAAATATAGCCCAAACCAAGCTCCTGGTTAATAATCGTGATTCTGACCAGGGCAAAAGTATGCAACAAATGGTATTTATTGTGCCTCTGAAGCCTCAGGGATATCTTCAGTTCTTTCTATAGCCCATTTTAAGTTCATGCAATATTAAAACTGAAAGAGCTTCAGAAATTATTATTCAAGGTGCATTTTACTGCTATTTCCTAGTATTACTATTCCCTGTTGGTAATGGCTTCTATCTTCCTCACCAACTCAGTTTCTCAAAAAGGAACCCATCAGCCATGGAGTGCACCTTCTGGGCCCAGCCTCCACATTTCATTTCCTTCCAAAGAAAAGAGGCTCTCCTTTGTATGGATGCTTCCGGAAGCCCTGGCTGCTTCTTGGGGCTCTTCTCCCTCCAGTCTCCCACATACTCTGCGTCTGGTTTGCTCCCGACCTCTCTGCCTGCCTTCCCTGGCACCTGCCTCATTTTATTAGCCAGTCTCCCCTGATCAAATCCTTCAGCTTAATAGCTCACTCCCAGAACCCTCCAGGAAAACTTGACAATGCCTCTCGCTCCACCCTGTGAAGTGCTCCTCCTTTATTAACCTGTCTCTGCCGAAAGAATGCAGTCCCCTAAAGGACCATGCTCCCTTTTCCTTCCTTCCTCTGTATCCCCTAGCACAGTGTCTGGGCAAGGAGAGCTGCTCAACAGACTTACATAAATGCTGAATTTCAAGAGATGGCTCTATCGCCTATATTTTAGTGATTTAAAAAAAAATAAGGGCTGGCCTGACCTGTGGTGGCGCAGTGGATAAAGCGTCGACCTGGAATGCTGAGGTCGCCGGTTCAAAACCCTGGGCTTGCCTGGTCAAGGCACATATGGGAGTTGGTGCTTCCTGCTCCTCCCTCCCCCTTCTCTCTCTCTCTCTCTCTCTCTCTCTCTCTCTCTCTCTCTCTCTCTCTCTCTCCTCTCTAAAAATTAAAAAAAATATATCTGATTTAAACGGGCGCTGGGGATGGCTCCTTGGCCTCTGCCCCAGGCGCTAGAGTGGCTCTGGTCGCGGCAGAGCGACGCCCCCTGGTGGGCAGAGAATCGCCCCTGGTGGGCGTGTCCAGTGGATCCCGGTCGGGCGCATGCGGGAGTCTGTCTGACAGTCTCTCCCCGTTTCCAGCTTCAGAAAAAAAATACAAAAAAAAAAAAAAAAAAAATACAAAAAAAATAAATAAATAAGGGCTGTAGTTGTTAGGCCACCAAAGGAGAGACGTACAAGGCCTGATGAGTTTAATAAGAGATTTCCTAAGGCATCTGAGAACAATGAGCTGAGTGGCTTCAACCATGAGAGAATGAAAAGCTTTGTCCCATATATGACAGAGTTTGGCTGTATTTCTTTCCGCGGCAGGGGGGGCGGGGGGACTTAGCTGTGGTGATTAAACAATGGGAAAGGGAGGATGGTGCTGATTAAGTAATGAATGTTCAAATAAGTGATGGGGAGGTGACTAACCAGCAGGATGTCCAGGGGCAGGAGGAGGTAAGATATCAATCAGGATTGCTCAGGTGGAGAGTTACAGGAATTGCCCTGGTGCTGGGTCACCTAAAGTTCAACCTGGATAGTTGTGGCTTTTGGTAAGAGGCCCTGGACCTGAATCTAACAGTAGTAAGTGTGTGTTACTAATGAGCTTTTCATTGGAACTAGAATTTTTAAAAGAGCTTTATTTCCTTGATTTAGTTTTTCACCCTTTTATCAGGAAAAATTTCAAACATACAGGAAAGTTGAAAAGCTTCATTCCTTAAGGTCACATTTCTTCCTACTTCAAATGGAAACAAGTAGTCTGAAAACTCCCAACTACTAGGTGGGGCCAATATAGTCTGAGCCTCTAAGTGCCTGAAGCAAAAGACAGGACCATTGTATTATCAGTTTTGACGTGCTGGTCACCTTATTGGTGTAATTATACTTGTAGCTGGTCAATCTCTCCTGCTACATAGAACTTGACTCATTTTTAGAAGGTTTTCTCTCCTACTATCTCATTATGAGCTACATAACCACCCTATAAAGTAAGAAAAGGGTGTGTTTTAGTCATTTCAGTGATGGAGAAATTCAGGTTCAAGGTCATTGGCTTACCTATCCACTTAGTATAGGATGGCCCTTGGCCTTGACCAGTGGTGAGATTCAAATAATTTAGCAACCAGTTCTCTGCCCTGAAGACTGTTTTAAGTATAAGAAAATGATATACTGAAAGGTAGTTTATTATTTCATGCATTTAATACTTAAATAAGAACAATATAAGAGGTACACAAAACTAGATTTTGTTATGAGAAAGATTTTTAAAACATTAATGAAAAACTATTAAATAATACCTGTCAAAAACAATAAAATTGTTATTTAAGATATTTCCATATTGCTTTTTGATTGGCATCCTCACTTGCAATTTTTTTCATCTATGGATGAAATGAACACTACTACAGGCACTTATAATACGCTGTTGTGCAGATAAACGTTAAAAAAGAGTAAGGAATGTAAATTTGTGATTTCCACATTGAGTGGCTATCCCGGCATCCACCTTAGAGAGAACTCTGATTACAAGTGCCATTTTAACAACCAGTTCGCAAACTCAACAAAAAGTTAGGTAACGGTTTTACCGAACCAGTGTAAACCGGCTGAATCCCACCACTGGTCTTAACTCCACTTATTCTCACACGTTATTTCATCACAGTAGACTGTGAAGAATTTTCCATTCAATTTTTCTATGACTCACTTGGTTACTGTATTGTGGGTTGTCATCTACAACTTTCATATTGTACATGGTTTTCCAACCACTGTCAGTAACACAGACCCACCCTGAAGTAAAGCCAAACTAGTAATAAAAGAAGAACCTCAAAGAGATAAACAACCCAATCAGCATAGGTTAATAAGATGACCCAGTGAAAATTACTTTTGTTTTCATGAGGTACAGAGAATAAAAGACAGGCAGGTTAAATGAGAAGTCACTTTCCTATCCAGGAGAGGAGTTGTCATTGCACAGTGAAATAAATGCCTGCCTATTTTATTTATTCTTTTCATGTAGCTAAATCTATCAGTTTCCATGGTGCCCCATATTCACCATGGAAACTCTGACAAGCTTGTTTGGCTTTAAGGAGGAAAAAAAGTCACATCAAAAATCTGAAATGGAATAAATGCATTCCTTTTAAAATTGTGTTCTTCTGAGTAGGAAGCCTTGATGGATAGCAAAACATAATGATCTAAATTTTCCAGTTCTTAAGTGAGAATGCAGGTTGGCATAGCCATCAAAAGAGTACTGTTGACTCCTCAAAATTACTTTATCTGTGTAGCAGTAATTATGTCTGTGCGTACCTCACTTCTGCATTACTAGCAATAGAGAGATGGCTCAATCCTCATTTAGCTGATTTTTATCAGACTGTAGTGTTAGTCCTTATATATTTTATTCTGCTTGCTCATTCAACCAGTATTTATTGGAGATTTATAGTATGATAGGCACTATGCTAAGCTCTGTGAATATGACAATGTATGAAACAGGTACTGTCCTACCCATATGCAACTGACACTAATCTTCCTTCTTACCTCTAGGAATAGGAATTAATAGTTTTCATAGTGTTAGCTTAACATTTCCCTAGTACAACTGGAAAGTAGCCTATCATCATATATACCACATATCAAATTTTGTGATATAATAAAAGGCACTGAAAACTAAAGCTGAAGTGACATATGTTGAGATCAATGCAGAGGTATGTGACTTATTTACCATCACTTGTTTTTAAAGAAGTCTATATTTTTAAGTAGATAATTTATTATTTTAACATATGTTCAATTTTAAAGATGTAAATATGTCTTTAAAATATTCATATCTCACAACCCAGAACTATCATCACTATATCACTATTAGCATCCTTGAGGTTTTCTTAGAAAAGTACAAATAAAGACAAGACAAAAGATAAAAGACTAGAGGTTTGTAGAGGGAAAAGTAAGCTAGAAAAAAAGCTGCCCCTACTTTGCGGAGCAGCAATTAAATTTGGAGAAATTTGGTAAAAGGCATAATATGTTTTATCTAAATTTTAATGAAGAAAGGTAAACTTCAAAACAAGAGAACTGAGTTTCAACTTGAACTGGGCTTTATGCCAGGTTGGTGGTACTGGAAAGATTTTTTTCCTGGATAGAAAGCTTTTAGTACCATATAATTGTTTTTTTTTATCACCTACTCATACTGCTGATCCTTAGAATCCCATAGCATCTTAGCTATGACAGCAAGCTCAAAGCAAATACTATTGACCTGGAGTTACTTTATCTACATTTAATATTAAAGGATAAGCATTAGATAGAATCAATATCTATGGGTTCCTGTTCTAGCTCAGCCTCTAGCCAATGATGCCTCAGGAAAGTTATTCCACTTCTTTGAACATTGGTTTCTTCATCTGTAAAATGAGAGATCTCATACTACCATTGGCTCCACCCTTCTTTACTCCCCAAAACTCATTTTCTTACTTCTGCTGTTCAGACCTTAGGTTTTAAAACATTTTATCTATAAAGAAAACAAAATAGATGGTCAATATAAGTTGTTGTTGAATGAATTATTTCCCTGCTTCCATTCATTAATGACCAAATTAACCACCTTCTGATCAACATAAATTGTCCTGTATTATAATGCTTAATTAACATAATTCAAAACAAAGGCAGATCTAACATTTTATATACCTCATGCAATATATCTCATGTTGGGTAAGTGTTAGAAATAGCTTAAGAAATATAGTTTTTAATTTGTTGGAGTAGAGTAGGGAATCATTAACATGATTTCACACATTTTGGGGAGCTAGTTGTTAATTTTTCTGCCTTGAACTAGAAGAGTTTACTTTTTATATATCCATCATGTCACACTGAAAATTGAGAGTTAGAAAATGAAATTCTATTTAGGTGCTAATTGTTGAGACCACGGAGAAGGGTTCCTTACAGTTGTCCAAGCACAGCTCAACTGGCTTGAGCTGACAGTGGTTCCAAAGTTGGGAAAATGCTCAGGGCAGCTAACAATGTGATAGGCTATATACTAAGAGCTATTGCATGCATGTACAGTCCATGCTTCTAGAAGCCATGACAAATTTGGGCTTCTACCCTAGCAGAAAGCCTACTATTACCATCCTTAGAAAAACTACACAATTAAAGCCCTTTTGGCTAGGTGTACATTTCATGTGGAAATTGAAAACTAACTGAAAATCAAGTTAAATGACAAAATAATGATGTTGTTTATAAAGAAAATAAAAGTGCTGAGAAATTCTTGTAGTCTTATTTGACTATGTAAAATTAAACTTATTTAGGAAACTAAATAAATGTCAAAAAATTCTTCCTCTGAATAATTCTAAGGTAATGATTTTTTAAATAATGCATATATAAAGGAACTTACCATTTATGGAAGACTCTTTTATATGAAAAGCAAAAGACACTAATTATAATGTAGTTCAAATGAGAGGAAAAAAGCATCTAAGAGAAACAATTTTTGTTGTTGCTTTTATAAGTTTGGTTTGTGTTTTCAGAATTCTTTGTTCAAGGGCACACAATAGGGACTCAATAAATAGTATATGAATTAATGTTACTTATATACTTTAATACCCCAATTCAGACTTGCTCATCCCTTTCTCTAAACATGGAAATTGCCATAATGTACATAATACTGTAATATACTGTGTAAATAAAATGTAATTTGAGTTTGGAGCATGTCAAGATAAAGACTTCAAGTTGAAAGTGGCACAAAACCAGCCTAAACTCATGAATCAAAGGAAAATAACAAAATGTTTGTGGTCACACTGGTTCCTCGCACAACCTGGCTGCAGGTTCAATCAGTGTCTACAGTACTCAGCTGTTTGGTGTCTCTCTTTCTTCACCCTCCTTATATTCCTCCATTTCTCTTTCACACAAATTTTATTTCCTGGCATCTTTTTCTCAGGGCTACAAGATGGCAGCTCTAGACTTAAGTGAGGGAAAAAACCAAGCTTCCTTCAAAAGTTCCAGGAAAAACAAACACGACAAACAGAACCTCATGGCTTTATTTGCCCAGTTGGACCAATGCCCAGTCCTGTGACAATCACTCCAGCAGAACAGTATAAAATGTGATACTTTGACCTGAGTCACATGCTCCACCCTTGAGGGATGGGGATGGAGCTGACAGTGGGAAACAGGGTGGTTTTCCAGGCAAACTGAGAGAAGATATCCAGATGAAGAGATTGGGTGCTGGATAGCAAAACAGCAGATGTTTATTAGGATGTCATGGGTACAGGTTTCTTTACTCAAAGTTACTGACTTCATTAAGCACAAACATAGTTAGAAATATACCCAGAGCCAGAAATATACCCAGCATAAATATGGATAAAAGATGATAGAATACATGATGTACATAAAATTACTAAGTTATAACATGCTTTCCTGTTTCCCTCAACAAACTTTGTTTCGTGCTCTGTGTTGTACATGACATAAAAACAGATATGATATGGTCCGTGTCCTCACAAATCATGAGCAGAAAGGTCTTTTTAAAAATTAAAGTATGTCTGCCTGGTGGTGGCACAGTGGATAGAGTGTCAACCTGGAAGGCTGAGGTCACTGGTTCAAAACTCGAGGTCATTGGCCTAAGCCCAGGGTCACTGGCTTGAACACAGGGTGACAAGCTATAGCACGGGATTGCTGGCTCAACCTCAAGGTTGCCAGTCTGATCTCTGGTCAAGACATGCATGAGAAGCAATCAATGCACAACTAGGTAGAACATGAGTTCTACTTCTCTCTCTCCCTCCCTCTCTCTTTTATTTTCTTGTTCTCTCCCTTCCTCTGTTTCTCTCTCTTTCTTTCAAAAATAAATAAACATCTGACTTTTTAACAGAAATACTTTAGGTCAAAAGGGATTGGCACAAAATATCCAAAGTGATGCAAAACAAGAACGTACAACCAAGACTACTCTATCCAGCAAAACTATCATTTAAAATTGAAGGAGAAATAAAGAGCTTCCCAGGAAAAAAAAAAAAAAAAAAGCCCAAGGAGTTCATTACCACCAAAACAGTACTGCCAGAAATGTTAAAGGGCCTGCTATAAAAAAAGCAAAAGAAAATAGCAATTGAGCAAAAGGAAATTATAGGTTTAAAGAATAAAATGGCAATAAATAAGTAAATATCAATAATAACTTTAAATGTAAATGGATTAAATGATCCAATTAAAAGACATAGGGTGGCTCTGGCCAGTTGGCTCAGTGGTAGAGCGTTGGCCTGGCATGCAGGAGTCCCGGGTTTGATTCCCGGCCAGGGCACACAGGAGAAGCACCCATCTGCTTCTCCACCCCTCTCCCTCCCCTTCCTTTCTGTCTCTCTCTTCCCCTCCCACAGCCAAGGCTCCATTGGAGCAAAGTTGGCCCGGGCATTAAGGATGGCTCTGTGGCCTCTGCCTCAGGCGCTAGAATGGCTCTGGTTGCAACAGAGCGACGCCCCCGATGGGCAGAGCATTGCCCCCTGGTGGGCATGCCAGGTGGATCCCGGTCAGGCGCATGCAGGAGTCTGACTGCCTCCCCGTTTCCAACTTCAGAAAAAAAAAAAAAAAAAAAAAAAAAAAAAAAAAGACATAGGGTAGCTGCATGGATAAGAAAACAAGACCCGTATATATGCTCTCTACAACAGACCAATCTCAGATCAAAAGATAAACACAGACTGAAAGTGAAGAGATGCAAAAAAATATTTCATGTAAATGGAAATAAAAAAAAGCTTGAGTAGCAATACTTATATCTGACAAAATAGCCTTTAAAACAAAGACTATAGTAAGGGACAAAGAAGGTCACTACATAATGATAAAGGAAGCAATTCAACAAGAGGATATAACTATTGTAAATATTTATGCACCCAACATAGGAGCACCTAAATATACAAAGCAGATTTTAATGGACATAAAGGGCAAGATTGACAGTAATACAATAATGATAGGGGATTCTAACACTCTACTAACAATAATGGATAGATTCTTTAGGCAGAAAATCAACAAAGAAACAGCATCCTTAAATAACACACTAGATCAACTGAATTTAATTGATATTTTCAGAATATTTTACACCAAAACAGAAGAATATACATTCTTTTCAAGTGCTCATGGTACATTTTCTAGATTAGACCACATGTTAGGACACAAAGCAAGTCTCAATAAATTTAAGAAGATTGAAATCATATCAAACATCATCTCTGGCCACAATGGCATGAGACTAGAAATCAACTACAACAGAAAAACTAAAAAACATTCCAAGTCTGGAGGCTAAAAAGCATGTTAGTAATTAACAAATGGGTTAACAATGAGATCAAAAAAGAAATAAAAAATTTCCTTGAAACCAATGAAAATGAACATTCAACAACCCAAAATTTTATGGGATCCAGCAAAAGAAGTCCCAAAAGGGAAGTTCATAGCATTACAGGCATAACTCAAGAAGCAAGAAAAACTTCAAACAAACGATGTAAGATGTCACCTAAAAGAACTAGAAAAACAACAAACAGAGCCCAGAAGAAGTAGAATAAAGGAAAGAATAAAGATCAGAGTGGAAATAAATGACATAGGGGCTAAAAATAAATAAATACAACAGTAAAAAGATCAGTGAAACCAAGAGCTGGTTCTTTAAAAAGGTAAACAAGATGGATGAATCTTTAACCAGACTCATCAAGAAAATAAGAGAAAGGGACCAAATAAATAAAAGCATAAATAAAAGAGAGGTGACAACTGACATCACAAATACAGAAGACTGTAAGAAAATACTATCAAGAACTATATGCCAAAAAATTGGACAACCTGGGTGAAATGGATAAACACCTAGAAACATATGCTCTTCCACAACTGAATTTGGAAGAATCATAAAACCTAAACAGATTGATAACAACAAATGAAATTGAAACAGATATCAAAGACATCCCAGCAAACAAAAGTGCTGGACTAGATGGCTTCCTAGGTGAATTTTATGAAATATTCAAAGAAGAACTAACACCTATCTTTCTCAAGCTATTCCAGAAAATTCAAGAGGATGGAAGACTTCTAAGCTCCTTTTTCTTTTTCTTAATTTTTAAAATAGTTTATTAATTTTAATTTATTGTGTTAACATGAATTCAAGTGCCCACTCAATATAACTCCCTCAAGCTCCTTTTATGAGACAAGTATTATCCTCATTCTGAAACCAGGTAAAGACATTACAAAGAAAGAAAACTATAGTCCAATATCCCTGATGAACATAGTCGCAAAAATACTCAACAAAATACTGTATTAGCAAACCATATCCAGCAATACATTAAAAAGAACATATATCATGATCAAGTGGGATTTATTCCGGGGAGGCAAGGCTGATGCAATATTCACAAATCAAAAAACATGATTCATCACATAAACAAAATGAAAAATAAAAATCACATGATCATATCAATAGATGTAGAAAAAGCATTTGATAAAATTCAGCACCCATTTATGATCAAAACTCTCAACAAAGTGGGAATACAGGGAACATACCTCAACATGATAAAGGCCATCTACGGCAAACTGACAACAAACATCATCCTCAATGGGCAAAAATTAAAACCAATCCCCTTGAGATCAGGAACAAAACAGGGGTGCCCCCTTCTACCACTCTTCTTCAACATAGAATTGGAAGTCCTACTCACAGCAGTCAGACAAGAACAAGAAATAAAAGGCATCCAAATTGGAAAAAAATAAGTAAAACTGTCATTAATTATTGACCACATTATAGTGTACATAAGAAACCCCAAAGTCTCAGCCAAAAACTTCTTGACCTGATAAATGAATTCAGCAAAGTGGGAAGCTACAAAAATCAATACACATAAATCAGTGGCATTTTTATACACTAATAATGAACTGTAAGAAAAAGAAATTAAGGAAACATTTCCATTTACTACTGCAACAATAACAACAAAATACCTAGGAATAAATCTAACCAAGGAGGTAAAAGACTTGTACTCAGAAAATTATAAGACCTTGAGAAAAGGAATCATTCCCAAAGCAATCTATAAAGTCTATGCAATTCCTATTAAAATACCAATGGCATACTTCACAGATCTAGAACAAATACCCGGTACTCCAAAACTTTAAACGAAACTAAAAAAGAACCCAAGTAGACTCAGCAACCTTAAAAATTAAGAACAGTGTGGGAGGTATCACACTTTCTGATACCAAGCTATATTACAAGACCATTGTACTCAAAACAATCTGGTACTGGCATAAGAACAGGCATAAAGACCAATGGAACAGAACAGAAAACCCAGAAATAAACCCATACCTTAATCGTCAATTACTATTTGACAAAGAAGGCAAAACTATACAATGGGGTAAAGATAGTCTTTTTAATAAAAAGTGTTGGGAAAATTGAACAAGCACATGCGAAAAAATGAAACTAGACTACTGACAACGCTATTTACAAAAATAATCTCAAAATGGATAAAAGACTTAAATGTAAGTCACAAAACCATGAAAATCCTAGAAGAAAACATAGGTAGTAGGCTCTCAGACATCTCTTGAAGCAATATTTTTGCCAATATATCTCCTTGGGCAAGAGAAATAGAGAACAAAATAACTAATGGGACTATATCAAACTAAAAAGCTTTTGCACAGCAAAAGACACCACCAACCAAATAAAAAGGCAACCCACTCAATGAGAGAACATATTTGCTAATACATCTGATAAGAGGTTAATAACTAAAATTTATATAGAACTTAAAAAACTCAACACCAGAAAGGTAAACAATCCGATTAAAAAATAGGCAAAGGACTTAAATCGACACTTCTCCAAGGAGGACATATAGATGGCTAATAAGCATATGAAAAAAATGCTCAACATCACTAATTATTAGAGAAATGCAAATAAAAACCACAATGAGATATCATCACACCTTCCATAATGACTCTCATTAATAAATCAACAAGCAACAAGTGCTGGCAAGGGTGTGGAGAAAAGGGAACCCTCCTGCACTGCTGGTGGGAATGCAGACTTGTGCAGCCACTGTGGAAAACAGTATGGTGTTTCCTCAAAAAATTAAAAATGGAATTGCCTTATGACCCAAATATCCCACTTTTAAGAATATATCCTAGAATCCCAAAACACTGATTCAAAAGAAAATATGCCCCCCATTTTATTGCAGCATTGTTTACAATAACCAAGATCTGGAAACAGCCAAGGTGTTCATCAGTGAATGAGTAGATTAAAAAGCTGTGGTACATTTATACAATGGAATACTATACAGCTGTGAAAAAAGGAAATTTTAACTTTTTGTGATGGCATGGATGGACCTAGAGATTATTATGCTAAGCAAAATAAGCCAGGCAGAGAAAGACAAATATCATGTGATCTCATTTAGATGTGGAATCTAATGAACCCTATAAACTGAGGAAAAAACATAAACAGAGGCAGGGTCAGAGGGAGCAGAGGAACAGCTGTCAGAGGGAAGGAGAAAGAGGAAATGGGATCAAAGAAGGTGAAAGGATTAGTCAAACTCTATATTCATAACACATAGGTAAAGAAAACAAGGTAGCAATAGCCAGAGGAAAGGGGGTGGTAAAGAAGGGGGAGAGAGGCAAAGGGGGTAAAACGGGGTGAAAGAGATTTTTCTTGGGTCATGGGGGCCATGATGTGGGGCGGGCAGAGGATGTTATATTGAGTGGGACACTTGAAACCATGTCAACACAATAAATTATTTTTTAATTTTTAATTAAAAAAGAAGGAAGGAAGGAAGGAAGGAAGGAAGGAAGGAAGGAAGGAAGGAAGGAAGGAAGGAAGGAAGGAAGGAAAGAAGGAAGGAAGGAAGGAAGGAAGGAAGGAAGGAAGGAAGGAAGGAAGGAAGGAAGGAAGGAAGAAAGAAAGAAAGAAAGAAAGAAAGAAAGAAAGAAAGAAAGAAAGAAAGAAAGAAAGAAAGAAAGCTGCCTAACCAGTGATGGCACAATGGATAGAACAGTGACCTAGAACACTGAGATCCCAAGTTTGAAACCTCAACATCGCCAACATGTGCACAGGACCTTTGACAAGATCCCAGGATCACTGGCTTGCGCCCAGGATCACTAGCTTGAATTAGGGGCCACTGGCTCTGCTTGAGCACATCCACCCCCACCCCTTTCGGGACACATAAGAGAAGCAATCAGATAACTAAAGTGAAGCAATTTTTTGTGTGTTTGTTTACCAATTCCACAGAATCTGGTATACACAATGGCCTCTGTAAAAAACTCTCTGAAAACAGATTCTCAAAGTTGGAGGAAACTTCTAGTTCCATTCCAAACCCAGTGTGAGACTTCTCAGGTTAATTAGTCTCTATCAACTCCCTCACAGGATGAGGAAGCTAGTCACCATGGAGGCACTTGCTCTTTTTTTGGACCAGTCTAATTATTCAAGGCTAATTATTGATGCTTCTCATCTCTGCCCTCCTTATCTCTCCCTTCCTGTTTCTTTGTTTTTTGTCTCTCTCTCTCAAAAATTAACTTAGCAAAAGGAAGGAAGGAAGGAAGGAAGGAAGGAAGGAAGGAAGGAAGGAAGGAAGGAAGGAAGGAAGGAAGGTAGGAAGGAAGGGAAGAGAGAGTGAGAGAAGAAAGAAGAAAGAAGAAGAAAGAAAGAAAGAAAGAAAGAAAGAAAGAAAGAAAGAAAGAAAGAAAGAAAGAAAGAAAGAAAGAAAGAAAGAAGGGAGGGAGGGAGGGAGGGAGGGAGGGAGGGAGGGAGGGAGGGAGGGAGGAAGGAAGGAAGGAAGGAAGGAAGGAAGGAAGGAAGGAAGGAAGGAAGGAAGGAAGGAAGGAAGGAAGAAAGGAAGAGGGAGGGAGGGAGGAGGAAGGGGAAGGGGAAGGGGAAGGGAAGGAGGGAGAGAGGAAGGAAGGAAGGAAGGAAGGAAGGAAGGAAGGAAGGAAGGAAGGAAGGAAGGAAGGAAGGAAGGAAGGAAGGAAGGAAGGACAACTTGTCCTCAGAAAAGGGGTTTCATGTAAATATCCATTTGGGATGGAAACCTCCCAAATACTACATCTAGAATACAATGCTTTCCCATAATATGATATGCTTTCATGGAAATGCACAGCCAAGCCACCTTCCCAAGGGATTGTCTCAGGAACAGCAAAATGTATATTCTGATAGGCATTTATTCATTCATTGACCATTCATTGTTCCAAAGTTCTGCGATACTCAGACTCTAGGGTAAATATGATTTGTTTGTAACCATTTACTAATTAGCATAGAACAAATAAAGATTTTAATTTTACCCCAATATACAAATATTATTTAAATCCAATGATGAAAATCCTCAGGCTCACACTTACCTCAGTACACCTGCAGTTCTTGCACGTTCCTGGAGAAGAAACATTTTTTTAGTACCAGTATTTGTTTACCAATTCCACAGAATCTGGTATACACAATGGCCTCTGTAAAAAACTCTTTGAAAACAGATTCTCAAAGTTGGAGGGAAACTTCTAGTTCCATTCCAAACCCAGTGTGAGACTTCTCAGGTTAATTAGTCTCTACCAACTCCCTCACAGGATGAGGAAGCTAGTCACCATGGAGGCACTTGCTCTTTTTTTGGACCAGTCTAATTATTCAAGGCGTACCAGGATTCTTACATTGATGTGATATACTGTTAACTTCTACCTGCCAGCATGCTATATGCCTTGTGGCATCAGAATGAATAAATCAAGCCTGTCTTGCATGTGACAATCCCTCATTTATTTGTAGTTAGCTGTTATGTCCTCTCTGATTCCTCTCCTCTGTTGCTTCTCTAAGGCTACATAAACGCCTCCAATTTCTGCTTCCTTCGCTCAGATGACATGGCATCAGGTTTCCTCGCTGTTCTGCTCATACTGTTCTGCCCAAGCTCTAGTTAGTCAATGTCCCTGTTAAAGGGTGCTGGCCAGAGCAGGACACAGGATTTCCATGGGTTCTGTACAGTTCAGAGCAGGGTGAGGTGACTAAATTGCTTCCCTTTCTCCCCAGAGAATAGGCTGTGCGTGGGCCTGGACGATGGCTGCGTCCCCTGTGCCTAGCACAGAGGGATGACATGGATTACAGAAGATATCCGTGGTTGTTTGCAGTTTGCTGCTTCAAGACACTAAATAGCGCCCAGGCTTGCCTGATTTTTATGCCAATCACTTCCCAGTCAATTCACTGAGGTTGTCAACTAAAACCTGAGTTTTCCTCATATGCGCTGCTGTTTGAGACTTGCCCTGCTCTGGACTTGTGCCATAGTTTTGTTTTGTTTTGTTTTCTGGATCAACGTGCAATATCTAAAATTAGCCACCCTTAAATGTCACCAAGTGAGATATATGCTTGGAAATGCAGAGAATTTCTCTAGAAAGATGATAAAAGTTAGGAAATGGTGGCTGCCTCCAGGGAGGCATGCTGGCTGTCTGCGGAACAAGGCTGGGAAGGTACTTTACTTTTCACTGTATATCCTTTTGTATTTTTAGTTTTCTATTATGTATTTTGTTTATTTTTTTTATTTCTTTTTTACAAGGACAGAGAGAGAGTCAGAGAGAGGGACAGACAGACAGAACAGAGAGAGATGAGAAACATCAATCATCAGTTTTTCGTTGCGACACCTTAGTTGTTCATTGATTGCTTTCTCATATGTGCCTTGACCGCGGGCCTTCAGCAGACTGAGTAACCCCTTGCTCGAGCCAGCGACCTTGGGTCCAAGCTGGTGAGCTCTTTTGCTCAAGCCAGATGAGCCCACACTCAAGCTGGTGACCTCAGGGTCTCGAACCTGGGTCTTCCGCATCCCAGTCTGACACTATCCACTGCGCCACCGCCTGGTCAGGCTATTTTGTTTATTTTTAAAAATTTTTTCCATTGATTGAAAAAGAGCAAGAGAGAAAGTGAGAAGAAGGAAAAAGAGGGAAACGGGGGGAGAGCTGGGTGGGGCTAGGGAGAGAGAGGAAGAAAAAGACATCAACTTGTTGTTCCACGAGTTGTGCCCTGACCTGGGATCGAACCTGTGACCTTGGTGTGCTGGGCAATGCTTTATCCACTGAACCACCTGACCAGGGCCTTTTTTTTTTTCTTTTTTTCTGTATTTTTCTGAAGTGGGAAACGGGGAGAGACAGTCAGACAGACTCCCGCATGCACCCAACCGGGATCCACCCGGCACGCCCACCAGGGGGCGACGCTCTGCCCACCAGGGGGCGTTGCTCTGTTGCGACCAGAGCCACTCTAGCACCTGGGGCAGAGGCCGAGGAGCCATCCCCAGCGCCCAGGCCATCTTTGCTCCAGTGGAGCCTTGGCTGCAGGAGGGGAAGAGAGAGACAAAGAGGAAGGAGAGGGGGAGGGGTGGAGAAGCAGATGGGCGTTTCTCCTGTGTGTCCTGGCGGAGAATCGAACCCGGGACTTCTGCACACCAGGCCGACGCTCTACCACTGAGCCAACCGTCCAGGGCCTTTTTTTTTTTTTTTTTTTAATTTTTTAAGGGACAAAAAATAATAAACCTCCAAGGAAGGTAAAGAGGATACTTTTTTTTTCACCTTGATAGAGTCTGCCCATCTTTCTAGTCTGAGCTGTTTTGGAACTTGAGTCTATTCTTGTGTTTCTTTAACTTTTTCATGATCACACCCACTCCCAGGAGGTCTGTAAGTTATGTTTTCCTAATAACATCCCATGGAATTTTAATTCCATAGATATACTATAGAATCATTTATGGACTGTACATACATCTGTGCTTTATACATAAGTTCTATAAAGTTTACTCTTCAGTAAGAATGGCTATATTTAAAAATTAAAAGCTGTTAACATTTCACATAAAAGAAAGAAAAAAGAAAGAAAGAGAGAGAGAAAGAAAGAAAGAGTAGAAGAAATAGAAAATTTGAATGTAACAAGTACAGCTTGAATTAGTAATAATAATAATAACAAATGCATAGTGGAACTACACTTTTAATTTTTATTTTCAAACTTCTGCTTCCTTAAAAAGACAATAATATATAGATCTGGTCAGAGATTTGCTCATTTTCACTTAGATAAAGGTATTAACATTTTGCTGCCATAAGAAATTTCTCTTTCTATTTGCCATGTGCTTACTTTATGTAAATTAGTCATTTCCAGATTTGGCATATTTATGTGATTATTTCAATGAAAAGATATTTTAATTGCCTAGAACACATAGCATTACAATGTCAATTTAATCACTAACCTTCACAGTCTTTGATTATCGCTCATGCCATTCTGAAACTGCCAATGAAATCCAGTGAAGTTGCAGTTTGACGAAAATGCCTGGTTCAAATGAGCCACATCAAAAACCCTGCTTTAGTCATTTCTTTTGGTCAAATTTTTATTTGTTAATCTTAAGGTAAAGTGCTAGAAAAAGGGATGGTAGGCCATGTCTGGCTCATATATTTAGATATTCCTGGCTGTGTTAGGGTATGTTTTATGTTTAATATGCTGGGCAGGTTACCACTTCTCACCCTTACGCAGTCCCTTACCCTCTCATTCATTTAGTTAGCCAACATTTGTTGAGCATCTACTATACTTCAGGCATTCAGCTAAACCCTGGCAATCAAAAGATTAAAAAGTCATGCTTCTCAGGAAGCTCATAATATAATGGTAGAGACAGAAACACAGGTTAACTGTGATAAACTATATATAGGTCTGTGATCTTCTCCCTTTGACTCCTGCAACCTCATCCACCTACCATAAAGCTCTGGGAGGACCAGGTCTGTCTCCTTTACTATTACAACCACAGTGCTTAATGCAGCATTTAGCTGTTGTAGAGGCTCAAACAACGTTTGTTAGATGCATTAAATGTGGTAGTAAAGGTTTGCATGAGATACACATACCTAAGAGACTTCGTATGGATTCCTGTCTCAGAAGAGTAGATACGTACACAGAGAAGGAAGTCTACAGCAGTGATTTTCAACCAAGAGTGGTTTGCTTCAGCGGGGATTCAAATAATTTAACAACCAGTTCTCTGCTCTAATAACCATTTTAAGTATTAAAAAACAATATACTGAAAGGTAGTTTATTATTTCATGCATTTAATACTTAAATATGATAAGAACAGTAAAAGAGGTACACAAAACTAGATTATGTTATAAGAGTTTTAAAATATTAGTGAAAAAATATTAAATAACACCTGGCATAAAACAATAAAAGTGTTATTTAAGATATTTCCATATTGCTTCTTGATTGGCATCCTCACTTGAAATTTTTTTCACCTATGGATAGAATGAACATTACTACAGGCACTTAGAAAACGGACATTAAAAAAAGAATAAGGAATGTAAATTTATGATTTCCACATTGGGCGGCTACCCAGGCACCTTAGAGAGAACCCTGATTACAGGTGCCATTTTAACAACCGGCTCGTGAACTCAACAAAAAAATTAGGTATCGGTTCTACCATACCAGTGTGAACCGGCTGAATCCCACCACTGGTCTGCTTCCTAGAGAACATGACAATTCTGGTGACATTTTTGGTTTCACAGCTGGGAGGTGGCACTAGCATCTAATGAGTAGAAGCCAGGGATCCAGCTAAACATCCCACAATTCACAGGACAGCCTTCACACAACAAAAAATTATCCAGCCTTAAATGTCAGCAGTGCTGTGGTTGAAAAACCTTAAGACCCTCAATTATAGAATATTTTTTATTGACCAATGTCACCACAAAGAATTAGAAGGAAAAAATGAATGAATAAATACTAGGTAACAGATACATCACAACAATTTACTTCTTTGTTTTCACTAGAAATTAAGGTTTTTAAATCTTAAGAATTTTAATATATGTAATTAAAGCAACAGACATTATAAATAACAAGTACAGCTGACCCGTGGTGGTACAGTGGATAAAGCATCAACCTGGAATGCTGAGGTCACTGGTTTGAAACCCTGTCCTTGCCTGGTCAAGGCACATATGGGAGTGATGCTTCCTGCTCCTCCCCCACTTCTCTCTCTTCTCTCTAAAATGAATAAGTAAAGTCTTAATTTTTTTTAATTATTTCAAAAATGAATAACAAGGACAACAACTGTGCATACAAAAAATAGAATATGTTTTGCTTAATAAAAAAATGTTATGAGATACGGAGATGTATTTTTGAGGAAAAGATAATTTTGTCCTAAAGTGAGGCTGGTTGTTTCAGAATGGGAAGGAAAAAAAACAGGAGAGAAATCTGAATGTAGAAAGGAAAGTTGTAGAAGGTTTGTGCAAAAAGAATCATGAAAAAAGAATTTTTTTTAATTTAAAAATTAAATTTAAGGGGGTGACATGGTTAATAGGATTACACAGGTTTCAAGTATACATCTCCGTAGCATGTGAACTAATTATTCCATTGTGCACCCATTACTCAACATCAAAATAATACTTTCTGTCATCGTGTATTTGCTTCCTTTTACTCCCCTCCCCCTTACCCCCTCCCCCTGGTAACCATTTCACTTTTGTCTATGTCCATGAGTCATAATTTTATATCCCATTATGATTACGCACAATTATAGGATCTTATATGTTGAGTGACCTTTGAGCTACTAGAAGCACCAGGAAATCTCGGAGAATGATGGAGTTGAAAATGATCTTAAAAATCTAAAGAATCTTAAATTTGAAGAATTTCCAATCCCCCAAGCAATAAAATTATTTTTTCTCTATTAATCTTGGAAGATGTTCTGCTATCAATTTTCCTGGCAGGAACTCAGGTCTTTGAGCAGTAGCCGTTTCCCTTGTTAGATTTAATGATCATATGGAATAGGATATTGAGCTGAAAGTTGCATTTCAAAATGTACACAGTTTGTCCTAGTTTGACTCTCTTGAGCAAGGAAGAAGAAATCAGTACGATCTTCCAGATGTCAACCCTCCAAGATTTAAAAATGGTGGGGATTGTCCCAGGTCTCTCTCTTTTCCCACCACATTTACCATCCCACTAGTCTGCGATGTTGTTAAAAAGAGTGGTAAGGAGTATATTCAAAAATGTTGGATGTGAGCAACTGGTAGAACGTGAGGTGACTTTAAATGGTTCAGGAGATTATTTTAGCTATCTCACAGACACTGCTTTAAACAACATTGAATTATACATAATTATAGTGAGAAAATTACTTCTATTTGAATTTTTCAATCCTTCTTAAGTCAAGAAGACCTCAGTTAAGTACTAAAACATTTAGTAACTATGCTAAATTCCTTTTTTTTTAACTGAGAGGGAGGAGACCTCAGAGCTAGAATCTTTTGCAGGCAACAATATCTAGCTAGTATCTACATTATTTTGTTTATAATGTATTTATTTTAATGGATTCTTCCTGCTTATGGTAAGGGGTGCTGGTGTCTCTTTCATAAATTTGGCACAGTTGGCTTCTTGTTTATGGATTTGTATACAGATTCTACTTAAAGAATTGAATTTAAGTTTAAAAAGTGAGATTTTTTTTTTTAAAGACTAAATTACAATACAAATTGGGGAAGTCAATATGTGTGCCATGTATAATATCTGAGGTTAGGGAAATCAAACAGATAATAACCTAATCTTGATTCCACCACTTCTTAGGTGATCTTCTGTGAATTACTTTGCCCTTTAAACACCTGTTTTCTCATATAAAATGCAGATGTGATAATACTTTTTTCATTGAACTACTGTATTAATTGTGGGTATATATATACAATGTCTAGCAAATAGCAGATGCTTTATAAATGTTAATTTACTTCTCTACTCTGCCTGTCTGTGTTCCTTCCTGTACCCATGATGCTCCCTTTAGTGCCCTCAGAGCCTGATGCAATAGTGCAGATATGAGCCCTGGAGTTAAATCAGTCTGAGATCAAATTTCAGCTTCATTCCAACTTATTAAACACTTTGAGGTTCAGTTGCCACAGTTTTCTTTAAAGTGGCTCACAGGGATGTTGGAATTTTGATGAAACCTAGCTCATAATCTGACACATAGTAGATCCTCAGAAGTGTTGTCTCTGTTGCCTCTCACTACCTGGTCAGTACCTCATTTAAAGAAAGGCACCTGTTGTAATAGTTTTTAAAAATACAACTAATGATGAATACATTGGAACACCTTCCTTGATTCTGAATGCAAAGCTTAATCCATTAGCGGTGATAACAAGTTATGTAGACAAACTGTACTTTTTAAAAAAATTTTTTTAAATTTTTTTGTATTTTTCTGAAGCTGGAAACAGGGAGAGATAGTCAGACAGACTCCCGCATGCGCCGAACCGGGATCCACCCGGCACGCCCACGGGGGGGGGGGGGGGGGGCACGCTCTGCCCACCAGGGGGCGTCGCTCTGCCGAGACCAGAGCCACTCTAGCGCCTGGGACAGAGGCCAAGGAGCCATCCCCAGCACCCGGGCCATCTTTGCTCCAATGGAGCCTCGCTGGGAGAGGGGAAGAGACAGACAGAGAGGAAGGAGAGGGGGAGGGGTGGAGAAGCAGATGGGCACTTCTCCTGTGCGCCCTGGCCGGGAATCAAACCCAGGACTTCTGCACACCAGGCCGACGCTCTACCGCTGAGCCAACTGGCCAGGGCAACAAACTGTACTTTTAAATCATTTCTAGCCCAACTGTTATTGTAGCAATCCTATACAAATGTAATTAACATCCTGAACCTAAATCCAAAGCTTTATATTATCCTAATGATGATTAGTTTTTAATCCAGTGTATCAGTTATTTCTCAAACTCCAATGCAATTCACAGATTGTTTTGTGTTAAACAAATCAATGACCTAAGGCATTGTTAAAACAGATGAATACGTCATGGACAAGGACAGAACACAGTGGCTAACCTCTAAAACCTCAATCCAGCTTGACCTTGACTACATTAGTCAATATGTTCTGATGTAAAACTTCAATCAGCTCTGAAATTCTCCATACATATTGTGGTTTTTACATGATATTAATACAACTTCTTGAAAGATTTTATAAAATAAAAATTTTCTGCCTGACCAGGCCGTGGCGCAGTGGACAGAGCATCGGACTGGGACACAGAAGACCCAGGGTTGAAATCCCGAGGTTGCCAGCTTGAGCGCGGGATCATCTGGTTTAAGCAAGGCACACCAGCTTGAGCCCAAGGTCTCTAGCTTGAGCAATGGGTCACTCAGTCTGCTGTGGCCCACCAGTCAGGCATATTTGAGAAAAGCAATCAATGAACAACTAAGGTGCCGCAACAAAGAATTGATGCTTCTCATCTCTCTTCCTTCCTGTCTGTCTGTCTCTATCTCTCTCTCTCTCTCTCTCTCTCTGTCTCTCTCTATCACACACACACACAAAAAATAAAAAGAAATATTTAAAAAAACACTTTTTTCTGATGCCTTGTTGAAGTCAAGATATACCAAACATTCTGTTACCATTATTATTGCTTAAAAATAGAATATTTCCCCTCAAGTTGTAAAGATTTACTATTTCTATTTTAAAAAGACTATTATAATAATCATTCATTGCAGTCTTGTGAGCCCTTCAATAATGGTTTTTATAATGCTCGTTCAAGCATTAAATGGGGTTTGATCAGAACAAGAATACTAGTTTCTGCTTCAGAGTAGATGCTCTCAGCTGAAGATAGGAGAGCAAGTGATTAAGGACCTGGTGTTCAAAACTGGACAAAGTTGAATCTCTATCCTGGATCTACCACCTGTGACCACTCAATCTTATGTTTGTTGCTTCATTTTAAATCTTACTTTCTGAAAAGAGAAATACAAATATCCATGTTCAGTTTCACTATTAAAATAAATTGAAATTATATACATACAGAATGGGATAAAAGTAGGTTTATAATTGTTCATTTGGAAAATAATACAATAATTAATAAATAATAATACAAGAATAAGCCGTTTTACATACTCACAACTATAAACCTACTTTTACCCTACCCTGTATAATTAATTCTTCGCACAGCAGTTAGATTATAGAAGGTGCTCAAATATTATTGTTATTTTTATCTGATCATGTGATTACTTTTGATGATGAAATTGAAAACTTAAAGGAAAAGGAAATAGGCCATCATGTCCAGGACCATACCTTATTTCTTTCCTGAGTGAAAATGTAATTATTCAAAAGAGGGTGTAAAAAATGTGTCAATCTTGCCAATGAATAACTAATTGTGGATACTAGTGTAAAAACCTAAATAAATAGGAAAACAAGTAGAGCAGGAACTCTGAATTTAGCTGACATTGACTTCCATAAACTGCAGAATCATATGGTCCCAAAGAATTATCATTCAACAGAGAAGTAACCAACAAGAAAACCAAGTCATTGGTTATCACAGACAGCTATGATCTGGCCAAATATCTCCTTTCCCAGTAGCATACCTCCCCCAATGTCTGGTCAACTGGGATCCCTCAGTTCTATAATTGTAGCACCAGGATTGCTACCAGGCAAAAGTGTCAAGCAGAAACTCCTCTACTCTTGATATATCTCACAAATACTAATTCAGTTCTATGTACTCTTTTGTACCCAACTTCTTTCCCAGTAGATTTTGAGGCAATATTTATGCATGCTTACAAACCCGTAATAAAAACCAAGTGCCTCCCTAGAGCACAGTATGTTTTATGGAGAGGCTTCAGAACTATAAATTCAGGTCTCACAATCAGTCAGGGAGACAAGCAAAGCAGGCATAGTATTTCACAGTTTACTGATGAAAGAAATAAGACAAACAAACATTAAATGCCGTGTCCAAGATTACAGCACTGGTTCCCGGGCCTAAGATCCTCAGACCTTTGGCAATGAGATCAAGGCTTTTCCCATCATTCTGTTTGATGTTTGATTTGAGCAAACACCAGCCAAAAACTGATATTTATGCCTATTTGCTAAGCCCCTTCCCTCTCCACTTGTCTCTTTTTCATGGCCTTCCTGCTCCACATTATATCAATGGTTTCTACTTTTTAGACAAGAAATGAAGAAAGAATCTGATCGGTGTATCTATGCAATAAATGAGAAACACAGAGAGTTCAGTGTGTCACCCAAAGGACCAACTTGCTAAGCATTGAATAAAACTTGATGAATAAAGCAGCATTGCATTATACAGTGACTATTTTGGATGCCATTCACAGTTATAGCAGTGCAATTTCTAGTATTGTTTGGGAGAATATTTCTAAGAAGCCAATTAGTATGAAAAGAAATAATCCCTTCCTGATTCTCCTTAAATTGTAACCAGAGTGAACATCTTTCTGCCCATGGGCAGACAGGATGATGGAAGGCCATGGAGTTTAAAAACAAGTGACCAGGGCCTGGCTAGTTGGATTAGTGGATAGAGTGTCGGCCCAGCATGTGGAAGTCCTGGGTTCAATCCCTGGTCAGGGCACATAGGAGAAGCAACCATCTACTTCTCTTTCCCTCCCTCTCTACCTTCTCTCACCTTTCCCCTCTCACAGCCAGTGGCTTGATTGGTTCAAGTGGTGCCCTGGGAGCTAAGGATAGCTCAGTTAATCTGAGTACATCAGCCTCAGGCACTAAAAATAGTTCAGTGATTCAAGCATCAGCCTCAGAAGGGATTTGCCTGGTGGATCCTGGTCAGGGCACATGCAGGAGTCTGTCTATTTTCTTTCCTCTCACTAAAAATAAAATGATCAGGGAGTAATTGCCATGTGGGCTAAGGTCACTTGGCTAATCTAAAAGCAAGCACTCTCAGCTTGACAGTCCCAAACAACAATGTTCATGTATATAAGGATTGTCCAATAGTATCCAGTCTATACACATTGTTGATTTTTGTTGTTGTTGTTTTTCAGCAAGAGACAGAGACAGAGAGAGGGACAGACAGGCAGGAAGGGAGAGAGATGAGAAGCATCAGTTCTTTGTTGCAGCACCTTAGTTGTTCATTGATTGCTTTCTCATATATGCCTTGACCAGGGAGCTACAGCAAAGTGAGTGACCCCTTGCTCAAGCCAAAGACCTTGGGTTCAAGCCCGTGACCTTGGGTTTCAAACCAGCAACCTTTGGTCTCAAAGCGGTGACCATGGGGTCATGTCTATGAGCTCGTGCTCAAGTCAGCGACCTTGGGGTTTCAAACCTGGGTCCTCTGCATCCCAGGCCAACACTTTATATACTGCACTACTGCCTGGGCAGGCTATACATTGTTGATTTTTAAGACAGAAAAGATTTCATGTAAAACAGCTAAAAAACTAGAACCTGAAAATCCGTAGATAATATAGATTAAGGCCAGAAAAAAAAGAAGCTCAGAGATTACTTTTTAAACAAAAATTACTTCTTATTATCAGAGTTGAATAGTTTCCTTAAGTTACATGCAGGGTACATTGAGCTGCCTTTTTTCCTTCCTCAGTTACACTTTGTCCTTGGAAATGACGGGCCCTATCTCATAATCAGGTATAAACACCTAGGCTGCCCTACATAATGAAGTCTTGTAAGCCAGAGGCAAAAACCTGGACTGTTAGGTCAGATACAATATTGTTCTAGTTGAGGATAGGGTGGAGGGAGGTAAGGAGAACTCCCAGAATTATAACTACATGGGTCCTGCAGAACTATCAATGGCCTGGGAGTCTCTTGGTATATGTGGAGTACTGGGTTCCTATGGGATGTTCTTGGAGTAGTACCATTGACATTAATTTGCATCCTCTTGCTTGGTTTGGAGATCTGTAGAATGGTATAGCCATAATATAAATACACTGAGATTGCTGCTCATGTCATTTACCATCAAACTGGGCAAGAGAGAAGAGGTGACAGACACATTTCTTCCTTTGTTGTGTGACACTGTCTGTCACAGTAATTCCATCATTTCTACCTCACTAAATAAGGGTCATTGCTTTTTCCATGTTCCTAGGAGCCATCTTGGATGCTGCTAGGGTATTAGTACATCCTGTATTTGGGGGAGTGCTTTCATATTGGTGAGCTCTCTCTCTCTCTCTCTCTCTCTCTCTCTCTCTCTCTCTCTTTTTTTGAGAGGAGAGAGAGAAGGGGGGAGGAGCTGGAAGCATCAACTCCTATATGTGCCTTGACCAGGCAAGCCCAGGGTTTCGAACCGGCGACCTCAGCATTTCCAGGTCGACGCTTTATCCACTGCACCACCACAGGTCAGGCTTGGTGAGCTCTCTTGTAACCAAATTTATCTTCCACCCACCTTGGTCAGGCGCCTTGGGAATTAAGTCTCACGCATATTCTCCTAATTGGCTAGTCTTGAAATTGGACTAGAAGGGGTATAGTTTTCTCCTTCCTTTAGCAGTCCCAGCAGGTCCTTGGAAGAGTTATTTTGTGACCTAATGCCAGTTATTGACCTGGTGATTGGGAGGGGGATGGTGGAGATCTTAGAGAGAGTGCATAATGTCTTGCAAAAGAGAGGCGTCTGCATTAAATCCAGGCATGTGCGTGTGTGTGTCTAGCTCTTAATAGAGGAGTGGGCCACTTATGCAGGCTCAGAAAGTTCAGGGTAATCTGGAGGTAAAAGATTCTTGGGGGACATCAACCTAGATGTACCCATACTTTATGTCAGGAGCCGACATGCCCAAACTCGGCATAGTAGACCTGCCTCAGCTATTCTTACCGTTAAATCCGGACCCTGGGCCTCACATTTGAACCTCTTCTCCTCCCAATTTAATAGATGAGAACCTCTTTTGTATGTTTTCAGAAAGTTCCTCTGGCCTTCACACTTAGTATTTTTTTTTTCACTGATTAATCCATCTCAGCTTTTTACTGCCTTTTCCCAGGACATCGGTGGAGTGTGTTAGATTCAGGGAGTACTGGGGCTGCCAAAGAGTGTAACTATTGAAGGAACAGGGAGTGCTGCAAAGAGTGTAACTATTGAAGGAACAGTAAGTGCTGATATGGCTCCTGTGAGGCTGGGAACAAAGAAGGTCAGAGACCCTTATCAGAAGTTTAGGTTTGAAATTCGCCACTAAGCTAAAACCAGCCCCTGTTGCTATGCCGGCCCCTGTTGCTATGCTGCGTGTGACTTCCCTAGCCAATAGCTAAACTGCCACATCTGCTTCTGTGCTATGCTTGCTCACTTAGGATATATAAGGGCCTGGCTGTAAGCTCCAGGTGCGGCTTCCGTTTGCAGCTCCTTGTGGGCACGGTGTCTCTGGACATCTTGGGAGTTTGCCCCTGCGCAGGTTAAACTGGCCAATAAAGTAACATCTTTTTTTTTTTTTCTTGGATTTTATTTTTATTTTATTTATTCATTTTAGAAAGGAGAGAGAGAGAGAGAGAGAAGAGAGAGAGACAGAGATTGAGAAGGGGGGAGGAGCAGGAAGCATCAACTCCCATATGTGCCTTGACCAGGCAAGCCCAGGGTTTTGAACCGGTGACCTCAGCACTTCCAGGTCAATGCTTTATCTACTGCGCCACCACAGGTCAGGCTAAAGTAACATCTTAACTCCTGAAAGTCTCCGACGTTTGTTCTCATACCCGGTGGATGCAACAGAGTGTAGCAGCAGCCAGCTGATTCCAACAGTCTTTCCAATTTCTGTTTCCCTCTTATTTCTCAAATGCCTGTGACCTCACACTAGCCAGTGTGTTCTCTACTGTTGGTATACAGTACATCCCAGGTCACAACTGGTGGAAGTGTTAATGGCTACCGGGGCTATGCATGTTCCATTTACCAGTGAAAGCACTCCATTGGCTGCCAGGAGATGGTGAACTGCTCCAAAATCCCATCTCACTGTCTATAATTGTGGACCAGTCCTAACATCATGTCCTGGGATCAGTGAATGCAGCTGCAAAGGAGCTTAGGGAGTGCTCTTGAGATCAACACCTGTGAAAGGAAGCAGACTAGGGCATATGAAAGGTTGAATTTCCATGATCCATAGTTAGTTCTGGCGCTGGGATGGCTCTTTGGGCAGATACAAGTTGGGGGGTTAAGGGACCAGGTCTTTATAACTCACAGAATAAGAAATTATTAGATGAAAGCTCTTCATAAAAGGGATATAGCCTGAAGTTTTCTTCTAATACAGCATAAGGCTGACAGGTGAATGCCATCTTTTGACACCTGGGGAAATACATCCTCATTCTGAAGCAGGAATCAGGGCGGCACATCACAACATCCACCAAATACACAGTGTCTTATTTAATCATTATGGAAACACGCTGCAGCTTTTCTAATTATTGCCATGCTGTTCATAAGGAAACTAAAGCATGAAAGTGAAAGGGTTACATAGTAATTATCTCAAGGACACACAGCTTTGGAGATCGCACCTCTGAAACTACTTAATTCTACTTAATTTGCCATTGTAACATGAATGCAGACACAGAAGATAGTTAAATGAATAAGCGTGGCTGTGTTTTAGTAAAATTTTATTTACAAAAGCAGATGGTAGGTCAGATGTGGCTCACAGATTATAGTCTTCTGGTTTAGAAGGTACAACTAGAGCTAGAACTTGAAGGACAAGTAAGCTTTTTCTTAGAGTGATAAAAGAAAGGCATTGCAGCAAAGGGAAAATGCATGGTGTGGTTAGGAATGGCAAGTAGGTAACAAAGCCGCAACACAGGGCTGGGAAGGCAGGGTACAACAGGATGAGGTTAAAGCGTAAGGTCACGGTTATGAGTGGGGACAGGAGGTGAAGAGGGTGACAGATGGAAACATTGGAAACCTCTGAGGCATTTTTATCTGCCTGGAACATTTCCCCCCATCCTCTGCTTAATTAAACTCTACTGAGCTTTCACAACTTGGCTCAAGCAAGGTCTATTTTCATAGTAAAGCTGTGGGCAGCTGTGTTAGGCTTGCTCTCTGGTTTACCAGCTGCAAGCCCTTTGCCTGATTAGTACACGAGCATGTGGCAGCGCCACATATGTATGGTCTGTATAAGGCTACAGGTGCTTGTGCTTAGGGGGATTGCAGATGTGCAGATTGCTTGCTCACCGCTGCGAGGGGCCATTTTGCTGTTTGTTTGCCTGAGAGGTGGTTTACCCTGCCTGTGTGCTTGTCTGCTGTTGTGAGGCTTTATTAAACAGAATGGCCCAACTCTTACTGCGCAGTTTTTTTTTTTTACCATCTTCTGGAATCCAATGTGAACCTGCTTGGCCTCAGCCACTGGCATTACAAAAGCCTTCATGGGCCCTTTTCCAAGACTCAGGCTGGATGGGGTGCTTACCTTGTTATGCCCATTACTCCTTAGAAACCCTCATTATATAAAACCACACCTATTCATTTGTCTCACTTACATGTTTGTCACTAGACCCATAGTTTTCAAGTTCAGCTGTACATTTGGAAGTGGAGCTTGGGCACTTACATATTTTTACAAGCTCTTTCACGATTCTAAACTGCAGCTAGGATTGAGAAACACTGCACTATACAGTGAGTAGCTCAGGGCAAATGTCTCCTCTAACTTGTCTTTTACCTCTAGCACATAGCAAATGCTCAATAAATGATTGTGAATTTGGAAGTTGTTGGGCAGATAAAATGTATTATGCTCACTTTGTTAAAGAGGCCGTTGCCCAGGTGGTATTAATGTGTGTTGGGGTGGGCTAAAGGCAGGCAGAATCCTTGTAGCCTGGGGCTTGGTTTTGGGATTAAGCCTTTCCTACCCTTTTTGGTGTAAGGTGGTACAATCCTATCATGCCTCAGAGAAGTGACTTTGTATTAGAGACTTCCCTATTATGTATATTGGATTAAGGGTTTGGATTTCTACACTATAAAATGGGGATGGAACGAGAGTTTGCTCTCTTGGTTCCGGAGATTATCATTAGAAGAGAGAGCAGAGGAGAGCAGAGAAAGGCCACGTGGAGGAGGCCAAGAGAAGCAGCCAAGATGGTGGAGTGCTGAGTGAGATGCCAGTTTGTGTAGAGTTTGTATCTGGGATAAGGAAGGAGATGGGGAACAGAGGTGAATAAGTCTGGTGAGCTAGAAACCTTTGATTCTAGGAAACTCAGATAAGTCAGTGGCTTTGTGAGCACTGAATGTGACAGGGTTTTGGAGCCCAGTGTGTATTTTTACTTGCCCACCAGGTGCAAGCTAGGATTAAAGGTAATGGCCCACCAGTTTTTGGCTCCTTTGTTTCTTTACCGACTGTCCGAATCCAATGCGAACCTGCAAGGGCCGGGCTGCTGTGATAGTGGCCCTGGCCATGGCCGCTGGCTTTACAGAAGTAAATGGAAACTCAGAATGTCATGATAAGGAATTTAGATTTAATGTATGGAGACATGTAAAGCCAGTGGCAAAGACCACCATCACAACAGCCTGGCCCATGCAGGTTTGCATTGGATTCGGACAGTCGGTAAAGAAACAACGGAGCCAAAAACTGGTGGGCCATAGTCTTTAATCCTAGCTTGCACCCGGCGGGCAAGTAAAAACACACACTGGGCTCCAAAACCCACTCACATTCAGTGCTCACAAAGCCACTGACTTATCCGAGTTTCCTAGAATCAAAGGTTTCTAGCTCACCAGACTTATTCACCTCTGTTCCACATCTCCTTCCTTCTCCCTGCACACACTCTGCACAAACTGGCGTCTCACTCAACACTGCGCCATTTTGGCTGCTTCACCTGGCCTCCTCCACCTGGCCTCTCTCTGCTCTCTGCTCTTTAATATTAATCTCAGGAATCAAGAGAGCAAGCTCCTGTTCTGCCCTCATTCTATAGTGTAGAAATCAAAACCTTTAATCCAATATACAAAATAAGGAAGTCTCTGATACAGAGTCACTTATCTGAGGCATAATTGGATTGTACCACCCCACATCAAAAAGGGTGGGAAAGTCTTAATCCCAAAACCAAGGCCCAGGCTACAAGGATCCTGCCTGCCCACAGCCCATCCCCAACACACATTAATATTACCTGGGCAACGGCCTCCACGTGAACAGTGCCATCTTTAACAAAGTGAGCACAATACATTTTATCTGCCCAACAAGACAATTTTAGAAAAAAAAAAATGCTCAGCAAGATAAGACTGGTACCAGCAACAGCCTGTGTTATATGGTGATAAATTGGAATGACTCAGCACTTTTTTTTTTTTTTTAATTTTACTGCCCTATCTATTATTCAAAATCCAGTTCATAGATCACTTTCTCTGGAAAGCCTTCTTCGACCACTCCCAATAAAACTATATTCTCCTATATTTTATCACCATGTCTATCACCATTGATCATTGGGTATAATATGCAGTTCTGTAAATGCTGATGTGAAGGCCTCCACTCTTGGACTGTGGTTTCTTGAGGGAAAGGACCAGGTGCTATTCCTCCTTATGTCCTCTGTGTTAGGATGAGTGCATAACTCAGCACAGGAACCCAATAAATGTCGAATGAAACAAAATAAGTTGCTACTGGAGATGAAAAAGGGGACACATACTAAACCTGACAAGCTCAGGGGAGGCCTGCATGGTGGGCCCTACAAACTCGGGCCCTGAAAGAAACCGCCGAGACTAGTCTGACCATAAAAATTCCCAACTAAAAGTGAGTCATGTCCTAGGCCTATAGCTTCCTTGACAAAGGTCAGTCTTCACCATAAGTGAGCTGGTCTATTATCTTTTTGCATCTAAGATAACAACATGACTTTTGAAAGGTCAGAGCAACCTTCTTTTCCAGATCCTTCAGGGCACAACCCCCAACAAAACATGAGACCACAGAACCCTTAATGTTATCTCACTCCAAGCATACAATTTTTTAAAATTTATTGATTGATTTTAGAGAGAGAGGAACGGGGAAAGAGAGAACCTCTCTCTCTGACCAGGGATTGAACCGGAAACCTCTGCCTTTCCAGACAATGCTCTAACCAACCAAGTTAACCGACCAGGGCCCGGCATACCATCTTTATATGCTACAAATGTTAATTATTAACTCTGGCCACCAATGCAATAGAAGTATGTGTCTCTTCGTTTACTTTTTATCTAATCCCAAAGATTTCCCTGCTTTCTCCTCTCCCACCACCCTAATCTACCACCAACAGATTTCATGTAACCCTCCTTTTATTCTAACATATAAAATAAGCTGCAAAATTGCCATTTTCCAGAGTGTTTTCTCAGTCTGTTGAGATTTTGCTTCCCTGCAATTTTCATTAGTTTGGTTCAAATCAACTCATAAAAATTCTCTACAGGTTTAAATGTTTCTTGCATTCTTATGCCAATCCCACATTCTCGTAAATTATTCATTAATGAGAATCTCCAGGTCATCATCCCATCATGCACTTGATAATGAATGTTTTGTGTTTTACAAGGCTGATGTAGTTGAAATAATAGAACAAAAATATACTAAAAAACTTGGCATGAGAGCTACCGGCCAGTTGTAGAAAAATTGCAGAAATAAAAATATCCATTATGGTCCTCTGTACACCTTCCATTGGGCTTTACTTAGGCTGATTCGACCCAAACAATGTCTCATTCTCAAAAAAGCACCCCTTCTGCCCCTCTCTCAAAACAAAATTTCCTTTCCTTATTTGGTGCATATCAACTGGAGAAAAATAAGCTATACTTAATTGTGCAAAAAACTTTGGACTGAGAGTTATAAGAAAGCAATGTAGATTTGCCTCTGCTTCTAACTGATGTGTATCTTCAGCTCTGTGCATCTTAGCTTTTTCTCATGTATAGTTCTTAATCATCATTTTCTATAAATTAAGCATTAGACCTCATCAAAAATTATTCATTTAATTGTACTAAGTTTTCAAAATTTGGTAGATTTAAACCTCTTGGAAGTCTTTTTTTTTTTTTTTTTTGTATTTTTCTGAAGCTGGAAACGGGGAGAGACAGTCAAGACAGACTCCCGCATGCACCCGACCGGGATCCACCGGGCACGCCCACCAGGGGCGACGCTCTGCCCACCAGGGGGCGATGCTCTGCCCCTGGGGGGGGGGGTCGCTCTGCTGCGAACAGAGCCACTCTAGCACCTGGGGCAGAGGCCAAGGAGCCATCCCCAGCGCCGGGCCATCTTTTCTCCAATGGAGCCTTGGCTGCGGTAGGGGAAGAGAGAGACAGAGAGGAAGGAGGGGGGGGGGGGTGGAGAAGCAAATGGGAGCTTCTCCTATGTGCCCTGGCCGGGAATCGAACCCGGGTCCCCCGCACGCCAGGCCGATGCTCTACCACTGAACCAACCGGCCAGGGCGGAAGTCTCTTTTTTAAAAAAGCTCTTCTCTCTACAATGAAGCCATTACATGACTCTGAAAGAGACCTATTTGGGATTTGTACCCCCCGCACCCACTTTTGTTTATTGTTGTTTATTTTGGCTTACTTAAACCTACCACCTTTATTCTCTCACTAGATGAATAAATGAAAACTACTTGGCATCTTATTTCAGAAAGATGGTCACTTCCTAATGTTTGTGAAGAATTAGTATAAGGTCATTCTATGACTAGGTGCTCTATGTCTATGTGTGGCCATTTAAGTATCTTTCCCTTAGTGCCTACTTACTGCAGTGTGCTAGCGGGAGGTGCCAGAGGCCAGCAGAAATATTCCGTGTCATCCAACAATTTTCGACAGGTGCAAGTCATCTACAGGGCAGAAACTTTCTAGGGGAAGAAATGCTCTGGCTCAAGAATTTGCCTTTCCCACCTTGGAGGCAGCAAGAGTCCTGGTTCCAGACTGATGTAGTCTGGTGCCTTTAAACCTCCAACTCATCCTGCTAACCCACCTTCCCTGCTTTCAGGTTTACTAAGCATGCCTCTGATTAACATTTAGATTTCACTAGCAGAGAAATATTTTTGGCAGTTAAATTTCTTTCTTTCTTTTTTTTTTTTTTTTTGTATTTTTCTGAAGCTGGAAACCGGGAGAGACAGTCAGACTTCCGCATGCGCCCGACCGGGATCCACCTGGCACACCCACCAGGGGGCAACGCTCTGCCCACCAGGGGGCGATGCTCTGCCCCTCCGGGGTGTCGCTCTGTCCCAACCAGAGCCACTCTAGCGCCTGGGGCAGAGGCCAAGGAGCCATCCCCAGTGCCCGGGCCATCTTTGCTCCAATGGAGCCTCGCTGCGGGAGGGGAAGAGAGAAACAGAGAGGAAGGAGAGGGGGAGGGGTGGAGAAGCAGATGAGCGCTTCTCCTGTGTGCCCTGGCCGGGAATCGAACCCGGGACTTCTGCACGCCAGACCGACGCTCTACCACTGAGCCAACCGGCCAGGGCCTAAATTTCTTATACATGGAGTCTGTTGTGAGCTAGGCGAGCCTTAATCTGTCTCCCTATATCTGGAAAATTCTGAGACCTAAACAATATCACATTCACAGAGCTGTAAGACAGAAGGACAGAATATGAGACGTAAAATATGGCCTGCAGCAGATGCCATGAGCCTTTTCCTTCAGGACATTTCCTTCAGTGACTCTGACTTCATTCCATCTACCAGCAAGCCCTGACTTGGTCTGGAAACAGAGGGGTGGTGATTAATGCTACCTGAGGACTGTGGACGCAGCTGGAGGATGGCCAAGGCTCTGGATTTCAAGCGGAGAAAACAAGCTCAGGGTCACAGCCAACACGCCAGGGAGGGGAGCAAGCAGCAGGAGCTCCAGCTGCGCCTGCTTTTTACTCTGACTTACTCACGAAGACAGGCTGCTGGCCTATTATGTTCAAAGCTTGAATGATTTTTAATCAAAAGAAGCTAAAATTGGAGTAATTTTGTTCTCTCTCTCATTGACAGGCAAGGACATACTTCAGATGCTCTAAGAGAAATCGGTACGACCGCACCCGATCTGAGAAGAGAATGTGTATGGCTTTGACTGTATTGTTGCTCACTATTTTTTGTTACCATGTATTGCATCCTAAAAATAAGCTAGGTGCTAGGCAAAACTGAATCAGGCTCAACCCCTGCCTATATAAAGATACGGCCGCCAGCCTGTCTCACAAGACTTCTGGGAGGATTTAGAGCTGGTTTGAAAACTGGTAAAAAATTTCTACAAGGAGCTGTCAAAACCCATGCAAATAACCAATCCACTCCAATTACATCAATAGTGAATGCCTATTACATGATATTGTATATATCAGCATTGAAAAGTGAATAATAGAATCTCTCTTCATTATTTTGAAGATAAAGGATACAAAATGCCTAGTTCATGGCAAATGCTCAAAAATGGTAGTTGTTTTAAAATTATCAGTATTACTATTACAATTAGCAAAGAGATTGCCAAAGTAAAACAGATTTTCAGAAGATTGAAGAGAAAGCCATACAACACATTTCCACTCTACCACACTGCACCATGCCAGTATTTGGGCCCCTTATTTATTAGAACATAGATTGGTGAATGAACACATTTGCCATTTATTTGGTTATAAAGACAGTTTTGTAAAGACATCAAGGATAAAATAGTGGTAACAGGCATGTACAAAAGTAGTCATACAACTCTCTTATCTTACCTGTTTATTTCTATGCCAGTTCCATTCATCTTCTTCTAATAGAAAATTAGTTTCTTTGGGGAGGTGGGTAACCAATAATAAAAATCCAGTAGATCACTAAACAGGAAAGTCTGGAAGTCTTTGTCTCAAGTGAAACCAAGCAAAATAGTTGATGTAATTGAAAAAGGATTCAAAGTCTTCTCTAATAAATGGTTTAAAGTCACACATAGATAAGAAAATGAACAAATAGACCAGAACTAAAAGAAACAGATACATAAAAACTGAATGGGCATAGACACAGTAAACAGTATGTTGATTACAAGAGGAAAAGGGAGGTAAGGGGAGGTAGAAGAGAGTAAAGAGGAGATAAATGGTAATGAGAGGAGAGTTGACTGGGGTGGTGAACACACAATACCACATACAGACAATGTGTTATAAAACTGTATACCTGAAATGTATATGATTTTATTAACCAATGTCACCACAGTAAAATTCAATTTAAAAACTTGAATGGGAAAAATCAAATAACTTCTTTTGGATGAAATCACGTCCATGGTCATCATTTGATAGTGACAATACCTTATTTTTAAGTAGAGCTGTAGAACTTAGGAGGCCCTGTCTCATACCCTATTCATTTGATCCTTATAATGACGATGTAGGCAGATAACCTGAGAAAATATTCAAGAACTAGCCTAAAGGGGAAAGAACAACTAAATCTACAGTCTGACCAGTGGTGGCACAGAGGATAACGTATCGGCCTAGAATGCTGAGGTCACTGGTTCGAAACCCTGGGCCTGCCCCATCAAGGCACATACAGGAAGCAACTACTATGAGTTGATGCTACCTGCCCCTCCCACCTTATTCTCTCTTTTGCTCCACTCTCTAAAGTCAACAAATAAAATATTTTTTAAAAAACAAACAAAAAACAGAATAGCCAAATCTACAGATATATTATAGATTCTTTCAGGAAAGATTTACTTTCATACCATTTTTGTTTTTTGTATCAGAAGGAATTTATTTTCCCATCATCAAATTAAAATTTTTAAAAATTGGTTTTTAACTTAACCTGGTTTAAATGCTTTATTTAAAAAGAATGATACAATTTTTATTTTACATTAAGTAGTCCATGAAATATATTAAATGTCATGCAGTTCTTACCCCTTTGAGTAGTACAAACATTCATGTACGTCCTCACTCAAAGGGTTAAGAAAATCTCACTACTCAAAAGGTTAAAAAAACAGGCTAAGTCAGGCATAAATAAATGGAAATATAGGATACAACAGATTCTCCAGTGACCTTGAACCATGCAGATTGCTATTTTGTATTATTAGGGTCACAGAGAATTTTTTATTCCGGAACATTTTCTAGAAATGACTCTGTATGCTCTCTTGGAAGGGATTCATTACAGGCTGGCAGTTTGCTCAAGGTAAAACCCAAATACTCAGAAAACAATGGGCAGTTACAGATCAAACTTGAAATAGAGAGCAAAAAACTAACCAGTTCCTCAATATCTTTCTATAATTTTTTTTTAAAGTCCATTTCTAACTTGTTCTAACTGGGTAAGTAGATGTGGTCAGATTTAAGGTTGAGATGCCATTTGTCATTACAAGTTATAACCACTATTCAACATATGACAAGCTTGTGAGTCAACAACATTTATTAGATAGCCAGCACAGTGTCTGGAGTATAGCAGATGCTCAAAAAATATTTGTTGATTGTATAGATAGATGCAGGAGTAAACTAGGACTGAAGAGCTCACTAAAGGAAATAAAACTTCTTTCCACCAAGATAACAAAAATCCAGTCCACCAGGGTCAAAATCCTCTAAAAAGCCCCTCTCTTTATTTAAAAATATTCCTGAATCCAATCTAATCATGAATCCTTTAAAACAGTGGTCCCCAACCCCCAGGCCACGGACCGGTACCGGTCCATGGGCCATTTGGTACCGGTCCGCAGAGAAAGAATAAATAACTCTACATTATTTTCATTTTATTTATATTTAAGTCTGAACGATGTTTTATTTTTTAAAAATGACCAGATTCCCTCTCTTACATCCATCTAAGACTCAGTCTTGACGCTTGTCTCAGTCACGTGATACATTTATCCATCCCACCCTAAGGGCCGGTCTGTGAAAATATTTTCTGACATTAAATCAATCCGTGGCCAAGAAAAGGTTGGTGACCACTCCTTTAAAGCAGAGAACATTTTCAGCTAAGGTCAGAATCAGAAGGAGATGTGAATATAGAAGAAGGGTTAAAGAAATGTGATTTAAGGAGTCAATCCACTGTTGCTGGTGTTGAAGATGGAGGAAGAGACTTGTGCCCAAGGAATGTGAGCAGCCCTAGAAGCTGGAAATAGATATTCTCCTAGAGTCTCTAGAAAGAAATGTAGCCTTACTGACATCTTAGCCTGGTAAAATATGTGTCAGACTTAGAACCATAAACTAATAAATTTGTGTTGTTTTAAGCCATAAAAGAATTCCTGAACTTATCTTATACTTTCCTAATTCATTGAAAAGTTATAACCATATATAGTATACACATATATTTTTTTTTCTCCTCTAAGAATTGCTGAAGATCAGCCTTTGAGTAAGATGGAGACAAAGTTAGAAGTTTCTAGGGTCTAGGAAACATAAGAATAGAGTTCAGTTAATCTAATAAGCCAAAGAAACTAAAATGTTCTCAGTCTAAGACATTACCCACCTTGAAATATCTTTCCCCCTTTCACCACAAGCCCCTTAATTTTCATAATTCTGCCATTAACCTGCTGATAAGTCTTGTTGAATGTGTTGATAAACATTTCTATCACTATCACAATTCTTTTAATATTTTGGTAACAGTGTTTCATATAGTTGGTTGCCTTTGTAACTCAAAGTGTTTAATAAATATTATTTTAAGAAGGACTCTTTAAGCTTCTCCAGGCTATCAAAGTGATTTAGGAAATAAACACCATTAGAAACCATTCTTTCTTTCTTTTTTTCTTTTTTTCTTTTTTTCTTTCTTTCTTTCTTTCTTTCTCTCTCTCTCTCTCTCAGTTGTTTATTCATAACAAATAGGGTATTGAAGTTAAAATAAAGACTATAGCATTATTTTTTTTCAATTATAAAGTGAACAGTGGCCTAAATAATAATTATAAAAAATAAAATGATATTTATGATAGTATGATAGCGTTTGTATTTGTATAAGACCTGTTTTTCTTTTTTTTATTTATTTATTCTTTTTTAATAATTTTATTTTTTTAATGGGGCGACATCAATAAATCAGGATACGTATATTCAAAGATAACAAGTCCAGGTTATCTTGTTGTTCAATTATGTTGCATACCCATCACCCAAAGTCAGATTGTCCTCTGTCATCTTCTATCTAGTTTTCTTTGTGCTCCTCCCCCTCCCCCTTTCCCTCTCCCTTTCCTCCCCTACCCCTGTAACCACCAAACTCTTATCAATGTCTCTTAGTTTCACTTTTATGTCCCACCTACGTATGGAATAATGCAGTTCCTGGTTTTTTCTGATTTACTTATTTCACTTCGTATAATATTATCAAGATCCCACCATTTTGCTATAAATGATCCGATGTCATCATTTCTTATGGCTGAGTAGTATTCCATTGTGTATATGTGCCACATCTTCTTTATCCAGTCATCTATTGATGGGCTTTTTGGTTGTTTCCATGTCCTGGCCACTGAGAACAATGCTGCAATGAACATGGGGCTGCATGTGTCTTTGCGTATCAATGTTTCTGAGTTTTTGGGATATATACCCAGTAGAGGGATTGCTGGGTCATAAGGTAGTTCTATTTTCAGTTTTTTGAGGAACCACCATACTTTCTTCCATAATGGTTGTACTACTTTACATTCCCACCAACAGTGTATGAGGGTTCCTTTTTCTCCACAGCCTCTCCAACATTTGCTATTACCTGTCTTGTTAATAATAGCTAATCTAACAGGTGTGAGGTGGTATCTCATTGCAGTTTTGATTTGCATTTCTCTAATAACTAACGAAGATGAGCATCTTTTCATATATCTGTTGGCCATTTGTATTTCTTCCTGGGAGAAGTGTCTGTTCATGTCCTCTTCTCATTTTTTTATTGGATTGTTTGTTTGCTTGTTGTTGAGTTTTATGAGTTCTTTGTATATTTTGGATATTAGGCCCTTATCTGAGCTGTTGTTTGAAAATATCATTTCCCATTTAGTTGGCTTTCTGTTTATTTTGTTATCAGTTTCTCTTGCTGAGCAAAAACTTCTTAGTCTGATGTAGTCCCATTCATTAATTTTTGCCTTCACTTCTCTTGCCATTGGAGTCAATTCATAAAATGCTCTTTAAAACCCAGGTCCATGAGTTGAGTACCTATGTCTTCTTCTATGTACTTTATTGTTTCAGGTCTTATGTTTAGATCTTTGATCCATTTTGAGTTAATTTTAGTACAGGGGGACAAACTGTAGTCCAGTTTCATTTTTTTGCATGTGGCTTTCCAGTTTTCCCAGCACCATTTATTGAAGAGGCTTTCTTTTCTCCATTGTGTGTTCTTGGCCCCTTTATCAAAAATTATTTGACTATATATATGTGGTTTTATTTCTGGACTTTCTATTCTGTTCCATTGGTCTGAGTGTCTACTTTTCTGCCAATACCATGCTGTTTTGATTGTCGTGGCCCTATAATATAGTTTGAAGTCAGGTATTGTAATGCCCCCAGCTTCATTCTTTTTCTTTAGGATTGCTTTGGCTATTCGGGGTTTTTTATAGTTCCATATAAATCTGATGATTTTTTGCTCTATTTCTTTAAAAAATGTCATTGGAATTTTGATGGGAATTGCATTAAATTTGTATATTGCTTTGGGTAATATGGCCAACTTGATTATATTTATTCTTCCTAACCAAGAACAAGGAATATTCTTCCATCTCATTATATCTTTTTCGATTTCTCTTAACAATGGTTTATAGTTTTCATTATATAAGTCCTTTACATTCTTTGTTATGTTTATGCCTAAGTATTTTATTTTATTTTTGTTGCAATTGTGAAGGGGATTATCCTTTTGAGTTCATTCTCAGTTGTTTCATTGTTGGCATATAGAAAGGCTATTGACTTCTGTATGTTAATTTTGTATCCTGCGACCTTACTGTATTGGCTTATTGTTTCTACTAGTCTTTTTGTGGATTCTTTGGGGTTTTCGATGTATAGGATCATATCATCTGCAAAAAGTGATACCTTTACTTCTTCTTTTCCGATATGGATGCTTTTTATTTCTTTGTCTTGTCTGATTGCTCTGGCCAGAACTTCTAGCACCACGTTAAATAAGAGTGGAGAGAGTGGACAACCCTGTCTTGTTCCTGATTTAAGGGGGAAAGCCTTCAGTTTTGTGCCATTTAATATGATGTTAGCTGATGGTTTATCATATATGGCCTTTATCATGTTGAGATATTTTCCTTCTATACCCATTTTGTTGAGAGTCTTAAACATAAAATTGTGTTGTATTTTATCAAAAGCCTTTTCTGCATCTATTGATAAGATCATGTGGTTTTTGTTCTTTGTTTTGTTGATATGGTGTATTACGTTAACCGTTTTACGTATGTTGAACCATCCTTGAGATTCTGGGATGAATCCCACTTGATCATGATGTATTATTTCTGTAATATGTTGTTGTATTCGATTTGCTAGTATTTTGTTTAGTATTTTAGCATCTGTATTCATTAGAGATATTCGTCTGTAGTTTTCTTTTTTTGTGCCATCCTTGCCTGGTTTTGGTATGAGGGTTATGTTGGCCTCATAAAATGTGTTTGGAAGTATTGCTTCTTCTTCAATTTTTTGGAAGACTTTCAGTAGAATAGGAACCAAGTCTTCTTTGAATGTTTGATAAAATTCGCTGGTATAGCCGTCAGGACCTGGACTTTTATTTTTGGGGAGGTTTTTAATGGTTTTTTCTATTTCTTCTTTACTGATAGGTCTGTTCAGGCTTTCTGCTTCTTCTTGACTCAGTCTAGGAAGGTTGTATTGTTCTAGGAATTTATCCATTTCTTCTAGATTGTTGAACTTAGTGGCATAAAGTTTTTCATAGTATTCTACAATAATTCTTTGTATATCTACGGTGTCTGTGGTGATTTCTCCTCCTTCATTTTGGATTTTCTTTATGTGAGTTATTTCTCTTTTTTCCTTGGTAAGTCTTGCCAAGGGTTTGTCAATTTTCTTGATCTTTTCAAAGAACCAGCTTTTTGTTCTATTAATTTTTTCTATAGTTTTACTGTTCTCTATTTCATTTATTTCTGCTCTGATTTTTATTATCTCCTTTCTTCAGCTGGTTCTGGGTTGTCTTTGTTCTTCTTTTTCTAGTTCCTTAAGGTGGGAAGTTAAGTGGTTCACTTGGGCTCTCTCTTGTTTGTTCATATATGCCTGAAGTGATATGAACTTCCCTCTTATCACTGCTTTTGCTGCATCCCATAGATTCTGATATGTCGTATTGTCATTTTCATTAGTCTCTATATATCGTTTGATCTCTGCACTTATTTCTCCTTTGACCCATTCATTTTTTAAAAGTATGTTGTTTAGTTTCCACATTTTTCTGGGATTTTTTTCCTCTTTTTTGCAGTTGAATTCTAGTTTCAAGGCTTTATGATCAGAAAATATGCTTGGTACAACTTCGATTTTTCTGAATTTGCTGATGTTGTTTTTGTGGCCCAGCATATGGTCAATTCTTGAGAATGATCCATGTACACTGTAGAAAAATGTATACTCAGTCACTTTGGGATGAAATGTCCTGTAGATGTCTATCATATACAGGTGCTCTAGTGTTTTGTTTAAGGCCACTATGTCTTTGTTGATTCTCTGTTTGGATGACCGATCTAGAGCCGTCAGCAGTGTATTGAGGTCTCCAAGTATGATTGTGTTTTTGTCAGTTTTTGTTTTAAGATCAATAAGTAGCTGTCTTATATATTTTGGTGCTCCTTGGTTTGGTGCATATATATTAAGAATTGTTATGTCTTCTTGATTCAGTGTCCCCTTAGCCATTATGAAATGGCCATTTTTGTCTCTGAGTACTTTTGTTGTCTTGTAGTCAGCATTATCCGATATGAGTATTGCTACGCCTGCTTTTTTTTGGATGTTATTTGCTTGGAGTATTGTTTTCCAGCCTTTCACTTTGAATTTGTTTTTATCCTTGTTACTTAGATGAGTTTCCTGTAGGCAGCATACAGTTGGATTTTCTTTTTTAATCCATTCTGCTACTCTGTCTTTTTATTGGTGAGTTTAATCCATTTACATTTAATGTAATTATTGACACTTGTGAGTTCCCTATTGCCATTTTATAGATTGCTTTCTGTTAGTTTTGTGTCTTGTTTGATCCTTCTCTTTTGTTTTTCTATCTTTTGTTTTTATTTGGTTGTATTCCATACATCTTTCCTTTGTTGCTATCTTTTTAACCTCATTTGCTTCTGTGGTGGTTTTTTCAATGGTGGTTACCTTTAAGTAATGAAAAGGGTTCCTACCCTGTTCATTGTAGCGCACTATTTTGTGAGTACTTTTGCACTCCATCGTCCTTTGCTACTGTTAATCTCCATCCTCTCCCCCCCCCCTTTATTTTTGTTGTTGTCACAGTTTAAATTTGGTTTTATTGTATTCTTCTTGGAGCTTTTACTTGTGGCTTTATTTTTTTTGTTCTTTGTATCTGATTGGAGAACCCCCTTTAGGAAGGCGGAGCATTTCTTACTCCCTATTTCCTTCGGGGTTTGGTTATATATTTAGCCAATTTTTCGCTCGATCATACCTTCGGGTGTATTGTGAAACATCTGGAGGCTCCAAGGATAGGTTTTTTGTTTCTGGTTGAAGATCTTGTTGAGTTTTGGGGGAGATTTATCGGTATCGCTTCCTACCTCGCCATTACTCTGACGTCATCTACCCAGACCTGTATTTCTTAAAAAGAGAAGAGTATACGTGTGTGTTTGTCAGTGTCCTCAGAAAACTCAAGCGAGGTGAGGAAATGGGGGCCAGAGAAAAGAATGCCCAGAGGTACGTGCTCCAAGGGGGTGGTGCAAGATTCAGACCCAGCGGTCCGTCCACATGGAGCACTCTCACTACTTCACTCCTCCAGCCCTATGCTTCTGGGATGTGAAAAGTCAGAAGTGAAATAGGCAGCCGGTATTCAGATCTGAAGTTTAGGATAGAAACCGGGGCTCCAAATTGAAATGTGGGATTTATCATCAAATGGAAGGAAAACCATGGAAATGGATGAGATCTCCAGGACAGTATTTGTAATGAACATATCTGGATTTGTAATAAAAAGAAGGCATTTGAAGAACGAAGGAACTTGCCACCCCAAAAATTAAGTAGCAGAAAAACTAGCAAAGTAGGTATTTTATGAAAGTTCATAGAAAAGAATGCTTCAAGGAGAGAGAGCCATCAACAAAGACAAGGCTGCTTGCTACAAATCAAGTTATGAAGAGGAGTCAAAATTCTTCAGTTTTAGAAGTGAGAAAATAATTGGGGATGTTGCCCAATGTGGTCTTGGTGATGTCATGGGGCATATGCCAAGCTGCAGTGGGTTGAGGTGTGAGCAGTGAAATGGAGAGAGAAAGTGAATACAGTCTTTTTCAGGAGGTTTGTCTATAATGACCTAGAGACTGGGTCCAAGAGAGGGTTTTTTTCAGAGATGTACAAGGGCAGAATAACAAAATGATTAAGATATAATCTTGTAATCAGTTTGGTTTGAATCTCTACTTTACTGGAACATATTGCATAATCTTAGCTGGTGCTTACCATTTCTGAGCTTCAAGTACCTCATCTGCATAATATGAAAAGTAGCATCAACCTTAAAAAGAGGTTAAAAAAAAACCTAAGTTTATAGATTTAAAAGTTTTCAGTTCCATGTCCAGTATAGACTAAATGCTTAGTAAATGAGAGCTGCCATTATATTAATTTCATTCATATTTTATTCAAAAGGCCCCATGATTAAAGCAAGAAACTGAAGCTGTGGGAAAGGGGGCTAATTTGTGGAGTACAGTCCCTCAGAAGGGAGGAGAATATGGAACCAAAGCACAGGTAGAGGAGTTAACTGCAGAACAGAGTGGATTGGTGGGTGCTAAAGTAAGTAAGTTTGTAGGTTCAGTGCAGCAAAGTAGAGTAATTTTCTGTCCGGTGCTTTCTATTTTTTGAATGAGGCAAGAGTTGAGGTCATGCATTAAGGGGCAGGAGGTAAAAGAATAGGCTTGAAAAGAAAGGAGAAAAACCTTTAAATATCCACTATGGAGATCTTAGAAAGCTACCTACAGGTTGCTGATAAACATGGTAGGCCTTATGAAAGATTTTGGGAATTTTAATGATGTCTTCAGGACAATGAATTAATGCCCAATACTATGTGCATCACCTGGTTCATGTTAAAATGCCATCGTCCTGGCCAATTGGCTCAGCAGTAAAGTGTCGGCCCAGTGTGTGGAAGTCCCGAGTTTGGTTCCCAGTCAGGGCACACAGAAGAAGTGACCATCTGCTTCTTCACCCCTCCCCTCCCTCTCTCCCACTCCCACAGCCATGGCTCATTCGAGCAAGTTGGCCCTGGGCGCTGAGGATGGCTCCATGGCTGTGCCTCAGGCACTAAAATAGCTTAGTTGCCAAGTAATGGAGCAATGGCCCCAGATGGGCAGAGCATCACCCCTTAGTGGGCATGCTGGATGGTCCTGGTAGGGGCATATGCAGGAGTCTGTGTCTCTGCCTCCCCCCCTCACTTAATAATAATAATAATAATAACAATAATAATAATAAATGCCATGTTTTATGTTTACTAGATCACTTGTTTATCACCTACAATGATATGGATTGATCAAAAACAACAAAAGACCTTACTGCTCGAACAGCCTCTAATATTCAGTTGCATAAAAATGCCATTATGTTTAGTTTTTAAAAGACGGTGCGCATCTTGAGAAAACTTGTTGCTGCTCGTAATTATTGATATGATTCATACACCCTATTGCTAAGTGTGTTTACACCACTCTTTAAATAGCACAGCAAATAAAGAAAAACAACAAAGCAGCTTTTGAAAACATTAAGTTGTTTTTCTTGCATATGAAATACACAAGGTTGAAGCTTAACTTCAAATACAATAGATTCAATTGTGAGGGTCAGAACTAAAGGACATTACTCTACTATTGACAGAAACTTGTGACTCTTTTTGTTTATCTTTACAATGTCATTTAAAAACCTGTATTTTTACTGTGGAAAAGTGGGAAAACATCCCACAGTCTGTCACAAAAATACTACTAATTTTCTTTCTCTTTTTTCCTTCTTTTTTTATCTTTTTTCTTTTTTTTTCTTTTCTATTTTTTTATTTTTCTATTACTACTAATTTTATATGCTTAGTTTAGTTGATAAAGTATATATCTTCATCAAGTCATTATTACCAAAATAAAATAATGACATTTGATTAGGAGTAATCAAATGAAAATAAATTTTTTTCAGATCACTCATTTGAAGAAAAGGACATTTATTTTTCTCTTTCCTGTTATAAAAACAATACATGTTAAGTATAAAAAAAGAATCAACTATATTTCCATTATAGTGAAATAATCAGTTCACATTTTGTTGTATATATTTCCAACATTTTTCCAAGTATTTCCACATATCTGTGTTTTTAACAAAAGCGATTATGCTATTTTGAAACATTTTTGACTTGATAATGTACATTTATAAACATCTTCAATGTTATTTAAAAACCTTGATTTTTTTTATCAACTGTCATATCAATGTACTAACATTTAGAATACTAATTCCTTATTATTAAGCATTACTTCCTCCACTGACTCTACTGCCCTTTTTTTGTTGATGCTATAAATTACAATAAGATAAACATCTTTATAGAGAATTCTTGGTATACAACTCATTTCTTTTATGTGTATTCCTAGAAACTTTATTGTCAGAATAAGGTTATGTTTACTTTTTAAAACATCTGTGTTTTAATTCAGAATATATTTAATTCCCATTCAATTAATATTAGATACATATTTATTGAGTTATTAAGTAATGATCTAGACACCAGTAATACTCAGGTGATCAAACACAGTCCCTGTACTTAATGACCCTAAACTCTAGTGAAAACAGAAAATAAACAATATTTTGTTATACTTTGTTAAAATGACAGCCAGAGCAGATGAAGCAACTTAAAATCTCATCATCACTATATGAGAATACTTATTTTCTTACATGCTTACAAGCCTTTCATATTAAGTGTAAGGAAAATTAAATTGCCAGTTTGATGGGTAAAAATGTTTCTCATGGTAATTTGCATTTCTTTGATTACTAAGGAAGCTGAACAGTTTTTGCTTTTTTACATATTTGTACTGCTTTGACATATTTTTCTGAGAAAATGTTGCTTTAAAAATCTGTGCAACTGTTTGATTTTTCTCTCCATCTCCTAACATTGTATTTTTCTTCTTACAAAATTTCTACAACTCTTTAAAAGAGCATATTATCCCAAAGCAGCAGAATATACATTCTTTTCAAGTGCACATAAAACATTTGCTAGGACAGATCACATGTTAGGACACAAAACATGTCTCAATAAATTTAAGAAGATTGAAATTATTTCAAGCAACATCTCTGACCACACTGGTATAAAACAAAAAATCAATCAATAGAAAAAATGAAAAGCACCCAAAGATATGGAGGCTAAATAACATGTTACTAAACAACAAATTGGTTAAAAATGAGATCAAAGAAGAAATAAAAAGATACCTTGAAACAAATAAAAATGAGAACAAAATAAGCCAAAATCATTAGGACACTACAAAAGCAGTCAAATTTATACCATTAGAGGCCTGCCTCAAGAAAGATTTAAATAAACTACCTAACTTTACACTTAAAGGAACTAGAAAAAGAATAAGAAACAAAGCTCAAAGTGAGTAGAAGAAAGGAAATTAATAAAGATCACAGCAGAAATAAATAAAAGAAGGTCTAAAAAAATACAAAAAATCAATGAAACCAAGAGCTGGTCCTTTGAAAAGGTAAACAAGATTAACAAAGCTTTAACCAGACTCATTAAGAAAAAATGTGAGAGGACCCAAGTAAATAAAATCGGAAATGAAAGATAAGTAACAATTGACACCAAAAATTAGAAAGAATTGTAAGAAAATATTACAAACAACTATATGCCAACAAATTGAACAATTTAAACAAATATAGACAAATTCTTAGAAACATTCAATCTTTCAAAACTGAATCAGGATGAATCAGAAAATCTGAATAGACCAATTACAACAAATAAAATTGAAGCAATAATTAAAAAAAAACACCCAAATCAAATGTCCTGGGCTGAATGGCTTCTCCAGTGAATTTTACTAAATGTTGAAAGAAGAACTAACACCTGTCCTCAAACTATTCCAAAAAAAATCAAGATTAGGGAAGGCTTCCAAGCTTGAGGCCAGCATTATTCTAATTCCAAAACCAGATAAAGACACCACAAAGAAAGAATATTATAAGCCAATATTTCTAACATAGATGCTAAAATCCTCAACAAAATATTTACAAATTGAACTCATCAATACATTGAAAAGATCATATGCCATGATCAAGTGAGACTTATGCTGGGGCTGTAAGGTTGAAACTATACTTACAAATTAATATATTTGTATTACTATATATGTGATATACTACATAAATAAAATAAAGGATAAAAATCAAGTAATCATATGAATAGATGCAGAAAAAGCATTTGATAAAATGCAGCACCCATTTATGATTAAAAAGGAACTCTCAGCAAAGTGGAACTAAGAGAATATACCTCAATATAATAAAGGCAATATATAACAAGCCCACAGCCAACATCATACTTAGTGGGCAAAACTATAAGTGTTTTTCATAAGATCAGGAAGAATACAGGGATGTCCTCTTTCACCACTATTATTCAACATAATGCTGGAAGTCCTAGCCATAAAAATCAAACTAGAAGAAGAAATAAAAGTCATCCAAATTGGAATGGAGGAAGTAAAACTGTCATTATTTGCAGAATACATGATACTGAACATAGAGAATGCTAAAGATTCCACCCAACAAACTACTAAAACTATGAATTCAGTAAAGTAGCATTTATATACACCAATAATAAACTATCAGAAAGAAACTAAGAGAACAATTATATTTATAATTCCAAAAAAATTTAATTATCTAGGAATAAATTTAACCAAGGAGATAAAAGAACTGTATTTAGAAAATTAGAAGACACTGAAGAAGGAAATAGAGGAAGATATAAATAAGTAGAAGCATATACCTTGCTCATGAATAAAAAGAATTAATATTATTGAAATGTCCATACTACCCAAAGCAATCTATAAATTCAATTCAATTCCTATAAAAACACCAATGACATATTTCACCAAACTAGAATAAATCAATCAAAAAGTTATATGAGAACACAAAAGACCCCAAATAGTCACATTAATCTTGAGAAAGAAGAACAAAGTTGGAAGAATCATGCTACCTGTTATCAAACCATACTACAAGGCCATAGTAATTAAAATAGCATGGTACTGGTATAAAAATAGATCCATCAATGAAACAGATTGGTAGCCCAGAAATAAACCCACATGTTTATGATCAATTAATATTTGACAAAGAAGGCAAGAACATACAATGAGGTAAAGACAACCTATGAAATGAATGGTGTTAAGAAAGTTGTACAGATATGTGCAAAAAAATAAAACTAGATCACCTTCTTATACCATACACAAGAATAAATTCAAAATGGATTAAAGCCTTAAGTTTAAAACTTAAAACACTAAAACTTTTAGAAGAAAACATAGCCAGTAAACACATTTCTAGTAGCAATATTTTTTCTGATATATCCCTTCAGGCAAGGGAAACAAAAGAAAAAAATAAACAAATGGGGCTTCATCAAACTAAAAAGTTTTTTCACAGCAAAGGAAATGATCAAAAAATGAAAAGACAAGCCATTGAATGAGAGAACATATTTGCCAAGTATAAAGGGTTAATATTCAAAGTTTACAAAGAACTGATAAAACTCAACACAAAAAACAATCCATTAAAAAACGTGCAAAAGACCTGAATAAACACTTCTTCAAGGAGGACATACAGATGACCAATAGACATATAAAAATATGCTCAATGTCACTAATCATCTGTGATATGCCAATTAAAAACACAATGAGATATCACCCCACACCCATGAGAATGACTATTATCAATAAATCAACAAAAAACAAGTGTTAGTGAGGATGTGGAGAAAAGAAAACCCTCCTGCAGTGCTGGTGAAAATGCAGACTGGTGCAGCCACTGTGGAAAGAAGCATGGAGTTACCTCAAAAAATTAAAAATGGAAAACTGCCTTCTGACCCAGTTATCCCACTTTTGGGAAAACATCCAAAGAAACCTGATACACTAATTTGAAAAAAAATATGCACCCTCACGTTCATTGCAGTGTTATTTACAATAGCAAATATTTGGAAGCAACCCAAGTGTCCATCAGTTTATGAGTAGGTAAAAAAGCTGTGGTAGGTGTGGCAAGATGGCAATGGAGTAGGTGGACATACCAACTTCCAACATTCAGAACCAAAGTGGATTACAACTTAATTTTAAGAACCATCATATGGAAAAACCAACCTTGAACTAAAATAAGAGGACTCTTCAACCAAGGAACACTGAGGAAGCCACGTTGAGACTGCTAGGAAAAGCAGAAACGCAGAGAGGGCTGCCCAGCTCCCTGGAGCAAACGGCAGCCTGGAGAGACTCCTGTGGTGGGAAGAGAGTTTAGCAGAGAGGGGAGGGACCTGGGCCCCAGAAACAAAGCCCCAGCCTGCAGCCCCAGAGCCTAGAATAGGCGTATGGACAGTATTTAGCTGCAAAACAAGTCAGGATTCTGTTTGTGAGAGTTTTCTCAGACCCAGGATTCTTCTTAAAGGGACTGTGCAGAAAACCTCTTTCACAACTACCCACCCAGGGCTCCGGGGGATGAGAGGAGAAGACCGGAGTAGCAGGAAGAGAGTGTAATCTAGGAGGCACAGGGAGAAACACTTTGAGGGACAGTCACCCTAACCCCTGGACTAAGTCACTCCCCAAATCTGAAGTGAATATTTCCCCTGGAACCAGCAATACTAGCAAAGGGAAGCAGGACACCAGCCAAACAAGCTCTCCTATGGCACTCAGAGAAGAGCTACTTAGAAGAAAGGAGCTTTCAGGACTACAGTTTGGAGTGTTAGGGTCTGAGCTGCAGTGCCCCCCCCCTACCCACACTGCTGAGGGCTTGCTGGAGGGTGGGAGGCAGTGGGACGCAGAAGCTTGGTTCCATCAGCGGGGGCGGAAGCCAGGCCGGCCACAACTGAGGCCCATTGTGAGCTCAGTCTAGCCCAGCAGGGGCAGAGAGAACACATGAAAGCGGTTTGGCCCAGCTGCGAGCCCACCAGCAACCCCACCTGCGGGGGAAGGGTGGGAGCCCAGGAATGGGCAGATATCATCCACTGAGTAAGGGCGCGTGGGCACACAGCCTCACCCAAAATGTGAAGCTGAGGCTTGCAGCCCTATACGCAAGCCAGCTCCGCCTGTGGGGGACGGGTGAAAGCCCGAGAAAAGGTGAAGATCTGCAGCTGAGCGCAAGCCTCCAGCCCAGCCTGGCCCGCAAAGCCAAGGCTTGCGGCCCAACTCGCCATGTGACTCTGACTGCGGGGGTGGGGTGGAAGCCCGGGAACAAGCGGAGACCCGCAGCTGAGCAAATGTGCTCACCCCTGTCCTTGGTGCCGAAGCATGTGGCCCGTGCAGGCACGCAGCCCCACCCATGGGGCAGGGCAAAGCCAAGACCACCTGAGACTTGTAGAGCCGGGCACATGTCATGGCCCTTCCTATAGACAAGAGGCAGAAACCACAGTGACAGCCACAGCAGGCTGGCCCCTGCAACACCCATACCCAAATGCCCTAGGCAGAAATGCAACCCAAATGAATCGAGAAATCCCCAGAAGAGGACTTGAAAGAGTCAGATATAACCAAATTACCGAATGCAGAGTTTAAAATAATGATTTTTAGGATGTTCAAAGAGCTTAGAACAACAATAGATGGTCATTACGAACACCTAAATAAAGACATAGCAAATATAAAAAGGACATTGAAATAATAAAAAAGAATCAGTCAGAAATGACAAATACAATATCAGAATTGAAGATCACAATGGAAGGAAATAAAAGCAGGATAGATGAAGCTGAGGATAGAATCAGTGAGTTAGAGGACAAGATAAATGAAGGCACAGAAGCAGAGCAGAAAAAAGAAAAGAGACTCAAATAGTCTGAGGAAACTCTAAGAGAGCTCTGTGACAACATGAAGAGAAATAACATCCACATCATAGGTGTTTCTGAAAAAGTAGAGAAAGAAGAAAGGATAGAAACTTTGTTCAATCAAATCATAGCTGAAAACTTCCCTAAATTAATGCAGGAAAAAGTCTCACAAGTTCAAGAAGTACAAAGAACTCTATTAAAGAGAAACCCAAAGAAATCTATACCAAGACACATCATAATTAAAAAACCAAAGCTGCCTGACCTGTGGTGGCACAGTGGATAAAGTGTCAACCTGGAAATGCTGAGGTCGCCGGTTTGAAACCCTGGGCTAGCCTGGTCAAGGCACATATGGGAGTTGATGATTCTAGCTCCTCCCCCTTCTCTCTCTCTGTCTCTCCTCTCTCTCTCTCTCCTCTCTAAAAAATGAATAAATAAAAATAAAATAAAAAACATTTAGGCAGCCTGGTTTAAAAAAAAAAACAAAAAAAAAACCAAAGCTAAGTGATAAAGAGAAAATATTAAAAGCTGCTAGAGAATAAAGCCTATCACCTACAAAGGAGCCTCCATAAGGATGACATCCAGCTTCTCAACAGACACCTGAGGCCAGAAGGGAATGGCAAGAAATATTCAAAGTAATGTAGAACAAGAACCTACAACCAAGACTACTTTATCCAGCAAGGCTATCGTTTAAAATTGAAGGAGAAAAAAAGAAGCTTCCCAGACAAAAAATAAAAACTCAAGGAATTTACAACCAAACCAATGCCGCAAGAAATGCTAAGGGGTCTGTTGTAAACAGATCAAAGAAGAAAAAAGAATACAGCAAAAGAGAAATACAGCTTTAAAGAATAAAATGGCAATAAACAACTATTATACATATCAGTAATAACCTTAAATGTAAATGGATTAAATGATCCAATCAAAAGACATAGGTTAAAAAAAAAAAAAAGACATAGATTAGTTGCATGGATAAGAGAACAGGACCCGTACATATGCTGTTTACAAGAGAAACACCTTAAAACAAAAGATGCACATAGACTGAAGGTAAAAGGATGGAAAAAAATATTTCATGCAAATGAAAATGCAAAAAAGCTGGGGTAGCAATACTTATATCAGACAAAATAAACTTTAAAACAAAGGCTATAGTAAAAGATAAAGAAGAACACTACATAATGATAAAGGGAGCAATCCAACGGGAAGATATAACCATTATAAATATCTACACACCTAATATAGGAGCACCTAAATATATAAAGCAGACTTTGGTGAACATAAAGGGCAAGATCAACAGCAATACTATAATAGTAGGGGATTTTTTTGTGTGTGTATTTTTCTGAAGTTGGAAGTGGGGAGACAGTCAGACAGACTCCCGCATGCACCCGACTGGGATCCATCTGGCATGCCCACCAGGGAACGATGCTCCGCCCATCTGGGGCATTGCTCTGTTGCAACCAGAGCCATTCTAGCACCTGAGGCAGAGGCCATGGAGCCATCCTCAATGCCTGGGCCAACCTTGCTCCAATGGAGCCTTAGTTGCGGGAGGGGAAGAGAGAGACAAAGAGGAAGGAGAGGGGGAGGGGTGGAGAAGCAGATGGGTGCTTCTCCTGTGTGCCCTGCCCAGGAATCGAACCCCGGACTCCTGCATGCCAGGCCAACAATCTACCACTGAGCCAACTGGCCAGGGCTTAATAATAGGGGATTTTAATACCCCACTAACATCATTAGATAGATTTTCAAAAAAGAAAATTAAACAAGAAATAGCAGACTTAAAGGACACACTAGATCAACTTGATTTAATAGATACCTTCAGAACCTTAAACCCTAAAGCAGCAGAATATACATTCTTTTCAAGTGCTCATGGTACATTCTCTGGGATAGACCACATGTTAGGGCACAAAAGAAGGCTCAATAAATTTAAGAACATTGAAATCATATCAAGCATCTTCTCTGATCACAATGGCATGAAACTAGAAATCAACCACAAGAGAAAAACTCAAAAATAGTCAAATACTTGGAAACTAAATAGCATGTTATTAAATAACAAATGGGTTATTAATGAGATCAAAGAAGAAATAAAAAAATTCCTAGAAACAAATGATAATGAGCATAGATCAACTCTAAATTTATGGGACATAGCAAAAGCAGTCCTGAGAGGGAAGTTCATAGCATTACAGGCATAACTTAAGAAGCTAGAAAAAGCTCAAATAAACAACTTGACCCTGCATCTGAGAGAACTAGAAAAAGAACAGCAAGTAAAGCCCAGAGCTAGTAGAAGGAAGGAAATAATAAAGATCAGAGCAGAAATAAATGACATAGAGGCTAAAGAAACAATACTGAGGATCAGTGAAACCAGGAGCTGGTTCTTTGAAAAGGTAAACAAGATTGATGAACTTTAACTGGACTCACCAAGAAAAAAAAGAGAGAGGACTCAAATAAATAAAATTAGAAATGAGAGAGGAGAAATAACAACTGAAACAACAGAAATACAAAATATTGTAAGAAAATACTATGAAGGACTGTATGCCAAAAAAAATAGACAACCTAGATGAAATGGACAAATTCCTTGAAACATACAATCTTCCAAAAATCAATCTGGAAGAATCAGAAAACCTAAACAGACCAATTACACCAAATGATATACAAACAGTTATCAAAAAACTCCCAACAAAGAAAAATCCTGGGCCAGATGGCTTCACAAGTGAATTCTACCAAATATTCAAAGAAGAACTAACTCCTATCCTTCTCAAGCTATTTCAAAAAGTTCAAGAGGAAGGAAGACTTCCAAGCTCCTTTTATGAGGCAAGCATAATTCTGATTCCAAAACCAGGCAAAGACAACACAAAGAAAGAAAGTTATAGGCCAATATCTCTGATAAATTTAGATGCTAAAATCCTCAACAAAATATTAGCAAACCGGATCCAGCAATATATGAAGAAAATCATACATCATGATCAGGTGGGATTTATTCTGGGGAGGCAAAGCTGGTACAATATTCACAAATCAATCAATGTGGTTCATCACATAAACAAAAGGAAGAAGAAAAACCACATGATAATTTCAATAGATGCAGAAAAAGCATTTGATAAAATCCAGCACTCATTCATCATCAAAAATCTCAGCAAAGTGCCCTGGCCGGTTGGCTCAGCGGTAGAGCTTTGGCCTGGCGTGCGGGGGACCCGGGTTCGATTCCTGGCCAGGGCACATAGGAGAAGCGTCCATTTGCTTCTCCACCCCCCCTCCTTCCTCTCTGTCTCTCTCTTCCCCTCCCGCAGCCAAGGCTCCATTGGAGCAAAGATGGCCCAGGCGCTGGGGATGGCTCCTTGGCCTCTGCCCCAGGCGCTAGAGTGGCTCTGGTCGCGATAGAGCGACGCCCTGGAGGGGCAGAGCATCACCCCCTGGTGGGCAGAGCATTGCCCCTGGTGGGCGTGCCGGGTGGATCCCGGTCGGGCACATGCGGGAGTCTGTCTGACTGTCTCTCCTCATTTCCAGAGTCAGAAGAAAAAAAAAAAAAGACTATTAAAAAAAAATCTCAGCAAAGTGGGAATACAGGGAACATACCTCAACATGATAAAGGCCATCTATGACAAACCCACAACCAACATCATACTCATTGGGCAAAAATTAAAAGCAATCCCCTTAAGATCAGGAACAAGGCAGGGGTGCCCCCTTTCACCATTCTTATTCAACATACTTCTGGAAGTCTTAGCCACAGCAATCAGACAAGAAAAAGAAATACAAGGCATCCAAATTGGAAAAGAAGAAGTAAAACTATCATTATTTGCAGATGATATGATATTGTATATAGAAAACCCTAAAGTCTCAGTCAAAAAACTACTGAACCTGATAAATGAATTCAGCAAGGTGGCAGGATATAAAATTAATACTCAGAAATCAGAGGCATTTTTATATATCAACAATGAACTCTCAGAAAGAGAAATTAAGGAAACCATCCCCTTCACTATTGCAACCAAAAAAATAAAGTACCTAGGAGTAAATTTAACCAAGGAGATTAAAGACTTGTACTTGGAAAATTATAAAACATTGATAAAAGACATCAAGGAAGATACAAACAAGTAGAAGCATATACCGTGCTCATGGTTAGGAAGAATAAACATCATTAAAATGTCTATATTACCCAAAGCAGTTTATAAATTCAATGCAATACCAATTAATATACCAATGACATACTTCATAGATATAGAACACATTCCAAAAACTTATATGGAATTAAAAAAGAACACGAATAGCCTCAGCAATCTTGCAAAGGAAGAATAAAACGGGAGGTATCACACTTCCTGAGATCAAGTTATACTACAAGGCCATTGTACTCAAAACAGCCTGGTATTGGCATAAGAACAGGCATATATTGAATAGATCCATGGAACAGAACAGAGAACCCAGAAATAAACCCACACCTTTATGGACAACTGATATTTGACAAAGGAGGTAAGAGCATACAATAGAGTAAAGACAGCCTCTTCAACAAATGGTGTTGGGAAAATTGGACAGCTACCTGCAAAAAAAAAAATGAAACTAGACCACGAATTTACACCATTCACAAAAATAAACTCAAAATGGATAAAAGACTTAAATGTAGGCCGTGAAACCATAAGCATCTTAGAAGAAAACATAGGCAGTAAGCTCTCTGACATCTCTTGCAGCAATATATTTGCTGATTTATCTCCACGGTCAAGTGAAATAAAAGACAGGATTAACAAATAAGACTATATCAAACTAAAAAGCTTTTGCACAGCTAAAGACAATAAGAACAGAATAAAAAGACAAACTACACAATGGGAGAACATATTCGACAATACATCTAATAAGGGGTTAATAACCAAAATTTATAAGGAACTTGTAAAACTCAACTCCAGGAAGACAAGCAATCCAATCAAAAAATGGGCAAAAGTAATGAATAGACACTTCTCCAGAGGACATACAGATGGCCAATAGACATATGAAAAAATGCTCAACATCACTAATTATTAGAGATATGCAAATTAAAACCACAATGAGATATCACCTCACACCAGTCAGACTGGTGCTCATCAACAAAACAATGCAGAGTAAATGCTGAGAGGATGTGGAGAAAAGGGAACCCTCCTGCACTGCTGATGGGAATGCAGACTGGTGCAGCCACTGTGGAAAACAGTATGGAGATTCCTCAAAAAATTAAAAATCGAACTGCCTTTTGACACAGCTATCTCATTTTTAGGAATATACCCTAAGAACACCATAGCACTGTTCCAAAAGGAGAAACGCACCCCTATGTTTATGGCAGCATTGTTCACAATAGCGAAGATCTGGAAACAGCCCAAGTGTCCATCAGTGGATGAGTGGATTAAAAAGGTTTGGTACATATATATGGAATACTTCAGCCATAAGAAATTATGACATCGGATCATTTACAAGAACATGGATGGACCTTGATAACATTATACTGAGTGAAATAAGTTAATCAGAAAAAACTAAGAACTATATGATTCCATACATAAATGGGACATAAAAATGAGGCTCAGAGACATGGACAAGACTGTGATGGTTAAGGGGGGGTGTGGAAAGAGAGGGAGGGCATGGGGGGAGGGGAGGGGCACAAAGAAAACCAAACAGAAGGTGACGGAAGACAATTTGCCGTTGGGTGCTGGGTATGCAACATAATCAAATGTCAAAATAACCTGGAGATGTTTTCTCTGAACATATGTATCCTGATTTATCAATGTCACCCCATTAAAATTAATAATAATAAAAAAGCTGTGGTATATTTACAGAATGGAATACTATGTGCCATAAAAAAGAAGGAAATCTTGCTTTTGGTGACAGCATGGGTGATATGCAAAGTGAAATAAGCCAGTCAGAGAAAGACAAGTATCAGTGATTTCCCTTATATGTGAAGTCTAATTAATGTAAACTAACAAAAAATATGAACAGACTCATAGATACAGAGAAAAGACTAGCAGCTGTCAGAGAGAAGGGGTAAAAAAGGTAAAAGGACTAAGAAAAAAAACTCATACACACTGACAGTATGATGAATTACAGTAGGAAAGGAGGGTGGGAAGATGTAGAAAATAAATGGTGGTGGAAGGAAACTTAACTTGAGGTGATGAACATACAACATGTTATACAGATGATGTATATACACCTAAAACTGATATAATTTTATTAGATCATGTCACCTCAATAAGTTAAATAAAAATAAATTTAAAAAAATAGAGTTGAAATAATCAGTGTTGTGATAAAAACTGATACTTATGGTGAATGCCTTATGCCTGAATAGAGCTCATTCATCTTTATAGCACCATAAGGAAGAATGAAGGAGGGAATTTTACAATGTACATACAAATGTGCATTATCATAAATTATAAAGGTATTTAATAGTTCTAAGAAAGAAATTGGAATCATTTTCCTCTCTCTCAATGCCTGAATTTATATTACTAGTAGCTTTCTCCTACACATACATTTTCACTTCTCTCTCTGCAGTAACAACACCTCTAGAATTGATCTGACATAGTGGACCATAATGATTGTTTATTGACAACCACTTTTCTCCTTTCTTTTGTCTTTGCACAACCTAAGTTAATTCTGTTTTTCACTCTTCAAGGAAGTTCAACCTAAACCCAACTCTGTTGTACATGCTAATCAATCACGTTTACCCATTTCTTTGCCATAGTGATTGGTTTTGGTATAAGCATGTGACACACTTTTAACTAATGAGTTGAAGGAGAAGTCTGCTGGATGACCTCTGAGAAAGATTTTCTCACTTTTCCAAAAGTTAAACACAGAAACAGACCATCTTTCCTCATGTTGTCAAAAACCTGCATGTCGTCTTATGTTATCTAGAAGAATGGTTGCCACCTTGAAACCAAAGCCACCCTATTGAAGATGGCTGAGCAGGAAATGCAGAAGGAATCTGGATCCTTGATGATGTCTTTGACTCACTGAATAAATCGACTCTGTATAGGAGCCTTTCTTCATATATTTCTTTATTGCTGAATCATTTCACTTGAGCTTTCTGCTGCTTATTATCCAGAATATCTTGACTGATATACTTCGGTGTGAACTTACAATGTAACCTTACGGATGTTGTTCCACTTCTCTGAGTTCAGTTTCTTCATGTGGGATAGAGAGACAGAGAGAGACAGTGACACAGAGAGAGAAATTGCTCTGTATATCTCAAATCCTCATCTTATAAAAAAGCAAAGTCATTTTAACATTTAAAAAACATACTCCCATAAAAAAAATTTGGAGGTTGAATTAATCAAAACTTTTTTTTTTTTTTTTTTTGTATTTTTTTGAAGCTGGAAACGGGGAGAGACAGTCAGACAGACTCCCGCATGTGCCCGACCGGGATCCACCTGGCATGCCCACCAAGGGCGGAAGCTCTGCTCAACAGGGGGCGATGCTCTGCCCCTCTGGGGTGTCACTCTGTTGCGACCAGAGCCACTCTAGTGCCTGGGGCAGAGGCCAAGGAGCCATCCCCAGTGCCCGGGCTATCTTTGCTCCAATGGAGCCTTGGCTGCGGGAGGGGAAGAGAGAGACAGAGAGGAAGGAGAGGGGGAGGGGTGGAGAAGCAGATGGGCGCTTCTCCTGTGTACCCTGGCCGGGAATCGAACCCGGGACTTCTGCACGCCAGGCCGACGCTCTACCACTGAGCCAACCAGCCAGGGCTAATCAAAACTTCTTTAAAAATCAGCATTCTATCTTTATTTTCCTCACTTCTTTGTAGAGTGAAAAATTCTTCCAGACTCTAGTTAGGAAATTATTTGATGAGACAAGTCATGTATTTATAAACTAAATAATGGTATGAATAAAATTTTTATTCCCTATAAGATAAGAGTTTTGAAAAGTCAGAGATCATGGAAGACAAGAAGGTGGGGGAAACTTCATTGAGTGAGGACCGTTAGGGGTTAGATCAATTTCTGAAAAGAAAAGAGTAGAGTAGCCTAAGAAAGTAAACTGCAAAAACAAAAGCGCCCAGGACCAGGAATAATTGTGAATGAACAGACATGGGGGAGCACTGAAGCCTGAAGAGGACGGAGATTTCATTGAGCGTGATGTTTCCTAAAATTAGAAATAGCATATGTCTTCTCAGAGATCTCTGAGTTTTCAAAGACAGTTTTGACATGTCATGTTTTCATTTAAGGGTAATTTAAAACATGAGTATAAGTATATGTAGATTATCAGGATGGTCACTTAAACCTAGTCACTACTACATTGTTACATTCATTACATGAATACATTTTGGTATTCCTTTTCATAACACGGTTTATGTAAGAACTTCCGATTCACTAAAAAAACAACAGTTTTTTATACTGAGGAATACCTTGTTGTATATTTATTGTTTCCTTTCTTGGCACACAGGTGGGCTCCATGGACTACATGGACTACATGTACATGGGTGTGGCCAGGTGACTGGGCCCTGGCCAATTAGCATGTAAGCAGAAGTTATGTGTGCCATTTCCAGGTCTGGGTCATGTAAGTCCCTCTCCTCCAGTACGTATAGTCATTGTTCTTTCTCCATCTGCCAGCTGAGCAGAATGGCCACTAAGGACTGACGGCTGAGAAGCCACAAAATGGAAGAAACCTGGTCCCTGAAAGACAGTGTCTATGAAAGGCTGCCTGATCAGACTGTGACATGAGGAAGAAGTAAACCTCCATTGTGTTCCCCCATGGAAAATGTAAGACTTTCCTACTGTAACAGCTAACACTGTTCTTAACTAGTACACAGTTTGAACAGAGATGAGAGAATTGAACCATCATGTAGCATAGCAGGAGTACAGACTTGCTGAATCCCCATGAATCTGCTTTCTGGCATCACCAGGACCGGTTTGCAGTAGTTCAGGAACAGTTTTGTAAGGCAGTGAACACATAATGAAAAAGTTTTAGTTTCACATTTTAGTGATAACTCACTTAGGTATATTTTAATGTAGATTTCCAAAAAGGCAGAATGCTAACCTTATCTTCAAGTGAGTAAGGTTGTTTAGTTATAAATGACTCCATTAAAATTGGCATTTAAGTATTTCTCATTGACCTGATATTTTTAATAACATTCTGAACAGTACATTTACATGAATACCTCACTGTTGCAGACTCTAGTTACCTATCGTAGTGATTCTTAGATAACTTCTGATATGTTTCAAACTAATCTGAGCAATAGTTTCAGCAAAACACCATCTTCTCTCATGTTAATGCAAATAATTTAAATTTTATTGCTTTTATAATTTGCTTGATATTTAACTTGTAATGTTCCACTTTATGGTTATATTAAAAATATGAGAATAAAAGAACATATTTTTGTACATATTTAAACTTCTTATAATAAAAATAATTTATGTCAAAACCATGAATCCACATGAGTTATTTTTCTTAACAAGGTCATCATAAAAAGTTCATCACTCAAGTTTGAAAAATGCTGTACTAGATCAACTCTAAAATCTCTCTCAGTCCTGAAATGATAGCATTGTAAAGTGAACATTAGAAACAAAGGGTCTGCAATCAAGTCCATGTCAGTTAGAGTCCAACTTCTGTTATTCACTAGATGTGTGGCTTTGTGCTAGTCGTTTAAACTCCTCAGACACTGTAACTTAACTAAAAAGTCAGAATAGTAAGTATTGCCTCTTGGTACAGCATTAGGACACGTGTGGAGTTCAACTCACTTTCTTTTCCCTGTTTTCAGGCTGGTGAAGTTATGATTTATATTTCTACAAGCTTCTGATTCTCAAGATCAATGGCTTACTTAAAATAACTGCCTATATTTTAAGAATTTGTAGTATTTTTTTTAAAATATAAACTTGTGATCCTAACAGCCAATAATGCATAGCTTCTACACATAAAAGAAATTTAGGTGAATCCCAGCCTGGGAATAGTTTAGACAAAACCAATTCTATTTCTTAAATGCAAATAATAGACAGTTTCTTTCTAGTACATTAAGCTACAATTCAGTTTTCCTTAATGATGGCTGACCTCCCTCAGGATTAGCTCGAGTTTATATATCATGCAGATTGAAAAACCTATGTTCACAAAGTCTTTTATTCTGTGGGATGCTTGAGAGGATTCAATTGAATTGACATTCTATAATATGTCAATAATGGGCCAACTCATTCCCTCTTAATCTGAATATACATTGTAACCTGTACACTACAGAAGAGAAATACTAGCATCACTGAATTGAGACCAATCTGAGAGTTTCAGACACAGAGACTTGTCCTACCTGAAACAGGCAATAATCTAAAGCAGTTTTGTAGACACAGAGACATAACGGAGGCATTGCAAGGAAAGAAGGTGCAAAAGAAAGGAATAAACTGTCCCCTATAGTGGTTTGGAACCCTGGGAGCTCTTGTCCATCTGGAACATTTGGCTTTATATTCTGAGGACAAAAGGCACTCTTTTTAGAGGAATAAACATGTACAATTTCTCATGGACAGCAATGAGCATCCCAATGCTCAGTGCTCTTAGGAGCTCACAGCAAAAGCACTGGCATTAGTAACAGGCCTTCCATCAGAAAAAAAAGTTATTAGAGAGCAGCAGGGAAGCACTTTCTTTCAGAAACATGTGTTCAGAGCCACTAAATGCATTGAACTGTTTTCCTGAGGGCATCTGGACTTTCTCTTGCAGAGTCTGAGTAGAAGTCACGCTGTGCCACAATCACTTTTGGCCACCATGGAAACCGTCTCTCAGAGTTGGCTTCCAGCCTCATGCATTTTACCTTAAGATGACCCAGGCCAAACAACAGGAGAATTTTTATATTCTTTTAAATTCATCAAATGCAAGCAGCTTCAACCAGAGTCTCAAGTATCACCAGATTCATTGGGACTCCTTGGTCAGACAGTGAGTGTGGTACAGATGTGGGAATTAGCAGGACATTGAAGTGAGAGGTGTGTCAGACTAAATTCCAGCTCAGCTGTTACAATGCTCAGTGACCTTGAATAAATGACTTAAGCCTTCACTCAGCTTCCAGTTCCTCCCTCATAAAATATAGATCAAAATACCTATGTAGTTATTTTTCTTAAATACCATACCAACCAAGAGCCAAAACATGGTCAGTACACAAAATGATTTGTTTCTCTCTTCCTGCTCTTCAGTCTCCTCCAACCCCTTCTCCACTCTCTTTCCCTCTCCCTCCTATTCTCTGCCTCTTTAGGCATACGAGGGGAGGAAGACTCTCCAGAAAGAAGAAATGACAAGGCATGGAGTCCCTGGAATGTTTTTCATGACAAAGTGAAGCTGGAGTGTGTAAGAAAAGAGAGCTGAGGGTAGGTGAGGAGCTAGGACAAGGCAAGATTGTGAAGGGTATTGTTTGTGATGCTGAGGAGTTTAGATTTGAGGTGATAGGAACCTCTGAAATTTCTAAGCAGAAGAATAAAACTATTATGTCTGAGATTTTTTAAAGAATCACTCTGTTGGCTATGAGGTACAAGGATTAGAGCAGAATGTCTGGAGGCAGGGAGGCCACCTTGGAGGCCCTTGCTATATTCTACTTCCAAAGATGATGGGGACCTGGATGGCTGGGCTTTGTCTTTACATTTAAATAATACACAGGCAAGATGTTCTGCCCATTCTTATCCAATGAAAGCCTTCTTAAAATGAGAACATGGTCAATTATCTTATTTCAATGACCAAAGTGTGCTGCAAGTGAGGAAAGGAGCAAATATGAAAACAATCTGGAAAAGTTGGAAAGGGTGTGGCCACACTGTTATTTAGCAACCCAAAGGACATTCTCTCCTTTCTTGCTACTAACTTTGAGCTGGAAAGTGCTTAGCTTCATCATATGAATCAAGATTGGCTTAAGTCAGTTATGACAATCCCATATCCCTCTTACAGCAATTGGTCTAGTGATGGGCTTGTAATTTAATTCTGGGTAATGAAAACATAAGAAGTCAGCTGAAGTCTTCTTGGGAAGATTTTACTTTCTGCTAAGAAAGGTACATGTGGAAAGAGTCTTATTCTCCAGCATCCCTTATACCCTTTATTCTTGCCCTAGTCACTATCATGTCAGAACATGGTGCTTAGAGAAGCTACAGCCTCCTTGTGCTTGTGAGGAAAGTCAGGAGAATTTGCATAGACATTCATTTGTTCAATTATTTGGACAAATATTTATTGGGCACTGATTATTACCAGGTGTTCTAAGCTGTGGGGATACACTAGTAAATACAACAGGGTCTGACATTGGACATTTGCCCAAAGCATATTTTGGAGCAGAAGATATCAGTGTCACTATTGTTTATGACACTGTAAATTAAATATTCTGTTATGTGTAGCACAAAGCATTCTAATTGATATAAAACATTTACTACTAATATTAAAAGGTTAATGAAGTATCTAAACTGACCGTAAGAAGGTACTAGTAACTTCCTCAAATCTCTACCCTCAGAGATTTATTCACATGCATCATTCTGCATGCAGGATTTATCCTCTACCCCAAACCCAAACACACACATGCACACACAGAGGAAGGTTTTGCATGGCCATCTGAAACAGAGAAAAACACTATGTGAAGAAAGATAAAAAAAGTGTTTGCTATTCACCCCAACTTTCAGGATCTTCCTATAAAGAAGTAGAGGTTATAAATAAAAGGTAAAGTGCCCTGGCAGTTAGCTCAGTTGGAGAGCATCCTCCCGATAAGCAAAGGTTGCCGGTTCAATCCATGGTCACGGCGCATACAGGAATAGATTGATGTTGTTTCTCTTTCTTTCTCTCTCTCCCTCTCTCTACAATCCTAGAAAAGAAAGAAAGAAAGAAAGAAAGAGAGAGAGAGAGAGAGAGAGAGAGAGAGAGAAGGAAGGAAGAAAAGAAGGAAGGAAAGAAAGGAGGGGAGGGAGGGAGAAAGGGAGGGAGGGAGGGAGGGAAAAAGGGAGGGAGGGAGGGAGAAAGTAAGAGAGAGAGAAAGAAGGAAGGAATGAAGGAAGGAAGGAAGGAAGGAAGGAAAAAAGAAACAAAGAAAGAAAGAAAGGAGGAGAGAGGGAGAAAGTAAGAGAGAGTGAAAGAAAGAGAGAGAGAGAAAGAAAGAGGAAGGAAGGAAGGAAGGAAGGAAGGAAGGAAGGAAGGAAGGAAGGAAGGAAGGAAGGAAGGAAGGAAGGAAGGAAGGAAGGAAGGAAAAGAAAGGAGGAGGGAGGGGGAGGGAGGGAGGGAGAAAGTAAGAGAGAGAGAAAGAAAGAGAGAGAAAGAAAGAAGGAAGGAAGAAAGAAAGAAAGGAAAGAAAGAAAGAAAAAGAAAGAAAGAAAGAAAGAAAGAAAGAAAGAAAGAAAGAAAGAAAGAAAGAAAGAAAGAAAGAAAGAAAAAGAAAGAAAGAAAGAAAGAAAGAAAGAAAGAAAGAAAGAAAGAAAGAGAAAGAAAGAAAGAGAAAGAAAGAAAGAGAAAGAAAGAAAGAAAGAAAAAGCAATATGATGAGAGATTTATAAGACAGATTGCATACACAATAGCATTTGGTGTCAAATTGTTTCCTAGAGAGAAAAGCATGTCCCCAATCTCTGCACAGCCCAGGGTGACATCTGGCAGGAATCTCAGGGCAGCTGTAGAGCAGAAATGCCAGGAGGCAGCATTCACACTGAGGATCCTGGCCACAGATGCTGAGTGAAAGAATTACAATAAAAGCCAGTTGGCTCAGCAGTAGAGTATCAGCCTGGCATGTGGAATTCCCAGGTTCAATTTCCGATCAGGGCACACAGGAGAAGCTCGCATCTGCTTCTCCACCCCTCCCCCTCTCCTTCCTCTCTCTCTCTCTCTCTCTCTCTCTCTTTCTCTCTCACTTCCCCTCCCGCAACCAAGACTCCATTGGAGCAAAGTTGGCCTTGGCACTGAGGATGGCTCCATGGCCTCTGCCTCAGGCGCTAGAATGGCTCCGGCTGCAATGGAGCAATGCCCCAGATGAGCAGAGCATCGCCCCCTGGTGGGCATGCCAGGTGGATCCTAGTCCAGCACATGTGGGAGTCTGTCTGCCTCCCTGCTTCTAACTTTGGAAAAATTAAAATTAAAAAAAAAAAAAAAGAATTACAATACAATTGCTAGTAGCAATGAACTCTAGTAATGCTACATAATTAAAACATGTGAGGATTTATTCCCAAGCTCAAGTGAGACACTCAAGAAATTGCAAGAAAAAATATAGTTGAGCTGATGTCCTGACAAAGGACAGGAAGGTCTATGAAAAAGATAAATTCAGGCCATATTAATGTTCTAGTGATCACATATCCACTGGCTGGTGAGCTGGGGAAATTCAAATAATACTGCAACATTAAAATTAAGAAAATGACCACAGCTTCTCTTTCCTTCATAATTTCTAATTTACAGTTAACTTTACTCTGTTCCTTAATTTAAAATGCCCCCCCAAAACACATATTTAATTTATCAAATTTTAGATCTTGAGTATCCCAATAAAATCTAACCTTTAGAGAAGGGATATACAAGTTTTTCATTAGAAAATTTGGGGCCTAGGAACTTTGGTTAAGAAGGATGCTATGGAAAACACTGAAATTTCTTTATGGTCAGAAGCTCTTAAAGTTGTTGGGCCAAAGGCTGCTTTGAGAATCTAAGGACACTCTGGGCTTCTGCGCAGATGAAACCTGTTTGCATTACTACTTCAAAGCTCATCCATTCCCCCAATCTTGGATGTAGTGGGATCCTAGGTTAAAAACTCTTGCATCAGGACTCTTGCTTCTAGCAGTATTTCCCTGTGGGAGTTAGAGGGTGATGCAAATGAAACAAAGTTAATGACTTTGACCTACCTGCTGGTCAGTTAGCATTCCATGAATCCCCAGTGCATTCCAGAACCTTAGCAGCATCCAGCAAGTATAGATGGAGTCAGGCTGACAAATCTTCTCTCCAAGTAGGTGTCTTTGCTGGCACAATTAATAGCTTCATATTCATTGCATCCGCCTTATATCTTCTTTGTCCAACACAACTGATCACCATCATACAGAGGGGTTGTAAAGAGTAACTGAAGCCCTGGCTGGTTGCTCAGTTGGTGAGAGCATCATCCTGAAACACCAAGGTTGTGGGTTTGATCCCCAGTTAGGGCATGTAGGGAAGCCACCAATGAAAGTACAATTAAGTGAAACAACAAATGAATGCCTCCTTTTCTCTTTCTCTCCCTTCCTCTCTCTCTATCTCTCTAAAATTAATCAATAAAAAAGAAATTACAAGAATAACTGATACTTTGTAGTCATCACTACAAGGGGATATAAGTGATAAGGGAATGTCAGGCCCTGGCCAGTTTGTTCAGTGTATAGAGCACAGGCCCGCGAGCAGAAGTCCTGTTTGAATCCCAGGCACACATGAAAAATGACCATCTGCTTCACTGCCCCTCCTTCTCCCCCTTCTCTCTCTTTTCCCCTCCCACAGTCAGTGGCCTGGTTACTCCAAGCATCGGCCCTGGGTGCTGAGGACAGCTCGGCTGAATCGAGCATTGAGCATCCACCCTAGATGGGGGTTGCCAGGTGGATCCCAGTTAGGGCACGTGGGAATCTGTCTCTATCTCCCCTCCTCTTACTTAAAAAATAAAATAAAATAAAAAGTAAATAAATAAATAAAATATAAGGGGATGTAAAAATTAGAACTCTAGTTCACTGATGTTTGTTTTAATAATGATTAATGCATTTTAGGTTATAATTCATTAAGGCAGGGGTCCCCAAACTTTTTACACAGGGGGCCAGTTCACTGTCCCTCAGACCATTGGAGGGCCAGACTATAAAAAAAAACTATGAACAAATCCCTATGCACACTGCATATATATTATTTTAAAGTAAAAAAACAAAACAGGAACAAATACAATATTTAAAATAAAGAACAAGTAAATTTAAATCAACAAACTGACCAGTATTTCAATGGGAACTATGGGCCTGCTTTTGGCTAATGAGATGGTCAATGTCCAGTTCCATATTTATCACTGCTAGCCATAACAAGTGATATGACGCGCTTCCAGAGCCATGACGCATGTGTCCCGCATCACCAGAAGTAGTACTGTGCACCTGCATCCTGTGCTCCTCTCACTGACCAACAATGAAAGAGGTGCCCCTTCCAGAAGTGCAGCAGGAGCTGAATAAATGGTCTCAGGGGGCCGCATGCGAGTTTGGGGACCCCTGCATTAAGGACTAGAGAACCTTACTGAAATGTCTCATAATGGCCAATGTAAGAATATACCTGTAATTGTAGGTAATAAGCTTCAAACAAAGAAAGCCCTTGCTCTGTGTCCTGTCCCCAACTCTTAGAAAAACAGGCAGCTTGGTTTGTGTGTTCTGGCTGCGGGAGCTTTAAACTCCTGACACATTAATTTTATATCTTTTGCTCTGTATCCCTCTGGAAAATAGGGAGTAGCTCTACAGATGAGTTCCCAGGAATACAAGGTGACTGGAATGCTGAAGATGAGACTAAAGATGTCCAGTTTATGGCTCCACTGACTCAGAGAACCTGCTGAAGACACTCCTGCACACCAGAACTCCCCATTTCCTGCTCCCTCCTACTGACTAACCAAAACTTAGTGGCAAATTACTAACATTCCCAAGAATATATATTGGCTGAGCAACTGAAATTGTTAAGACAGTTTTTTCAGAATTACCGCAATATGAAATAAAAGACATTCTTATACTCACTTGGTCTGGTCTTTCATGAAATTGGCTGAAGAGCAGATGGGCAACAAGAATCCCAGCTTGATCTGGAAACAATTGAAGAGTTTTAATAATAGCTACCTAAGCAAAAGGTACTTCATCAAGTACTTTAGAAACATTATCCCATTTCATCCACACAGGATCTGTATGAAATTAAGAAACATAACTCCCATTTTACAGATGAGAATACTAAGGTTAAGTGTCATGACTAAGATCACACAGATAAATGACAAAACACATAATCCAATATTATTATCTGCATGTTTGTAGTCCACCTCTCCCACCAATTCATATATTGAAGTCTTAAACTTCAATGGGACGGTATTAGTAGGTGGGGACTTTGGAAGGTAATAACGTTTGGCTGAAGTCAAAAGGATTGAGCCCCCATGATGAGATTAGTGCCCCTATAAGAAAAAGAACAGAGATACCAAAATTTCTTCTTTCTGCCATATAACAAGGAGTTGCCATCTGCAAGCTAAGAAGAGGGCCTCACCAAAACCCGACCATGTTGGCACCTGATCTCACAATGCCCAGCCTCCAGGACTGTGAGAAATAAATTTCTATTGTTTAAGCCACCCAGTCTGTGGCATTTTGTCATAGCAACCAAGCAAAGACACAAAGGATGGTTAAGCCTGAATTTTTCACCTCTATGCTTTTTGTCTTTCAACTAATATAAACTTTATATTTTGTAATCTTAGTCCCAAGAGGCAACCCCAATTAAATAGGTTAATAAAACCTCAACCTAAACACTCTTAAACCTCCTGAAATGATTTCAATTAAATAAAACTGGTATTCAAAAGACAATAATATAGACATTGAAAGGAGACAAAGATGTCTTTTCATTTAATTGTTAAAATCCCCCATCCACACCCCACCCACATGATTCTCAACTAATACTAGCCTATTTTATTCAGTATCATCAACAAAGAATACAGAATGCTGTAATCCACATGTGTGTTATTTTGTTGCACATGTCCACAAACTAAAATTAGCAAATATCTTCTTCAAACATCAAGTCAGATATTTCTGAGAGGTTTTTTTCTTGCTTAGAAAAAAACCAGGAGCAAACAGCTTTGAAAAACTTAAAAGAAAACGGAACATGAAAAACAAACCCCATCCTACCTCAGATCACAATTTGATTTTGAATTTATCACACTTTCTAATTTTTTTAAAATTATGTCTGAAAAAGATGTAACTTGAAGCAAAGAATATACCCATCATAATACAAACATCAAAGAAAACACATCAAAGCAGATGACTGCAAGAGAGGGCCTTGTAAGAAAGAACTTTAAAAAGGGACTCATTGGATTTAAAGATATGAAAATTATTAGTGACCTTAGCAAGAATCATTTCATATTGATGACCACAAAGCACAACTGTAGTAGATTTTAAAAATTATGGCCCATCCATACAATGATTTTATCTGCATTGTTTAAACAGATTGAGGTGCATTTATGAGTACTAAGTTAGAAATATGTCTATAAGAAAAGTCACCAAACAAAATGAATAGTATGATTTCATATTTGCAACAGTAAAAATATTAGTGAATAGAAATATATGTAGGTATAGATATAGATAGCCTTATTTGTATTTGTGAATCCATGAGAAAATGGTCAATAAAATAACAATATGAGCATATTATTTATAAACACCCACAAGAGCTGAATGTAGTTAATACTAAGGAACAAGTGACTGCTCTTATTCTAATAAGCCTCTTGGTACTACTTGATTCTCTAACTATTCTTGAATATTACTTAGATATTAAAGTGTTTAAAATTTTTCCTAGAGTTGCTGTCCAATTTTTGCATATGCCTTGTTTCTTCTTATTTTCATGTCAAAATTCCAAGAAGAAGAATCTATGCATGCTATCCCTCTCCTCATTTTTCATTCATTCCTCATTCTATAACAGGCAGGCTCTACTCTCCACACTATTGCACGGAACCTTCTTCCACTAAAGCTATCGTTGGTGCCTTTGTAATTCCTCAATTCAATGGGCACTTTTCAGTCATCATTTCACTTGAAACTCTTTGGTATGTGACACTTACTATCCTGGCTTTTTTGCCTTCTTTGTACAGTGATACTTATTTCTGACTCTCCTCTGTTTGCTTTCTCTCAGTCTCTATTTCTCCTCATTGTCCCTTAAAGTCAGCATCCTCAGAGGCATGTGCTCTGTCTTTTTCTCATTCTCCCTGAACATGTATTCATGGATCACATGACTGTCAATTCTATCTCCAGTCCAGCCCTTGTACTCCTGATCCACATATAGAAGAGCCTACTGAATATCTTCACCTGAATGTCCAATAGACATACTCAATGCAGTAATGCTAAAGTCAAATTTATACCATCTGACCACAAATCTACTCTTCCTCAAGATTTCTGTACCTTAGTTAATGGTACCAATATATTCTCAGTAACATAAACTAGAAACTCACCTTTCCATTTTCCCATAGTCCAAATTTACATCAGTTAAATCCTACCTTCTTCATCTCCTAAATACTTTATTCCTTCCAAATTCTTCCCTGTCACCTCCTTGCCACCTCCCCATTCTAAGTGGATGGCTAAGAGATTCTTGGGGCTGAAATAAATGTGCATCAACCCAACAGTCTAAAGAAATTAACCATGTCAGATTCTTGGGAGAAAGAGAGGGCCCATATACTGGGAAAGCAAGTGTCAAAATCAAAGGATCAGAGGAAGTCATGTAACTCAAAGTTTAGAGAGAAGAAAACAAAATCAGAGAGAAAGCAAGTTGGAAATGAAAATTCCAAGTAGACAGGAGATGAAGCTATACCTTAATTAGGCAACAGAGAAGAAGAGAATAGGTATCCTGAGCAACTGATGGGGATGCTCAGCTTCTCTTTAAGGACTGATACATGGTACATATAGTGTTAGGAGGAGTTATGATGAACTAAAAACCAGAGAAGAGAGTCTTCTCATTTATCTCTTTTCCATCCCCCCTCCCACTGCTTTAATTCACTCTCGATCATTTTTCTTTAGGATTATTGAAATAACACCCTTACTAGCATCCCTTCTTCTTGTCCCATGTAATCTCACATACTGCCATCAACATCTGTTATAATATAAACAAATCTAATCATTTCCAAGAACAAAATTCTTTAATGCTCATATTTTAGTTATCTATTTCCTTACTGACTTAAAACAACAACCATTTATTTGATCACACTTTTATAATCTTGGCTGAGCATGAGAAGAAAGTTCTTTTTGTTCTTGTTTAGGGTCACTCTTATGGTTACAGTCATCTTATAGCTCAACTGGAAATACAAGATTACATATAAGTCTGGCATCTCAGATGATATGACTGAGAAATCTGGGACCTGGCTGGACATCTCTCTGTGTTCATATGGTTTCTCCATCAGGATAACTGGATCTCTTTATATGATAGATCAGAATTTTAAGAAGGGGCATTCAAAGAGGACATATGCCAGTGTGCTTATCAAGCCTCTGCTTGCTAATGTCTTATTAGTCAAAGCAAATCGCATGGTAATGTCCAAAGTCAATGTAAGGAGGGATAATCATGAATACTGAGAGGTATTGTTCATTGGAGGCTACCAACTTAACAGTCTACTACAGATATTCATCACTTACCAAAATTTTATCTGAACTCACAAGCCTTTCAAGATCTAGCCCTTATCTACCTTCCTATCTCCATGTCTTCCTACCCTGCCCTCTGACTTCACCCTCTATCCATAATAATAACTAACTCTTACACCTATCTCCCTTAATATATACCAGACACTGTCCTAATAACAGTTTTCATAACAACCTAATCTTCCGATGAGTAAACTGAAGCATTGTTATTAAATCTAGTTGCAGATGAAGACACTGAGGCTCCAAGAGGTTACATCTTGCCCCAGGTCCCAAACAAAGCAACAAAAGTACATCAGAGTCCATATTCCTCAACTCTAAAACAATGTTCAGTTTTGTGAATACCCTGGACTATCTTTAGCTGTCTTCTGGAATGCTCTATTTCTGCTCTTCTACAGGAAAATACCTGTTCATTCTTCAAAATCAACATGCAATGTATAGACTTCCTATCTCCCCACAGGTAGATTCAGGGGTCCCCAAACTTTTTACACAGGGGGCCAGTTCACTGTCTCTCAGGCCGTTGGAGAGCCACCACATACAGTGCTTCTCTCACTAACCACCAATTAAAGAGGTGCCCCTTCCAGAAGTGCAATGGGGGTCGGATAAGTGGCCTCAGGGGGCCGCATGCAGCCAGCAGGCCGTAGTTTGGGGACGCCTGAAGATGCTATCTTACCTAATTCCACGGCTCACCTACAGCCACTGAGACAATTATCATCTTGTATTGCTTCTATTTATTTTCATCCTTGTCTTACATAATGAGCATAAGAATAAGGGGAAGGAGCTTACCCAAAATACAGACTCCTAGACCATCTTGAATGATTTTGATGTTTTGAGAATCACTGACCTAGAACAAAGACTGGCAGTTTTTTCAGGGCCAACTAATCAATATTTTTGGCCTCTGTGATCTATAAGGTTTCTCTCACAACTACACAACTTTGCCATTGCAGCAAGAAATCAGTCATAAACAACACAGAAATGAATGAGCATGGCTGTGTCCCAATATAGCTTTATGGATACTAAAATTTGAATTTCTTATCGTTTTCTTGTGTCGTGTGTTTTTTTTTCTTTTAATTTTTCCAAACTTTAAAATAGAAAAAATATTTTTATTCTTAGCTCACAAGTATTATAAAAACAGAGAGTAGGCTAGATTTGGGGTTTGCACTGTAATTTACTAAACTCAACCCTAGACTAAGCCTTTTGTGTGATCCTCTTAATATTTAATAAATTCTAAATAAGTTTTTGTTAAATTAGTGAAGTGATGAATAAATAAAAATAACAGATTGAATTCATTGTTTCGTATAATATAATCAATTTATTTTAAAATGGTAATTTTATTTTTCTTTGGGCAAATCTTTAGGTCTGATTCTTCATCAACAAAATAAAGTATTAGAATCTGTGAGCAGTATTAAAACTATGCTCCATTAACCCTACAGGTTCTCATGTGTGTATTAGGATGCAGTGTAAGGATCTAGCTAAGTGCAGGGGAGGCTGTCGGTAAGCATCAGGGACCCCTATCCTTACATCAAGTAGAACAGCTTTACTGTATTTCTTTAATATATTTGGTTCCCCCAAAAAAAGTATATTTGAAAAAAAAAGTTTTTTCTATTATTTTATTCTGCTCTGTAACTACTAGCTTTGTAACTGATATAATTAGAAAAGAGAATAAAATAAAAAAATAATTTTAAAAGAAGTGTCTAAGTTATCATTATTTGCAGCTGATAGGCTATATACCTGGAAAACTTAGGGAAATTCATTGAAAAACTAATATAAACAAGAACAGAAATCACTAAAATGAGTAAAATTATTTTTTCTAGATTTAGAAATAATTACAACTATGTGTGTGTGTGTGTGTGTGTGTGTGTGTGTGTGTGTGTACACACACACATACACCCAGGGATAAACTATACAATAAAAATACACATTCACATGAAGAAGATTTTAAAATACTACTTTGGGCCTGACCTGTGGTGACATAGTGGATAAAGCACTGACCTGGAACACTGAGGTTGCCAGTTCAAAACTCTGAGCTTGCCTGGTCAAGGAGCATATGGGAGTTGATGCTTCCTGCTCCTCCCTCATTCTCTCTCTCTCTCTCTCTCTCTCTCTCTCTCTCTCTCTTTCTCCTATCTCTCTAACAATGAATAAAATAATAAATAAATAAAAATAAAAATGAAGCAAGCATAAAAAACAAACGAAATACAAAAATACAAAGGAAAACTTTAAAAAAAGAAAAAAAGAAAAAATACTACTTTGGTCAAAAATTTAACATCATAAAGATTTAATTTTTCTACTAAATAACCCATAAATATCAATAGGATTTTTTTGTTTGTTTATTTGTTTTTGCACTCTAGAAGATTCTAGATTTCATTGAAAACATAAACAGGCAAAAAATAATTAAGAAGTTCTGAAAAAGTCAAATAATGAAAGAAAATTAATGCTTACATTGTATATAAACTAGTAGACTAAACCTATAAGTAGTTAAAGCAGTTTTGGTAGTGGTGCCTGAATAGATCAATCACTGAAACATAATGAAGAGCCCAAAACTAGGCTGAGATACATAGGAAATTTAAAAAATGGTAAAGTGGCATTTAAATTCACTGTGGAAAAAAGTAAGTTATTCAATAAATAATTGTAATTCTGTACAACTAGTTAACCATCTGGCAAAAAGTAAAATTGAATTCTTTTTTATTTTGTTTTTTATTTTTATTTTATTTAGAAAATTAAATTTAACAGGGTGAAATTGAACAATAAGAGTACATAGGTTTCAGGTAAACATTTCTATAATATTTGAACTGTTGATTATGGTGTATACTCATCACTGAAAATCAAACTATTTTCCATCACCTTATATTTCTCCTTCTGTACACCCTACCCTTTCCCCCTTCCCTCTCTCCTACATCCCACTCTCCCTGGTAAACACTTCACTTTTATCTATGTGCATGAGTCTCAGTTTTATATCCCACCTATGTGTGAAATCATACAGTTCTTAGCTTTTTCTGATTTACTTATTTCATTCAGTATAATGTTCTCAAGGTCCATCCATGTTGTCATAAATGTCACTATGTCTTCATTTCTTATGACTAAGTAGTATTCCATTGTATATATGTACCACATCTTCTTTATTTAATACTCTATCCAGGGACACTTTGGTTGTTTCTATGTCTTGGCCACTGTGAATAATGCTGCGATGAACATGCGGGTGCATGTGTCTTTACATACCAATTTTTTTTTAGCTTTTGGGGTAGATACCCAGTAGAGGTATTGCTGGCTCATATGGGAGTTCTATTCTTAATTTTTTGAGGTACCATCATACTTTCTTCCATAATGATGGTACCAGTTTACATTCCCACCAGCAGTAAATGTGGTTTCTTTTTCTCCACAGTCTCTCCAATACTTGTTATTACCTGTCTTGTTGATAATAGCCAATCTAACAGATGTGAGGTGGTATCTCATTGTAGTTTTAATTTGCATTTCTCAAATTGCTAGTGAAGATGAGCATCTTTTTATATGTCTGTTGGCCATTTGTATGTCCTCTTAGGAGAACTGTCTGTTAGCACCTCTCCCCATTTTTTAATTGGATTATTTGCTTGTTTGTTGCTGAGCTTTGTGAGTCCTTTATATATTTTGGATATTAACCTCTTATCCGACATATTGTTTGCAAATATCATTTCCCATTTAGTTGGCTCCTATTTGTTTTGTTGTCAGTTGCTTTTGCCATGGTGAAGCTTTTTAGTTTGATATACTTCAATTTTTTTATTTTTGTCTTTACTTCCCTTGCCTTTGGGGTCAAATTTATAAATTGTGCTCTACAGCTAACATCTATGAGTTTAGTACCTATGTTTTCTTCTATGTAATTTATAGTTTCAGATCTTATATTTAGGTCTTTGATTCATTTTTGAATTAATTTTTGTGCAGGGGACAAATTATAATCAAGTATCATTCTTTTGCAAGTGGCTTTCTAATTTTCCCAGCATCATTTATTGAAGAGGCTTTCTTTTCTCCATTGTGTGTTTTTGGCCCCTTTGTCAAAGGTAGGTTTGTTGACATATATGTGGTTTTATTTCTGGGCTCTTGATTCTGTTCCATAGGTCTATATATCTATCTGTTTTTTTTCTGCCAATACCAAGCTGTTTTGATAATTGTGGCTCTATAGTATAATTTAAACTAAGGTAAGTGTGATACTTCTGGCTTCATTCTTTTCCTCAGGATTGCTTTGGCTATTCAGGATTTTTCATGGTTCCATACAAACCTGGTAATTCTTTGTTCTATTCCTTTAAAAAACGACATTGGGATTTTGATGGAGATTGCATTAAGTTTGTATATTGTTTTGGGTAATATGGCCATTTTCACTATATTGATTTTTCCAATCCATGAACATGGGATATTTTTTCATTTCATTGTGTGTTTTTCAATTTCTTTCAATAATATTTTATAGTTTTCAGTATATAAAATCTTCACATCCTTTGTTAAGTTTATTCCTAAGTATTTTCCTTGTTGTTGCAATTGTAAAAGAAATTGTTTGTTGTTGTTTTTGTTTTTTATTTCATTTTCCAAAGTTTCATCATTGGCATGTAGAAAAGCAATAGCCTATTGTATATTGATTTTGTATCCTGCAGTTTACTGTATTGGTTTATTGTTTCTAATAGATTTTTGGTGGAGTCTTTG